>NW_010965372.1:2069648-2178833 GCF_000463585.1 Tarenaya hassleriana | reverse complement strand
AGGATCTTTCCGGTAATAGTTCCCGAAATAAAGAAATGTGGCGTAATACCATATGAGTGGGAACACAAATCCGAGAAGAAAGCTGTAAGAGGAGATAACGAGGAAAATATAAATCGAAGCAAAACCAGCTAAGAATGTGCAGGAATTCAGAAAGAAAGCAATACTCACGAAAACCATCCAATTCCACAACCAAAACAAGGGAGAGGTTTGTCATATATCCCAAGTTCCATGTTGTCCGCGTCTTTTACAAGCTTATATGTTCTTTTCCCGCAGCCCATAGAATCTATCACAAAGAATTAATGTGACAGAATGTCGTCTCTTAGTTCATGGATAGAAAGCAATACCAAAACCTGTCTCAAACAAATTAATTGTTTTGACATAACTATGTTCCCAGGAATAGAAGCACTGATGCAATTGCAAAGCAGATATAAGCATATTATAAATTGAACAAACCCGATGGTTTATTTTGGAAAAAGCGGATGGATCATGGATTCAGATATAGGATAGGATTATCCGACAAAATACTCTATAGAGGCCTAGGTTTCCAGAAAGCAGGAATGTTTTTACCTTTGAATGCATGACAATACCGAGCAGCTGGTCTCATGAGATATGCATGCTTATTAGCAATGGATTTCACCAGCTCAACACCACTGTTTCCAAGCTTTTTCACAGCCCCCAATTTAGTACCTGCTACAAAAAGATGGGTATTTGTTGCCCACATTAAAATACTGTATATCCCCAAGTCAACTGATATGAATCTTAACAAAAGGTTAAAACCAAAAAAACACATGATAGCAACTAATAAGAGCGACAACCAAAACTGTCCATTCTTAACAACCATCATGTCATTACGAGTCACGATTTATATAGCATGAGAGAAGAGTTCCTTCGTAGCTAGTAAACCACTCAATTCTCTAAGAATCAATCAGATATTATCATAGAAATCAAGCGGATGGGTGGCATTCTTTAATCTCAATGCCACTCACTGACTCACAGTTACGAATGCACAAGGCACAAGTCATGTGCCCGCGTTACAAAACAGTCTCTCACATCACATCGCAGCCAGTAAATTACTCAATATATGAATGGTAATCTATATTCTGTCTTTCCTAATAACATGAACTATTGCTTTCACACAGATTAACATGACTCCTCTCGCAACTGTAAAATCTAATATGAACATGAGATATGAGGGCAAGAAGATTACTTTCCGCCATTAGCTCCTTCAATAAAAGCACGAAGGCAAGACCACGGAATAGACCGTTCGAATGTCTAGGTCTTGCTTCACCCAATTACACTGAGACGTCGATAGGGTTCTTCTCTCCTACCAAATTGACTTGCACGACCTCCAGATCCCTGCATCCCACAACTACAACAGTATGATTCCCCGGAACAATAAAAAAAATAATCAAATCCTAAGGCATATTTCAGTCACCGAACATTGAGACCACGAACGCTTCAAGTAAACCTTAGCGTAGCAGCAACCAAACTGGCGAGAACTTGAAATCCTTCAACAGAACCGTGAAAGACGAAGTCTAACAATACGAGTCTCTCACAGAGAATTCAGAAAATAAGCAAGATTCTACCACCGCAGAAACCCTAGAACCCCATCAATCCTACAATCCGGCGTTTATTGCGCAACCGAAGAATGCGATTCGATTGAGAATTTAAAATGACTCACCAGGGAAAATCTGGTATCGACAACGAAACTACGAGAATTTGAGATCGAGAACAATGAGAGGGAGAGAGAGAAGTGGAAATCTTGGGGGGCGGGGAGTCAAGCCATGTCCTCCTCCGTCTTCACTTTACAAATCGGGGGAAAATGTTTTTTATTTTATTTTATTGTAAAATAAGTTTTTCTGATGAAGAGAACTTCATGAATTTTGTGGGCCCTAGTGTTGTTGGCATTTATATACAGATTGGGCCGAAGCTAATTGGGCCAATAAATAAGCGAAAAATAGGAATCCACTAACTCAATTTAACCATAATTTTTATGTAAAATATAACATAGTAAGCATAACTCACCAGCAGTATAAATTAATTAACGAATAAATACTATTAATTGTAATTAGTTGAGTTAATAGAGTGTCGAAAATTAGAGCAGTTTATAAACGTTGGTTTAAGAAGTTCAAATGGTTTATAGAAATTTGAATTTGTAAAATTGAAATTATTTTTTTTAATAATCATTTTCTAGTCGTAAGACCAATCAATGAGGGAAAAGTATGGGAAAGGGGGAGGGGATTGGGAGGAAGGGAAGAAACAAACAACCATTCGTCGTCGTCGTCGTCGTCGTCTTCCTCGTTGACTGCTTTCCATTTATTTCACACATACTGATCTCCGACTGTGTATGTATATGCCACACACGTGTGGAGATCTTCCTTCAATAGTGTTCTCTTCTCCAGGGAGGGACGCCTCGAGGCTCGATCAAGTCATGAAGAGAAGCTGCTTGAGCCCTAATCTCAACCTCTCTATCCCTCCTTCCGAGCAATCCATCTCTAAATTCCTGTAATTCTCTCTCTTTCTCTCTCTCTCGGCCCTCAAATTTTTGTGGGTTTTCCGTAATGTTTATATAGGCACTGTTTGAAAACGATTCTGATGATTTGAAGAATCCTCGTGGTGAGAACTTTTGACTTGATGCCTTTTGCTTAATGGGTTCAAGTTTCCGTACGATTTGAATATTCATCAGTGGGATTCTGATTCGAGCTTTTGGTCAATCGGTTTCCATGTTGGGCAATTCTATTTATAGACTGTTTGATACGTTTGTTTCTTTAGCTTAGTCTTGTGCTCGTGTTTTCCCTCCAAATTTCAGCAACTGAACTGATTGGTAAAGCTTGGGACTTCATGTCACAGTCGAATTCGAAGAAGAGCTTTGTTTGATGTCGGATCGATAATCGGTCCATACCGACACAAATGATTCAGCAGCCCATGTAGTTGTGATGGTTCTTTATTATTGACACTGAAATGGCTGCTTTTCTTCTCTGTGTTGGGCAGAACTCAGAGCGGGACGTTCAAGGACGGCGACCTGCGAGTGAACAAGGATGGAATCCAACTCGTCTCTCAGTCCGAGCCCGGGGCTGTAAGCTTTTCTTTCTATGAACTTATACGCTTATTGAGATATGGCCGTTCTTCTGCATATTCTTGTTGCTTGTCTATGGACAAATTGGATGTTTTTTTGCAGCCACCTCCAATCAAGCCATTGGATGACCAATTGAGCTTAGCTGATCTTGAGGTGATTAAAGTCATCGGAAAGGGAATCAGCGGAAATGTCCAGTTAGTGAAACACAAACTGACCTGTCAGTTTTTCGCTCTTAAGGTATATGTCCCGTTCTGCTTGGGTGGGGAAGTGTTAACTTTTGTATTGCCAACTGGGAAAGTGCCGTTGTGGCTCATTCCATTTGACATCGTTTTCTCGGCAAATAAGATGCGGGTTTTTGCATTAACGTTTCAGGTCATTCGGCTTAACATCGAAGAATCAACATGTCGGGCTATTTCTCAGGAGCTGAGGATAAACCTGTCGTCACAATGTCCATATCTGGTTTCATGCTATCAGTCTTTCTGTCATAATGGATCTGTTTCAATCATTCTAGAGTTCATGGACGGTGGATCCCTTTTTGATCTTCTAAAAAAGGTTGAGAGAATCCCCGAGAACATCCTCGGTGCCATCTGTAAGCAAGTAATCTGAACGAAATCTCCCCGTTCTACTAGCGTTTATATCTCTTCTTTTTCAAACCCGGTGAACACCTGCAAAACAATACTCATCGGGTATATAATAATGCAGGTGCTCCAAGGTCTGACTTATCTTCACCACGAGAGGCGGATAATTCACCGTGACCTGAAACCGTCCAATCTGTTGATCAATCACAGAGGTGAAGTCAAGATCACAGATTTCGGGGTCAGTAAGATCTTGACGAACACGACCAGCCTAGCAAACTCGGTCGTGGGAACGTACCATTATATGTCTGTGAGTTGAGAGTCGCCTCATTTACTCAAAACTACTACACACATCCAATCTCCATAGCTGTAGGCCTTATGGGTAATTAGTATTTTTGGTCTTTGTAGCCGGAGAGAATCAATGGATATCCTTACGGGAACAAGAGTGATATTTGGAGCTTAGGCTTGTTATTGCTCGAATGCGCAACTGGTAAATTCCCTTACTCTCCTCCAGAGCATGGGGAGAGATGGACGAGCGTGTATGAAGTGATGAACGCCATTGTTGAGAACCCACCTCCTTCTGCTCCGTCCGACCAGTTCTCGACCGAGTTTTGCTCGTTCGTCTCTGAGTGGTAAGAATTCCGACCGGTTCCATTGGCTATGGATGAAACTTTTGACTCATTCTTTGTAACAACACCCCAATTGTGTGTAGCATAAAGAAGAACCCAGAAGACAGAAAATCAGCAAAGGAGCTTTTGGTTCGTATGATAATTTTAAACTCTGCACTTATTTCAATTCATATTTTGGTCGATGCGATACCGAAATTACGTTAAAAGTCTGGATTTTTTGTTTGGAATGGTGACAGGAACATGGGTTCGTGAAAAGGTACGATGAGTCAAGCGTGGATCTCTCGTCTTATTTCTCCAACGCAGGTTCCTTGACTCCCACGCTACCTAACCGAGATCGAATGTGAAGAAACTCTTAAATTATGAATTATTTATTTCTTATAAAGTATATATATATATATATATGCTTTGTTTGATTCCCTCTCTGTCTCCAAATCGAATAATGTAGTGATTGATAATGAACAGGTGGTTTGGTTTCACAACATTGAACAAAATAGTAGTCAAATTACAATTTCGCCCCGAGGAAAAATATAAAAGGGCTTGTTTTGATTGTGAACTCGGCTACATTATAATCTTATATCAGGTTAGTAAAAATGAATAAAAAATACTAATATTGGGAAGTAAATATTAATTACCTTTGGACCGTTTTTGGGGTATATGATCAAATATCAGTTTAGTTCAGTTTAAAGCTTTGCTCTTAAACTTCCTCTGAGCCTTCAAGTCCACGACCAAAACGCTAATGTTGTCTTTGCTTCCCTTCTGCAAAGCCAACTTCGACAAGTATTCGGCCGCCGACTGAGCCGCCGGGTCGAGCCCTTCGCCTCTCGGCTCGGCCGGCAACAGGGCGTCTCCGGCCACGGCGTTCTTCTTGTGCCATAAGAGTATTCGCTTGCGTGCCACGTCACATACTTCCTCGTTCGTCATCACGTCCCACAGACCGTCGCTCGCCAGGACAAGACAATCATCGTCTTTCACTCGTCGGATCGCCGTCACTTCCGGGTCGGGGATTATCGACGGTTTCAGATACCTGTCGCCTGGAAAGGAGGAAAGATACTTATGAGGGGAGGCTGGACCTGTTTGTTTGGCTTTTCGGATGACTAATGCCCTTGACGAAAAGAAAGCTAGAAGTGAGCATTTCGGGTTGGAAATTTGGTTCCAACCGATCTGAACCGAATAACATTTGGTATTAATTTGATACATATTTTTTTATAGAAACTAATAAGTCATTTTTGAACCGACCCGATAAATACCAAACAAAAAACTAAATTATTCACGATTATATATGCATTTATATGTAAATTTGGTATTCATAGAATGAATCGAACCTAACCGACACTAAAACCGAATGAAACCGAACCCATTAACGTTCACTTCTAATTTGGTAAAATTATAATAAAACCGAATAATCCGTTACTAAACCGAACCGAATCACGAGATATCTGAGAAAGCTTACCGATGGATCTAGACATGGCAAGAACACCGAAAACACGAGCACTGTTCCACCGTATCACTTTCCCTCCGGCGGCTTCTATCCTCGCCGCTTCGTCTTCTCTATCCGGCTATACACACACATGCGTATACATACATCAGTAATGGTGAAACTTCCTATAAAGTTAGAGTCTTGGGCAGATCCTAGATGAACCCTTTTGCATTAGATGTTGATTCACCGCTAAAAATCTAATCTTTACATGAAACTGGAAAATGGAAAATCTGTACACGTATGTATGTGTGTGTGTATATATATACGTACTTTGTGATCTACGGATAATGGGAGGGGGGTTTTGCTGCGGCAGAGAACGGCTCTGGAATCGCCGCAATTGGCAACGAATATATGAGTGGGGAAGACGACAGCGACAACAGCTGTCGAGCCGACAGTCTCTGGAGCTGCGGATTCGATCTCGGAATCCACTTTCAGGAAGGAATTGAAGAGGGCTCTCTTCCATTTCTCCTGCCATGTCTCCCCATCGCAGAGCCCTGGTTTCTCCTTCGCTATCTCCTCCGCTAACGCCACGTGAACCCTCTCACGGCAATAGTTCGCCACCTACGAAGGAAACAGAAGAACAGCGTGTTTATGTATGTTTCACAGTTCAGATCCAAATAAAGAAGCGATTGAAGACCGAGGCGACAGATGATTGACCTGACAACCGCCATGGCCGTCGAAGACGCCGAAGAAATGAGCACTCGTGTGGGGATTCAATCCGCTAGAGACACGGCCTTCGGACAACGTAGTACACGAGACCTGAAGAAACCTGGGAATGGCCGAAACAGCGTCTTCCATTTCTGGTCGTCTTCCGCATATCGAGGTCACTCCGTACAAGGGCACACTCTTGAACTCGAACAGACTTCTGCTCTCCGTTCTGCTGATCATCTTCTTCTCGCCCTGAGCCGTTGACCTCGGGTCAAACTCATCCGGGCCGTTGATTTCCTCGCCGACGAGATCGGCTACTTCCCTCAGCTTTGAACACGACGAATTTGAATTGACCCGAAAACCCAAGTCTTTCTTAGAATCAGAACAGGAACTCTCAGGCAACGAGAACCCATGTCTCCGATTCATGTGTTCTGCACTAGAAACCCTAGAATCGCCATTGTCGGTGGAGTATTGACCGTTGCAGTACCCTTTACTTAGCCTGAGTCCGGCGAATTCAAGCTGCGGCTCAGGAGGGAACGGCCTGAATGGCACAGCAACCGCCGGAGATATCTCATCCATTGATTGGCAAAACTAAGATTCAAGCGAAGCTAGTGTTTTGAAGGGAAAGGTGACAAATCTGTCAAGTGGGTGCGAGGAAACTGAAGAGCTTGAGCTTGTTTTCCTATCTTTCCTTAAAGAGGGGAGAGATGATGACGATGATGATCTATAAAACACCCGAGTAGAAGATAAATGAAGAGTCGACAAATTTCTACATAAATTTGAGAGATGGAGGCTTTATTAGAGGAGATGAGGACAAGAAACCCATGACAGAAGAGGGAAAGGTGAAAGGAGACAACCTTAGTTAGAGAGCATGAAAGATGACCAGAAACAGATAGAAATGCCCAGAAAGAAAAAAAAAACAGAGAAAATTTCCAGGGAAAATCACCGCTCAGAAAGAAAAAAAAATCCAAATCGATAAGGGTTTCCTGGATTCTGGGCAATTGGTTTCAACCTCTTAGAGATTCTGTGCTTTCTCTCTCTTCAATTAATTTCCAACTAAAATCATTTCTAGCTTCAACCAACTAAAGTTGAAAGAAGGCTCCTTTCTCTTCTTTTTCTTTTTGTTCGTGTCCCTCTGCAAACTACGAGAGGTAAAAAAAAGGAAAGAAATAAAGATGAGGATGCTAAATTATTACACAAGGGGAGATGTTTCTGTCTTGAAAATCCTCATCATCATCATCATCGTCATCATCATCATCATCATCATCATCATCATCATCATCATCATCATGCGCATGACAAACACTGAATCTCCTCGTGCCTTTGTTTGTTGTTATGTATTTACCTCTCACTTACTGTTTCGCCTCCATTATTGCATCTCTCTCCTTTTTTTTCCATTAGTCAAAATGGTCAATTTAAATCTTCATTTTTTCCATAATCACGAATAAAAATATATTGCCTCGCCACAATTTTAGCGGAATAAATATTTCAAATAATATTCTGATTCCTTGTTTTCATTCTTATAATTAAATACACAAAAGGACTTAAATTCTAAACAATTTACATACGAAAAAAAAGTAAATAATTGTATTATCTCCCGGCAAAATCGTAATTGTCGATAAAAGAATTATATTGTTTTTATCATTAAATAATACATGCAGGTTACTTTTCAATAAATCAATTTTTTTCCCAACAGAAGGAGAGTGCCGTCCGTGTTGTGTTGTTCACAGATTATTTATTACTTTATTCGTAAATAATTTTATCCATGCCGCGTGGGACCCAATGATGTCGCAAATCCGGCGGATGACCGCCACGTAAGCATGGGAAAGTCATGAGTTTATGAATGACGTGTACGGTCAGAGATTTGTTAGTTGGGTGGCGGGAAAGATGAGGAAAGGTTCATTGCACTGACAGATACATCCCTCACTTCCATAAATATCCTGCTTTTTTTTAGAAATTTATTTCCCGTAAAACAATTAAAATAAAAATGTAGTTCTCCTGCCTGAAGCCACGTGTCCTCTGTTGCTTGGACCCCTCTAAATCAGAGAAGGAAAGCTGGGCATTAAACAAATTCAATTAAATACAGTGAGCCAATCGTCTATTATTTAATATCTCCCGGCAAAATATACATTTTTATAAAATAAAATGAAACAAAACATATAGTTTTATACCAATAAATAACAATATTTTTCGAGAAAATGACCAATCTGATTATAATGAATAATCGAATCAAATAATAAATAACTGCAATTAAGTTATATTTTTTACAAAAATCGGTTAGTTACGATTTTTAAAATAAAAATAAAATAATTTCGAATCGAATGAAAATAATCAAAAAAATTATTCGAGACTATAAATAATTTTACAAACAAAAAAACTAATTCCAAACGGAAATAAAATTTTATCGAATCGAATTTACTATAAAACTAGAATAATTATAATTTTTTGAATTTGAATATAATTAACCGAAATTCTCGAATTTAATATAATCAAATGGAATAATAATTATGGACGTACATTACCCAATGGGCCGCCGATTAGGGGAATGGGCCATTAAATTTATATGGCCGAATAAATTGAATTGATTTTTGTTTAAATAAATAAATATGAAGAAATCACACAAAATGCCCACTTCTTTCACATATTGACAAAACTTTGTCTGTGGTTTTGTGGCTCTCTAGTTTCATGACCACAAGCAACTCTTCTAAGTGAATGATTAAGCGGTCGAGAGGATAAGCTGTTCATCAATGGCGTCTCTCGTCAGCCCTTCTGTTTCGATTGATCCGCAGCCAAAGGTACCAATTTGATCTGCTCGCGATTTCCTCTCTACTCGGACACTGTTTGTTCGCGAATTCGGAAAATTTTCTGTCCTTTCTTCTCGAATTCGATGAGATTAGGGTTGAAATGTGGAATCATCATGGTGTGTTGTTTTGAATCGATCGTTTCGTTCTAGTGTTCGAAGTTTGCTTGCGTAAACGTATCTGCAAAGACATATTTCGAGATTGGGAAGAACGTCCTGAGAAAAGGAAGAAGATTCAATGGGGGATGTGGGTTGAGGACGAAAGCTCAGGGATCTGTTGAAGGGGCTGTGGTAGAGAACAAAACTGATCGGCTCGGTAATAAATCTTTTTCTTTCTTTCTTTTTTCCATTTCCATGATCAATTTCCAAATTCATTTACGAACATTTGTATGGTTTTGTTTTTTTTCAGAGTACGGTGTTGTGGGAGTTCATCACGTTGGATTGCTCTGTGAAAATCTCGAACGATCTCTCGAGTTTTACCAGAACATTCTCGGTCGGTATTATTTCAAATTCAAGTTCACTCTGAAACACTGTTCGTGTGATGAAGTTGGTAAGCACATTGCTCATTTGTCTGATCAAATCAGGTCTTGAGATAAACGAGGAAAGACCAGATGAGAAGCTTCCGTACAGAGGGGCCTGGTTATGGATTGGTTCGGAGATGATTCATCTAATGGAGCTTCCGAATCCGGACCCGTTGACCGGTCGTCCCGACCATGGTGGCAGGGACCGTCATGCTTGCATCGCGATCCGTGATGTGTCCAGGCTGAAAGAGATTCTCGACAGAGCTGGTTCGGTCATCACTTTCTTTCTTTTTTTTGGATTGAAGGATTTTTTTTTGTTACGTCTTTACTGAGATGGTTTTGTTTTGAGCTAACTGTAGGGATTCCGTACACAATGAGCCGGTCGGGAAGGCCAGCATTGTTCACAAGAGATCCAGACTCAAATGCCCTCGAGTTTACCCAAGTTTGATGATCCCTCAAGCTACAAGCATGTGTATATATATGCTTGAAGCTATCTATGTATTATATGTATATATGTTTGTATGTATACACCATTGATTTCCTTGGATGCTTTAACTGTGTTTAGGTAAAACGAAATATTTGCCAAAATATAGATACGGAAAGAATGTATCCCAACACACACAATGAATCACGTACAGGAGGGGATCGGGTTGAATAACCGAAAATATTATTTGGATTTGTATGCGAAATTATTTTATTTTAAGATTTGTATTCAGAATTGAGGGGATATAATTGTTTATAACAAAATTATTCTGGTATTCGTTTAAAAATTATGTCATGTAGATTTATATTCGCGGGCATTTACGAATTCGGATTCAAATTTGAAAGAGAGCAAATATTTTGAAGTCGGGTATTGAGAAACTTTTGGAGATTTACAGATGACTGTTATGTTCCTAACGACATATCAGAGAGAGAGATAGGTCCGAACCATGATAGAGCCAGTTGGGTCGGAGAAGAGATGATGGATGAGGCGTTTCCTCATGTCGTTCGGTGCTATCATGAACACGTACAATGCGAATATCATTAGCTCTGTTGATGTCAGTGTCGACCCCAGGAATCCCTGCCACATCCTGCACCATTTATGTATGTCTTTCTTCAGATATATCAAACAAAAGATTGTACAAAAATGGATCACATTCTAAAATTTTTTCGGGCTCACCAGTTTGGAAGGCGGAAGAAAGTGTGGAAGAACGACCTGATGCCTTCTATGTCGAGTTCCAGTATGAGAGCTAACCCGAACAGGAAGAACGATCTCTGCCTCTTCCTTTCTCTTGGCCACAGTGAATTCCAAGCTTCATTTGTATATACAACAAAAATCAAACAGGAAAACAGAGTGTGCATCTTTCACGAGCTGTTGGTTCTTGTGGATATTATTTTAGCTTCTTTTACCTTGCATTGAGATATTGCTGTTGTTTCCGCCATTGATGTGTTTTGTGGTGGAAGGTTTGTTTCCAAGTATTCTCGCTATTACAGAAGCGTATTTTGGAGCCTCGGACAGTGATCTTACTACCGAATAGCCTGTTTCATCAGTAGAAGAAAGACAGGATGGGCAGTCTCAAAAATAAATCTGAGTAACCGAAGCATGGTTAGATGATCAAACATGTTCTTACCTGTTGCCGGGTGTACCATGCTCGCGGCTGCACCAAAGGCGAGATTCTTCTGTTCAGTGTTTGGTAGGGAGCCTCCAACAGGGATGTAAGACCATTCCTGCGGTTTATTCAGAATAACTAAGAAAGCAACCTAGCAGAAACTGTCTGAAAATCTCTCTCCATGTTTCGGAAAATGGAAACTTTTGATCACTGTTGCTCGTAGGGAAGGATACCGTTAACGGGTTTACATTTTCTAGGCAGAGATTATTACCTCTTCATAAATTTTGAGAATTCGAACTCCCATTGTCTCTAATCTTATCATGAGCTTCTGCTTGAGCAAATCGAAAGGCATGACCTCTTTTGAGGCCAAGCATGTCTCCTGCTTGGGGAATGGTTCACTGATAAGTAGCAGAGTTTTAAACTCAACAATTTAGATATATAACATGTGAGAAACGGAAGGAGAAAACCTCAAAGAACACTCTCGTCTTTGACATAGACATGGCGTATAGGAACGTTGGATACTCAGCTTCTAAACTCCGGATTTTCTGTCTGGTGTAATCTCTGTAATCCATGAAAACCATCTGGTCTGGATCGTATGGATTGTTTTCCACCTGTAAATGTTTCATATAAAAATGCCAAAAGAGTTCATCTTAACAGCAAAAGTCTTCTCTTAAAAAAGATTCATCAGACATCCCCGAACATTTTTCGGAGTTTCTAAGCAATGGGTTGTTACTGCAGAATACCATATTGTACCTCAACCTCCACGCCGTATGCTGTCTGGACAGACACCCTCGGACCCCCAACTTCATATTGCAAGAGCTTTCCTGAAGCTGCTCCCGATGCAACAGTGGCAAGCCTGTTCTTATTTTGTGTCAGAATCTTCAAATGGACAAAGCCAAAATAAGACAATACAAAAGTCTTAAAGTCTTGTACCTGCAGGGAACGATAGTGTTGTGTTCGCAGGCAACGAGGCTGTGGCCATCAGCACCTTCCAATATGCTATCGACTTTTGAGCTAAGATACGAGACACCTGACTCGACACACCTAGAAATTAATTAATGGATTACGTATCCAAAACAAGTATAACCAGAGGGATGAGCAATAACTAGAGGAAGTGAAATTTCAGGATCCAGAGTGGAAATTCTTACCTCCTCAACAGCTCCTCATGGAGTAGATCCCGACTGACTCGCCCGTAAGCACGGCCAATCGTAATGGGTTTGTCATCGTCCAGGTACACAATCGTGTCTCGCCAGACATGCTCGATACATTTTTGCAGCCCGAGGTCTGAAAGATCATAAATGGACAACAAGATGCCAATACAAATAAGAGAAACAAGGCTTTTTGGATAGAATGTAAAGACTACGGAGAGATAATTTCTAGAATAGCGACGAGATGGGTTACCTTTGAATTCATCTTCCCAGACGCCGTAATTGTTCGTGAAAGGAAGATCCGGTCCGATGAGTCCGACCCTTAACCCGAGTTTAGCTGACTCTGCAGCCAAGGCAAGACCCGCAGGACCACAGCCAATAACCACCAGGTCTAGAACCCCATCACCAATCGATATTGGAGGTAACTATGAAACCCCGTTACAAAAATGGAGTTGTCAGGTATAAGCTCTAACCAGAACATGAACATGAACATGAACAACAAGATCTAAACATAGGAGATGAGAAACAGTTGCAAGAATTAAGGTGAATCTCTAGCCAAAAACATCAACAATGATCATAGGAAACTGCTGAATTGATCCAGAATTTGCATTTGATAAGGTCACTAAGATCGAAAGAAAACAGAGAAACTGGAAAAATCACGTAAAACACAACCAGATTGAGCATCTGATTCATGAAATTAGGCTTGAATTTCTCCTAAGATCACACGGAACGTCCGATTCCTTCCTAAACAAGTAATTCACTGACCTTATCGGCAAGTTTGGACTGCCCATCCATGTTCTTTTTCTGCTGCATTTGGACGAACAAAAGCTCCGAACCACCGCCCCTCACGTAATCTTCATCGTCGGCGAAATCTTCTCTCACCGCCACGCAACTCTTCCCCACGGCGCCGCCTCCGCCGGCGGCGGCTCTGACTCTGCACCAACTGTACCGAAGATTCGTAAACCTCTGTTTTGTAGCCAGAGGGAGCTTTCTTCGAGACCTCCGCGACGGAAAAGCGGAAACCGCCATTGACGCGAAGTTCCGAGCTCCAACGCACTCCATTTTCCCCCAAAAAAATTTTAAAAAAAAAAACTTAAAGAGATGAAATTATCAGAGATTCTCGTCGTCAAGGCGAAGACGAAAGATCTAATGCCATTGATATCGAAGCAAAAGTCCACATGAAAAAGAAGGGTTCGGTTCAATCATTTGCACGAGTGATCGGGAGAATATTGTTCCAATTTTCCAATGGGTTGGAGAGCAGAGAGGGCTCGAGCGAGGATAAGGTTTGGAGCCGTTAAGCGGTAAACCCGATGACGTGGCAGACCGATCACCGCGTGGATGATTTTCATTGGTTGAACAGTGAGACTTTAGCCGAGGAGACGACAACTCATCAGGTCTCGATAACATGTTGTAATATTGGGCCGAATCCGAATTTGGGCCTTCACAAACAATGCCATTGCCAGTTCAATTAATTAATTAACTGATAATATCCCCAAAAAAATATAAAAAGTTTACAGATTGAATCCTCATTTTTTTAAATTTGCAAATATCTGATGGCTTTGCTATTCCTTAGTCCTATTCCGTATATTTAATTAATTATTTAAAAGACAAAACGAAAGGCAAAGAAAAGTCCAAAGGCTACACCTTTGAGCAGTGAACAGAGAAGCAGGCGAAGACTGATTGGCTGATCTCTCGTATCTTAAGAATTCAGACAACCCTATTGCCGAAGACTTTGACTCATTCTCAGTCAACTCTTGTCAGATTCTTGCATTTGCTACTCCCCTTGTTATCATTTTCTGTTTGCTCATCGAACGAGAGAGTGAAATCGATCATCCAATGGATTGCACATCTCTTGTGGGCGTAGCTGCGATCTTATGCGAATATCTGTTTCAAAGAACAAGGCAAACGAGTAATCTCAGTCAAGAAATCTCCGAGCTTGAAACGTATATCAATGACTTGAAGGCCATAAGAGATGACCTGGTTAAACAGATCGAGCAAGACGAGGTTCAAGGACGGACCAGCACCCACAGAGCCAGAGAGTAACAGAACTCTGTCCAAGCCGCTGAGACAGAAACTAAAACGATTTTGGGTCATTATGAACGACAAAGGCAGAGGACGAGGAGGAGAATGAGGAGATACCTCTGTTGTTTAAGGGCATGTTGCTGTGGGGATTACAAGCTGAGCAAGAAGGTTTCGGTCATGCTGAAGAACATCGGTGAGCTAAAAGAAAGAGCCGGCGATATCAAAACTGATGGTGGGGTGAATCACGAGCATTGCAAGGAGATACCCATCAGGCCGGCGATCGGGATTACAGGAATGATGGATCAGATCTGGGAGTTTCTTGCCGAGGAAGAAACGGGTATCGTCGGGATCTATGGACCTGGTGGCATTGGAAAGACAACACTCCTTCAGAACATCAACAATGAACTGATCACGAAATCTCACGAGTATGATGTAGTGATTTGGGTTACGGTAGCAAGAGAGTTTGCCTTTTGTACAATTCAGCATGCCGTCGGAACAAGGTTGGGCTTGTCATGGGAAGAGAGGGAAAGTGGCGAGCAGAGAGCTCTGAGAATTTACAGGGCGATGAAACAGAAGCAGTTCCTGTTGCTGCTTGATGATGTCTGGGAAGAGATTGACTTTGAGAAGGTCGGAATCCCACGGCCTAACAAGGGAAACAAATGCAAGGTTATATTCACGACTCGTTCCACTTCTGTCTGCAGCGCAATGGGCGTGCAACGAAGATTGAAGATTGAGTTTCTGGGAAAGGAATATGCATGGCAGCTCTTCTGCGATAAGATCGGGAGAATAGACCTTTTGGAGTCACCACCAATTCGCCCACTCTCCGAAACCATATTAAGAAAATGTGGAGGGCTGCCACTTGCATTGATCAATGTTGGCCGGACCATGGCCCATAGAGAAACCGAGGAAGAATGGATTCACGTGACTGAAGTTCTCGATAGATCTCCAGCTGAGGTACGAGGCATGGAAGAAGTCTTTGCCCTTTTGAAGTTCAGCTACGACAATCTTGAGAGTGATCTGTTGCGAGCTTGTTTCCTGTATTGTGCTTTATTTCCGGAAGAATACTCTGTAGAGATAGAGAAGCTTGTAGAGTACTGGGTCGGCGAGGAGTTTCTCACCAGCTCCCGTGGCATTAACGCCATTTATAAGGGCTATGCTCTGATTGGAGATTTGAAAGCCGCATGCTTGTTGGAGACTGGGGATGAGAGAACACAGGTGAAGATGCATAATGTCCTCAGAAGCTTTGCGCTGTGGATGGCAACTGAACAAGGTGCTGAGAAGGAGATGATTTTAGTTGAACCGAACATGGGACTCACTGAAGCTCCCGGAGCAGAAAACTGGCGACCAGCATTGGTGATTTCATTGATGGATAACAGAATCTATAGATTGCCCGACAAACCCGTCTGTCCGAATCTGACAACATTGATGCTCCAACGCAACAGCAACTTGAAGGACCTTCCGAAGAATTTTTCACGCACATGCCTGTTCTTAGAGTCTTGGACTTGTCCTTCACCAGTCTGACCGAGATTCCACCATCCATTGAGTATCTGATCGAGTTGAACCATCTTGCTCTGTCAGGAACAAAGATAAGTGCATTACCCAGAGAGGTCGGAAATCTCAAAAAGCTGAAGCATCTGGACCTGCAAAGAACTCAGCTTCTTCAAACGATCCCACGAGATGCCATCTGTAGGTTGAGCAAGCTCGAGGTTCTTAACTTGTACTATAGTTATGCAGGTTGGGAAATGCAGGCCTTTGAACCATCAGATGAAGAAGAACTCCGGTTTTCACACTTGGAACACCTGAAAAATCTCACCACGCTTGGTATTACTGTTCTATCACAGGAGACCCTGAACATGCTCCAAGAGTTTACCGTCTTACACAAGCACATACAGTATCTTCATATCGAACAGTGCCATGGCCCGTCCCTGTTAAATCTTCCATCCGAACTTGGCAGGAGGCTGAGAAGACTAAGTATCAAAAGTTGCCATGACTTGGAACACCTGGCCGTGTCCACAGAGGCTGAAAGTACCAGCATTGACTGGCTGCCAAATCTTGAGGTTCTGACCTTACACAGCCTCCGTAACTTGACAAGGGTCTGGGAGAATCCAGTAAGCCAGGAGTGCCTACGAAGTGTCAGATGCATTAACATTTCGCGTTGCCCCAAGCTGAAGAAGGTCTCATGGCTTCTTCAACTTCCCAAGCTAGAGGTGGTTGACTTGTTCGACTGCAGAGAGCTAGAAGAACTGATAAGCGAACAAGAAAGGTACTCTGCTGAAGATCCAGCCTCGTTCCCCAGCCTGAAGACTTTATCATTGAGGAATCTCCCGGAACTGAGAAGCATCCTTCCATCTCAATTTTTGCTTCCAAATCTGGAGACTTTAGCTATTTCAGATTGCCCCAAGATGAAGGAACTGCCATTTCTAGGGAAGATGCAAAAGAAGGTGCCAACAGTTTACGGAAACAAAGAATGGTGGGATGCACTGGAATGGGACGAACTTCACCAACCTGACATAAAGCTTCTATGTCTCCCATGATTCCAAACCAAACTGATGGGACATTATAGAAACAGTCATGTACACACAATATCTGGTCGTTATACACCACCCTCGAAAATGAATGGAAGAAAAACAAAGTGCTCAACTTAAGCACACAGAGAATGCTGAAATAATTCTGTACAAGATCGTTGTAGCTGAAGTTCAAGCATGATTTACTCACATGAATACTAACTGCGCACATTCGATTCAGTCCGTAGAGATTCAGGAAAAAAAAATAAAAGATGTGATCGAGAATGCAAAGATCAGATAACGAAACCAGATACTCAAAGAACCGCCAAGCAGCAGCAGACAAAAGGGCATGGTTTAAATTGGCGTTTCCAAAGTTGCAAATGAGATCGGAGAGGAGAAGAAAGGCCAAACTTGCTCTTCACATGGTATAAGATAAAACCCTAACTCCAGAGATACTGACCCCAGCCCGAACGGAAACCACCATCAAAGCAGGTTTAAAAAAAAAAAACAAAGCTCCAAGTTCTGATGGCCTCAAGGCACTTCCTAACCTGGAATTGCAGAGATAGTAGCCAGCGAGCGAAGCTTTCCAACTCTAAAGATGACGAGATTAGGGTTTCCAATGGGAGGAGATCGTCTCGAGAGAGAGAACGAGAAAGAAGAAGGAAACGGAATCTTATACTTTTGAATTTGAATCATAGCATTTGATTTATACGAATTTGACCCATTCCGAGACTTGGGCCTGAACCCTAATTCCCCACACTAAATAAAACAACATACCACAGATTTTGGCAGAAGCACGAGACGAACGAATGCATTATTAGAAGCGGCCATCTCGATGTAAACATAAAAACACCTCGCAACATTCCCAAAAAAAACAGAAACAATAATAGTAAGCTCTTTCTTTCTTTTTTTCCCCTAAACAAAGATTACATCAACGGGCTCTTATCTCGTCGTTTAGTTTATAATTGACGATGGTGGTCAGTGGTGGTGGTGAGACCTGTGGTCGGAGAGATGGAGGGAGTCGATGCCTTTGATGGGGACATCGTAGTGCTTTCGAGCGGAGGACGACCTCTTCGCCTCCGAGGAAGAAACCCCGCGGCTGGCGTCGTTGGTGCGGCTCCTCTGCAGAAATGCCTCCCGGCTGCTGCTTCCGCTCGTCACCCTCCTCGACGATCCCCCAGACTGTGCAAACACCGATGAACTCTGCATATATACATCACCATCACCAGATGTAAAACCCACAAAAACAAAAGTCAAATTTGCAAGGCAAAATGCTTATAAAACCCATAAAAACTTGAACTTAAAGCATTGTCCTTTTTTGGGTACCCAAAAACATCACCCTTCGGATAAAAATACTTTTTTTTTTTCTAAAAACAGATATGAAAGGACAGATTCGGATGTTCAGAGAGTGTAGAGGGACAACAAGTGAAGAGTCGGAGAAACATACCATAAGAGAGTCTCTAGCAATGGCTGACTCTCCAATCCTCTGTTGGTTCGAAAGGTTCCCCGAGTTCTCAATAGTTCCCGACATTCTCCGCCTCGTTGATTCGCTAAACCCGACCTGACGCCCTTCTTCCTCACCTTCGTTTCCAATTCCAACCCCAAGAGAAAATGAGAGGCGGAAACAAAAAAAAAAAAGATTATTTTGATTGGTGATTTGAACATGTACCTGTGTATCGATCGATGCTGGAAATGCCTGGAGGCAACCCGGCACTCGTTCCAACACCAGTATTCTACAGGAAAACAAACACTCGATGAGAAAATGTCCAATGCCTGTTCCGTTGGGGCGAGAGAAATAAGAGAATCACACTTACAATGCCACGGGACGGCGGAGTAGTCAGTTGGGATTGTTGATACTTCAAGATGGTCCAGTCAAACACGTAATCGAATTGAAACCCTGCATCATATACCATTGAATCCTGTCAGGGTTTTTGCTAAAAGAATGATATAGGTTCGTTTGTTTTGATGAAGAAGAGAACTTCAAAAACCTTCGCGGATAAATAGATCCCGGAATATTCTCTTGAGATATGCGTAATCTGGTTTATCGTCAAAACGGAGTGATCGGCAGTAATGGAAGTAGGACGCAAATTCAGACGGGTAACCACGGCATAAGGCCTAGAATAGACGATCATAAAAAAAATTCAGATTGCATGAAATTCATTTTGGAATAAAGCAGCAAACTTGAGAAGGGACTTACCTCGATGGATGTAGAGACTTTCTTTTCACTAATCCTCTCGTACTTTTGCTTCTTCGTTCCAGCCTTCAGTCCTTGCCATGGAAGACTGGAAATGAAAACTTCCGAGGGTCAGCCAATGTGAAAAAACAGAGCAGATCAGAGCTGGGCATGTAAGCAAAAACGAACCTTCCTCTTAGGAAATACATGAGGATATAACCGAGAGATTCTAGGTCATCCCTTCGACTTTGTTCTGGGTAAAGAAAAAAACATATGAAAAAGTGTCAAACCTCGATATCTAATGAAGAGAAAGCTTGGGAAAATAAGAGACTATAAAACTGAAGCAGACTTTTCAAGCTTACCGATTCCTAGGTGGGTGTTCATGCTCGCATATCTTGCAGTTCCAGTCAAATTCTTATTCTCCCTGCAATATTATATGAACCAAGATCGGCATCACATGTGATTTGGCATCTACGCAACGATCCTGCTGCCCAATGGAAGAACAAAAGGGAATTGACGCATAATACAGTCTCGTCTTACCTGTAGGGAATATGCTGATGGGTTGTACTATCCCTGTATTTCTTGGCCAGTCCAAAGTCGATGATATATACCTTCAGAATGTTATAATAATCAGCCATTCTGATGAAAACAAAAGGAGAACCAAAAGACCATGACCATTATCTTAAAGGATTAAGGTGATAAACCTGGTTTGCCCGTCTTCCCAAGCCCATGAGAAAATTGTCCGGCTTGAGATCTCGGTGAAGGAAAGATTTCGAATGGAAAAACTCAACACGGTTGATCTTACATATAAAACAAAAGAAACCGGTGAAAATCTGTCACTCCCGAAACAAGGAAATTTTTTTTAAAAAAAAGGGGGGGGACCTACCATCTGATCTGCAAGCATGAGAACCGACTTCAAGGAAAGTTTCCTGCTACAGAAATTGAATAGATCTTCAAGGCTCGGTCCAAGCAAATCCATCACCAAAACGTTGTAGTCCCCTTCGACTCCAAACCATTTGATATTTGGAACCCCGGCTGCCAAAGTTAAAACACAAGGATAAAAAAATAATGCAAGCCGTGAGAATCAGAACATGGGAATAATACCAAGCTCCTTATCAGAAAATACGGTTTCTTAAAAGAAGAATCATTACTTCCTCCCTGAAGAATCCTATATAACTTCGATTCATATAACAGCTGTGGATGTCTTGTTTTCACATTTTCCTGCAGGAAAAATGGATACATTATCAGCTTCCAACTGCTATAAAACCCAGCAACTCACACAAAACCGGTCGAAATTATCCTGGAAATTTTCAGAAACCGGAAAATAGAGACATTTGGCAATGTGGGACTCCAAGCTATCTGAATATACATTACTTGGAACGAAAAATAGATAAAATTGCGAGATTATCGCCTTTTTTCCTGCGAATGCTGATCAAATTCAGGCAACTAGAACAATGTTAAAAGCCCATGTCCTAAATCTCGCCAAAGAACTTCCTCCACCGTGCATTTTCATGGTGAGACCAAATGAATAATCAGACAATTAAGGTATATACCTCCATTCCAGCCTCTACTAATAAGAATTATACAGAAATTGAATGAGAAAAACACCAAACGAGGATTATCAAAAGCTCATCAACAACACTCACAAACTTAATTGCGATCTCCTCATTCGTCTGGATATTAGTACCTAATAAACACCACAATTAAGAACAATATCAGAATACTCCAATATCAAACCCCATGTAATTTAGGGGAAATATCCAGCAAACGAAAACGACAAGAAAATCGAATCGGGAAGACGAACCGAGGTAGATCTCCCCAAACGAACCGCTTCCGATCTTCCGGCCGAGCCGAAACTTGTTTCCCACGCGAGGTTCCATCACAAACGACGACCCGAATTCCGAAACCCTAACTACAATCTCAAGCCCTACGTTGATTCAAAGGCGATCCTTTTCCCCAAAAAAAAGGAAAAAAAAAAACTTTCTTTGCCCCAGAACCAGCCGCGCCAACAACTCGTAATCTCCAAATATGTATATAAAAAAAAATTAAAAGAGATTCATACAAATCCAATCCCGGGTAGGAGAAAACACAAAGAAAAGGGGGAAATTAGCGGATTTTTCCGCCGACAATGGGGCAAATAATTCGCAGGAACAAGGAGAAGAAACAAAACCCAATAAACATCTTCGCCCACCTCTCGATCGAGAACAAATGTTCGTCACAACCGAATGCCGGGTTTTTTTTCCCAAACGTCTCTAGAATTCGAACGAAGATAGAAGAGTTTCGATGGACAGAGAACAAATAATATGAGGATGTTTTTCAAAGCTTGGTCTTTTCCTTTTCTTCTCCTCCTCTCTCTCTCCTCTCTCTTTCCTTGCGGCTTCACGGTTCCGGTTTCATTGGAAAATTTCCCGGTTCGGTTTAAACCCTAAACCCGAATCCGGTTCACCTTAGTAGGAAAATCACATTAACATCTTTAACAAAAAAAATCACATGAACATCTTTCAAAACACCATCAACAAACTTTTATTTTTTATTAATTAACCAGATTGCACTAAATCCATAATATATTAACTCCAGGTACCATATTATCTAATAAATTCTATCATCTTTTCAAATTTGTTTGGGACAAAATATCTTCCGAAATCAAATAAAATATCGTCATTTAATTTGTTTGGTCAACCACCTACTTTAGGACAGTGAGAAAAGGCGGGTTGGAAATTATCGGACAACTAAACTAACCCTTAACCGGAACCGATTCGGTTTGGCTACGGTATGGCCCCGTGCGAATTTCAATATATTTTTTTAAAATAAAATGTTTATTCGGGAACGAACGAGAGAGAAATGGGTGGCCAGGCGTGTTGGCTACGCGTGCATGAACGGCACGTGACTTTTCTACACCTGTGAGTCAGCGTGACGTGATGGGCACGTGATATCCATCGTCTTCTGCGTCCATCTTGTTGAATGTTGACCATACTAGGTCCGGTCAGAGTCTTACATACCATACGCCGTACGTTGGAATCATGACAGCAATGTTTCGGTCAACATAAGATCACATCTCACGGTATTAAAATAGTTTTATTTTTCAATTACGTGGAATAGTTTTTAGAGATTTCACATTAAACTATACATGATTTCGATTATAATAACTATAGATACAATTTACCAAAAAAAAAGAACTATAGATACAAGCTATATATAATAACTTCGATCTAGGGGAATTTTCAAGTTTGAGAAATCGTGATATATGATGTAAACAAGATTCATGTAAGATCTATATACCTTATTTAGTTGTTTTTAGTATATCTGATTTAGTAGAGGTTTTAATTAGATAAATTTAAAAATATAAATTGAATCTTCAAAATATAGATTAAAAACTATATAAATATTAAAAATACAATTCCTGTTAAAAAATAAATATATATACTATTTCCAATGAATACAAACCAAGAAGAATCACCCAATGCGGGGAAAATTGGCATAAAAAATCCAGGGAAAAAAAGAAAAAGAAAAGGAGAGATTTTCTCCCAAATAAATAAATATATTTAAAGAAAAAAATATTAGTTTCTTGGGCTAGGGAGACCCATGCAAGCGAGACGAGGAGAGAGTCGAATATTTGGTCTGGGCCGAGGCGAAGGCAATAGGCCCAATAAATCACTTGGCCCATTCGCCACTCTAGGCGAAAGGTTGACTTGCTCGAGCGCCCGCGTCTGTAGCTCCGTAGGATAGTCCCGCACACACCCGATCCTAGGCCCTGCTCCCGTGGTCCACGTACACGATAGGCCCTTCTGTTCTCTCGACTCCTGAACCGTCGGATCAACGGCGACTACCTTGCACTCATCTTGGCCGTCGGATTTCGCTCTGCTCTTCGATTCCGATCTTTCGTCTCCCTTGGCGAGATAGTTGTCATCGTCAATCGCACACAACTGAAAACAATAATTACATAATCAGCAACTGATCTGTGATTAAGTTAAGCAAATGCAATTACTGGTTCAATTAATAACTTAATCACGATACCTTTACTGTAGTGAGATCGACGTTGTTTTCTTCCAGAAAACGTATGAATTCCCGGAAATTCTCCTCCGTCGGGAGATAATGACCACTGTACGGCCACACAGCCTATACATATATATATATATACAAACATGTGTACGAACGTGAGATATTATATATACACACACACACCAAAAGCGAAGGAGATTATGCTTAAATTTATCAAGATTAACTAGTGTACCTTGAGAGAGCCGTTGTCTGCGACGATTCTGCCGGCGGCGGTGATGGCGGCGCCGGAGAGAAAACTGGAGTGTTGAAAGAGACCCTTCTTCTTCGGACCAACGTACAATGTTCTTGTCGTGCTCAGGACAAATATCCACTTGGATCCCTCCTCTGTTTCCACCACTTCTCTGCTTTGCCTGTAAATCAGCTTTCCCCCCTCCACCACCACTTCGTACGCTCGTCTCTCTTCCTGTTCATGAATTCAATATTAAATAAATATATATATATAATCAAAATTGATTGAAAAAAAGGAGAGAATAAAGTAAAAAAGCTGCATATATATTTATATTAGAGGAAACGTGTCAGTTGCATGCATGCATGCGTACGTACGGGTCCAAGGTAGGTGACGCATTGGCGCTGCAGAAGGGTTCGAGGGCACCTCTCGAGATTTATTTCTCTTCCTTCTCCAATGTCCAACCTTTTGGTTCATTTTTCACAAGGTTTGACTCGAGTCAACGCAGTTCGTTATGCAAGTGTTACAAAAAAAAAGGCTTGATTAAGTAATTATTTAGATGTACCAGAAAAAGAAAGGCTGACAGCTCTTGCTTCCGAACCAGACATCATAGTACAAATTCAAGTTGTGTCCGTACCTATGACGTGGATCAATCTGTCCCCCAATACACAAAGACAAACTCAATAACATTGTAATATAAGTTATATATATATATATAAACATCATGTTAAATGGTTAGGCCAACTTACGGCTTCTATTCAACCAAAAAAAAAAAAAAAAAAAAACAAACTTTTATTTTTTATTAATTAACCAGATTGCACTAAATCCATAATATATTAACTCCAGGTACCATATTATCTAATAAATTCTATCATCTTTTCAAATTTGTTTGGGACAAAATATCTTCCGAAATCAAATAAAATATCGTCATTTAATTTGTTTGGTCAACCACCTACTTTAGGACAGTGAGAAAAGGCGGGTTGGAAATTATCGGACAACTAAACTAACCCTTAACCGGAACCGATTCGGTTTGGCTACGGTATGGCCCCGTGCGAATTTCAATATATTTTTTTAAAATAAAATGTTTTTATCATCCTTGCACAAACCCTTTCCCACCTGAAAACCCATACCAAAACGAAGTTCAATATCGTCTAGTAATATAAAAACCGATGTAATTAGTTCCAATTACAAAAAAAATCTCATTCAATTTAGAATTTGTTTTGAACATATGTCATAATTAATACCTTAGCTGCTTTGGTTCCTGCTCTTGCCCACCTCGAGATAGCAGTCTCTGGCTTCTCATCCGTGGAAAATGATGGCGAACTTTGCTCCAATTTCCACCTTGAATAAACACATATGATATAATCAAGAAAAATGAAATAATAATCATATATATATATATATATATATATACACACGTATAAGTGAGGGAGAATTTCAAGATCAATCATAGATGTACGTGTAATTTTTAGCCTTTTGCAGTAAATTGCAGTGTTCATTTCATGGGATCAAAATTTGCAAGAACTTACTCGCACGTACTCGATACCATGACACATACCCGAACCCTAAAGGCTAATACATGTTTTCGTCTAAAAAATGACAAAAACAAAAAATTCAAAAAACTCAGCTTGCCATACACAGACATGCAGAATATGCAAAATCTGTGTCCAATATTAAAAAAAAAAAAAAATCTGTCCAAATCGGGTAATTCACCGTATTGGGAATGCGAAATCGAGGATATTAATAGATACGCTATAACCATCCGGATCATGTTATGATTAACCTAATTAATATCGAGAATCGAGGAAACATGCCCACGATTAATTCAGTAGATTTCCGTTCTGATCCTAAAGGTTTTGAATTGTTTTAAAAAACCCAAGATCGGAAAGAGCGGGGGTTTTCTGGAAATTATTAAAAGTAAATCGGAGATATTATAATAAAGGGAAAATCTGGGGGCAGTATATGGATTTTATAGATGTGAGAAGCAAAGGAATAAAACAGAACATACCATAGCTCTTCGACGACGACGGCACAGTCGGCGAGGTTTCTTCTTGTTCTGTAACTCTTGTAAACCTTCTGCAACTTAACGGCAGCGGCATCAAGCTCCGTCACCGGTCTTGGAGACGAAAACGGCGTCTTCACGGCGAAAGACAACTCCGTCGAATTTTCTGTGATCCCCAGATCGCCCCTGTTCGGACACTTTGGAGACAAGACCTCCCTTTGCTCCGCCTGGACCAGGCTCCTGAAAGAGAGGTTCCTCTCAAGAATCACGTTTTCGGGTTTAGGACCCTTCAAGTTTACGGATTTTTTCGTTTTGGCCCCGTGATTTTCGTCTCTGAAAGTTTTCGTGGGAGAGTTCCGTCTCGTGGTGTTGACGTGCTCGACCAGAGTCTTGAACGAGGGGCTCCTCTCAAGAATCACGTTTCCGGGCTTTGGACCCTTCATGATTACAGAATTTCTCGATTCGGGTTCGTGATATCGTAGGTTATTGTCATCGACCAGAGTCTTGAAAGACGGGTTTCTCTCAAGAATCGCATTCCCCGCTTTAGGGTTCTTCATACTTCTGAACTCTTTCGAGGTGGCCTCACATTTCTCGATTCTTGTCGTTTCACGTTCTCTTGTATGTTTATCGTTTGTGTTGTATGCAAAAGACACACCCATGACTTCAACCTGAAATTTCAGTTTGATTAAATTAATCACACCTCTATGATTACGTGTGTGTATATACACATATATGTATAGGTTTGCTACTGCCATGCGAGATGAATTAAGAAATAGGAATAACAGCAAATCCTGTGTTCGAGCAAAAGGAATCACAAGTTTCAGCAGAAAGTTACCTCAGAAATGAACAAACAGCTCCTCTTCCTCTATGCCCTGCATGCACTGCAGCACGACAAAAACAGAGACACTTCTTGAGACAAAAGAGAGAGAGAGAGAGAGAGAGGTTTTATGTATGGTGATGTCTTTTCATGCTCATGTGACATTCATATATATAGATACATATATATATATATATTCTGACGTATGAAAAAAGGGTTTTAGATTTCCCAGGAAAAGGAAAAAAAGAAACAGGGAGTTGAAAGATGAAGATTTTTCCAAGTGGAAACGATGTTTGGTCTTTCGTTCGTTCAAAAAGGTTTGCATGTTTTTTCCGGGATTCAAACTCCACGAGGTTTCCCGATTTGCGTGTTTTTTTTTTTACATACACACCTGTGCCATGCCCGTACGGACATATTTTAACATTACGCACACTTAAAAAAAAGTCTGAATATGTTATATTATGATGACCGAGTTGAGTGAGAGACCGAGTCACACTATTTTTTATACATATTTGTTAGCATACGTTATGGTAATTAACAGAATTGTTCATTTATATATATATATATATATACACACACTCAAACATGTATAACAAGTCTGAATATATTCTTGCGGTTCATGCTGTCTAAGTATGTTACAAGCCATTCATCTAGGTATAACGGAAGCAAACTATAATATTCAATTGAGCCCTTGTTTGACGTTGCGACTTTTGAAAAGATCAAAGTGTTCCTTATTAAATTTGCGCGTGTACACAAGTCTAATATCCACGATGATGAATCATACATATATATGTATATATATATATAGAGAGAGAGAGAGAGATATGTGCTTCCATGACTTGAAATTTCACCAAAACCACTTTTTTTTTTAAAAAAAAATTGGGAATATATTTTAGATATTATCCAAAGGAATAACACGTACGACAAAGAATAATAGTTATAGTTTATTTTATATATAGTTGAAGGGTTTTAAAATTCGGCGTAGATTATTAATAATAAAAAAGAGTGATGGGTGTGGTCAAAGAAAGCAACTCTACACGAAATAGAAGTCAATGAATGGAGGTCAAGGCCCTAACTATGGGATTTTCAAGAGTCTATGGCGTTATTTTCCCACGTACAATTGTTTGTACGTGTGATTCGTTCTTTAATTCGCTGTCAACCTCCCAAATATTCATATTAATATATTCTTTAAATGACGATAATAATATATTGTCGTGAAATCATGGAGCAACCTCACTGTTCGGGTCACCTCACAAACGCGCGTCCAAGAGACATACGGAGGACATAACTCACGACAAATAATCTCCGTATAAACGGGATGAGTAATTTTTTTTTTTTTTTTGGGGGGGGGGGGGGGGAATTTTAGAGAGGTTTTATGATAATATCCACGAACGAATATTTATTTTTAACATTGATAAAAAATAATTTGGATAATTATAGATGTTTTAATTCATACAGATTTCATCTAACATTAAATTTGTTAATATAACTCTGTCTGAACTCAATAAATGCATCGAATATACCGTCAAAACATTTGTGATATTTTTTTTATAAAAAAAAAAAGATTGATAGAATGGCCGGCCCTTCTAATCCCACACGACAATAAATACTCGTGACTTTTAACCAAAAAAAAAAAAAAAAAAAAAACCTCGGGACGATTTTTTCTCTGCGTAGGAAACATTATAATTGCGACCGCTTACATGAACCTCTGAATGACTTAGAGGTTTGGGAAACGCCGTCGTTTTGTCTCAGCTTATTCCAAAAAGCCCTGAACCCTAATCTATCGGTTGAGTTGCGTCGGTTCTCTCTCCCGTATCCAAAATCTGATCAGCTCGAGCATTTCGTTCGCGCTAGATTCGTAGAACCAAAGAGGAAAATGGTGGTACGGATCCGATTATCGAGATTCGGATGCAGAAATCGGCCGTTCTTCCGGGTAATGGCAGCTGACAGCAGATCCCCGAGGGATGGGAAGCACCTCGAGGTCTTAGGGTACTACAACCCTTTGCCGGGTAATGCAAATCTACTTGTTTTGTGTTTTGCATACACTGTGTCCATGCGTCTTTCTGTTAGTTTGATCGTTCTCTTCGTGGGTTCTCATTCGATTTCGGTGTTTGGCTTTGTGCAGGACAAGACGGTGGTAAGAGAATGGGTCTGAAATTCGACAGGATCAAGTAAGTTCTTCTGAAACTTTATCTGGTTTGGCAATAAATGGATTGTTGCTTTGCATTTCCTGATAGATCGGTAGCTTCTGGGTTAAATTTGTAAGAAGCGCCTTTGACAAATTGTTTGTTTCTGGAATTCCCTTTGTGGGTAGTGTAAGATGATTCGGGGTACCACTATGCTGAAGCTTTTGAATTTCGTTTGTAAGGTGCTTCTTCATGCTAGACAATGCTATGCATTTTCAAGTGTTATCTCTTGAATGCTCCTTTGTTCAGTGTTTAGATGAGTTGGATTATTACTTGTTCTTGTTCTTGGCCCTGCATTTTTAAGTGTTATAGTGTTGGCATGGTTCGATGGAGGTAATGCTGTAGGCTGTAGCCTTTGATCTTGTTAGCTGCCTCTTGAACAGTGCTTTACGTTGGTCCATATTCATAGTCTACACCATGTTCTATCAACTCTGCATTAATGTGATACAAAACAAGAAGAATTCCGTCCTGAATGGGTAGTATCCTTAGGTTTAGTGCTATCATTTGTTGGTTTGTTTGTCCAAAGTTGAGGATAGGCTGTTTGCACTGTTGTTTTCGATCTTATCCCTCTGGAGTAGTTTCTTTTCTAGTCGTGTTGAGAATTTAGTATCCTTAATCCTTATTGTAGAAATCAGGAATTACAATCAACTGCCGATTTAGGAAGGAAACCCACATTTTCCAAAGATCAAACATATTCTATGTGTTGATGACATTAAACTCCTCCCATCAATCCTCATGTTCTTTGGTTCTCTGCCCTTTCCGTGGTGTTGTTGCTCTATGAACAGTTTGGTGCTTCTCTGCTATCTAGTTCTCTTGGATATGAACCGTTAATACCCTGTAGGTATAAGTAAAAGAAAAACAAGCTTAGCATGAAGCATCCTCATTTTGAATAAAAGGTGCGGTTTGTTTGGAACTTCTGCATCTATGACATCAGGTGAATAGCGTCAGCACATTCGAATAGTGGCATGTGTCGAGATGTTGTCCATTATCGCGCTCTGTACATTACGCAGCTGTATTTTCTTAAACGGTTCCTGCAATAGAATCACATACATAGAGCTCTGAAGTCCAAACTGCGATGTGTTAATTCGGTTTCTCCCATAGTCGTTAGCCAAATCAAAGGCTTGATTTTATACAAAGGCAGTATGTAAATGTAATCTGAATCTGTTCTATTAACAAAAACTCACAAAATATGGGGAATTTAGGACAGTAATACTAACTTGTAGTTTTTAACAAATGAATGGTTTTTTTTGGGTATTTCTACTTGTGAAGGTACTGGTTATCGGTTGGTGCTCAGCCTTCAGAGCCTGTTCAGCGCCTCCTCTTCAGGGCCGGTGTACTCCCCCCTCCCCCGATGGTGGCCATGGGACGTAAAGGCGGCCCACGAGACACTCGTCCTGTTGACCCAATGACCGGACGTTTCTTGGATACACAGCAACCCGCTAACGATACCGAGCCCAAAGAAGATGAAGAGGATGAGCCCTGATTTCTTCAATCCTCAGTTTCTAGTGTAGCTTCTTGGCAGTTAGTTGTATGATTCATGAGTGAGGACATTAAATGATGTAGCTCCATATTGTGGTGAATGGATGGATATTCCTTTGTGCTCCGCTCTATGAAAAATAAACGACAAGATGTTTTTCCTCGCCTTTTCTAGAAACGGCACGGAGTTTTTTTAAGAAGAATGCCATATAATTTAGTGTATTTGAAAAGATATTAGGTTTTTGGAATTTTTCAATAGGACCAAATGTGTGATAGACACAAAGATATGAACCGTAAATGCATACATTAGCATGTTATCATAACACAAAAACTTACCGATATTTGAATTTTCGAATTGAATATAATTTACATTGGGGTCCATTATCTTAATCATTTTGAAATTAGTTTTTTAAAGAAGTTACTGCCGCCGAGGGGACTTTAAAACGGCGGTTGTTAGGTTTCCCGAGAGAGAGAGATTTAAGGGAACACACGTTTTCTGTGTAGTCGCCTCCCAAAAACCCTCGTCTCCTCTCACAATCTCTCTACTTTCTCGACACACCCCTTTTGATTTCTTCTCGAAATCTTCTTCATTTTGATCTCTCGATCCATCCTCAAAGGATGAGCAACGACAAGGACAACTTCAGTGTCGCCGATCTCACCGCCGGTAATGTTTTCCGATGCCTTTTCGTTAACTCCGGTTTAGCGTTTGCTTTGTCTGAGTTGCTAATCAAGTAGTGTTTTGTTTCTTAATCAATACTTTTTTGGTGGAATGTTCTTAATCAATACTTAATTGCATTTTCCGACTTAGGAGTGTTTATCTTCGCTCTTTTGATTTGGATTTGTTCGCAGCTCTCAAAGATGAGGATCGGGCAGGCCTCGTGAACGCTCTCAAGGTGAGTTGCTCTCTGTCACTCGACGCTTTGTCTGCAAGCATTTCCATCGTGCTATTAATTTTTCATTTGTTAGAAGAAGATTTGGCCTTCGATTTATTTGTTTGAGCATTCCGCGTTTTGGTTTCAATCGCATTTCCTCATCAACCAACGGCTTGATAGTTTATGGCTTCCCTGGAAAATGTCGTGAAACTGTTTATATGTTGTTCGCAGAGCAAGTTGGAGAATCTGGCTGGGCAGCATTCGGATTTGCTTGAGAATCTGCATCCTAAAATCAGAAGACGTGTCGAGGTCCTCAGGGAGATACAGGTTAGGGAGAATTTTATTCATAACTCTTTGAATTAGAGGTTCATCATGTATTGTATATTCTTTTTATCCTGTATTCTTATACGGGTAGGTTTGAATTGAGTTAGTGCCGTGTGAATCTGAATTTGAATACTTAACAGCCCTTGTACGTTTTCTTGCACAAATTGCGAGTACTGTAGTTTTTGGTGCAACCTTTTTGAAATTATGAGATAATACTCATAGGCCATAGGGTGGCCAACAAGAGATTGCCGAGCATGGGAAATTAGTTTGTTCTTTTAAAAAAAAAAATAATTTCCTGTTTGCAGGGCCAACATGATGAACTGGAGGCCAAATTCCGTGAGGAGAGAGCTGCCCTAGAAGCCAAGTATCAGAAATTATATCAGCCTTTGTATTCTAAGGTAATTAGTGGCTTGAAACCAAGTTATATTGCACCCGATTTTGCAGGTCATTAGTTTCTTAAATGCTTTATTGCATCGATCTAATTAAATCTCACATTGTTTCAAAATCTCGCTTAATCCCCTGCATTTGCACTGAGTTGTCTGTACATGTTTCAAATGATGTCGTATATCTTACTTGCTCAGCGTTATGAGATTGTGAATGGAGTTATTGAAGTTGAGGGGGCTCCAGAGGATGTGAAGACAGAACAGGGGGAAGAAAAGACCGCAGAAGGTGATCGCATGGAAACAAAGCCTTCTCTATTGGGTTTTAATCTTTCTTTAAATTATGTTTTTAACCCGTTTCATCGCTATATAATGCAGAGAAAGGAGTCCCAAATTTCTGGTTGACTGCCCTGAAAAATAGTGATGTTATTTCGGAGGAGGTTAGACAATGTACTCACTACTTTGGGTATTTGAGAATGGGCCACTATAGGGTAACATGCAAAATGATCACAATTGTGATTTCCTTTGATATCAGATCACGGAGCGTGATGAAGGGGCTCTCAAATATCTCAAAGATATTAAGTGGTGCAGAGTCGAAGAACCAAAGGGATTCAAACTTGAATTTTTCTTTGACCCAAATCCTTACTTCAAAAACACTGTTTTGACAAAGGCATATCACATGATTGATGAAGATGAACCTCTCCTCGAGAAGGCTACTGGGTAACTGATGATCCTGTCCCGTGACTGTTGAATAAACCGCATAATTTTTTCTTCACTTTCCGAAACTAATCTCATTGTTGTCCTCCCTTGCAGGACAGAGATTGATTGGTATCCCGGCAAGTGCTTGACTCAGAAGATTCTTAAGAAGAAGCCTAAGAAAGGTGCAAAGAATGCCAAGCCAATCACCAAAACTGAAGATTGTGAAAGCTTCTTCAACTTCTTCAATCCTCCCCAAGTTCCTGATGAAGATGAAGACATTGATGAGGACAGAGTAAGATAACATTTGGTCTCATAGAACTAATTACTCCAATTATATATTTATCTTAACTAAGCGATTATTATGCTCCCCGTTCTTAATGCAGGCTGAAGAACTTCAAAATCTGATGGAACAGGATTATGACATTGGGTTTGTCTTCTCCTGAACTTTCTCTTTTGTTGAGTTATTATTATTTTTTCTTTTACCAAATGCTTGTAAAAAAAAATGAGTTCTACACACCTCTATGTAGTTTTATGGTCAGGATTTCAGAACATTTGTTTATGTGATTCCTTGCTTCATGCAGATCTACAATCCGGGACAAGATTATCCCCCATGCTGTCTCATGGTTTACTGGCGAGGCTATGCAGGGAGAGGAGTTTGAAATAGATGATGACGAGGATGAGGATGAGGACGATGATATTGAAGAGGACGAGGATGAAGAAGAAGATGAAGATGAAGATGAAGATGAGGAAGAAGAAGAAACCAAGACCAAAAGAAAGGTTTTATTTTTTCCCATCCTGCCTTGTTTCCTCCTGGTGCTTTTTCGTTATAGTTTTGCCTTTCTAAAATTTTAAGATTTTAATCCTGTGAAATTTGGTTTAAATATTTTTGCAGCCATCAGTTGGCCACAAGGTATGAAACCAACTTTTTCAGAGCTAAATTCGATTTTTTTTATATATAAAAAAAGCTATATAATACAAGTGGAAATCTATGTTAAAGATGATGAGAGTGAATTTGGATGGAGTGCAGAAGGGAGGGAGACCTCAGCTGGGTGATGGGCAGCAACAGGGCGAGAGACCTCCTGAATGCAAGCAGCAGTAAGGTACCGAACTAATGGTTTCCCCCCGAGTCAAAGCCGGGTTGGCAGTTTTGCTTTCGATTGAATCGGTCTCGCCATAGAATCCCTTGTTTGCTCTTATATGATATGTCATCATGTGTGCTGTCATAGTTTTTGTGATTTCACCCAGAGTTTCTTCCTTTGTGTTTGCTTCTTTTGAACTTTATACAATGAGAGTAAAGTCTGATTGGTGTTTTATCCATCATCCTCTTTCCATTTGTTTCTGGGATTCCTGCGAGTTTTTTACTTCATTTCAATGTTGTCAAAACCCCAAAGGCAAATAAAACTTGTTCGTCCATTCAAGTACCCACCCTTCCCATCCTTGAGGAAATCTAACACTTTTGTCTGCTATATCTTTTTGTGGGACCATTGATGGTAAATTCTGAAGAGCAATAGTGTTGAATGTTTACAAATGATCAATTCATTTGCATCAATGGGCTTTTTTTTATAAAAAAAAATTCCCGGCAACGTGAATGAACCCATTTGTGTACGGAATAAATTGTGCTTAGGTGCATGCTATGCTATGTTCCCCTTTCACCCAACAAAGGAAACACATGAACCTCTAAGTCTCCATGATCATATTCTTGTTTGACAGTTCTACAAGTGATTAATCAGTGAACTCTAATCACAAAGGTTTTGGCATTGGAAAGGGAACCTCTTTTGATGTTTCAATCAATGATGTTTTTAATGTGTTGAAAAGTCAGTCTTCAAATGGTAGACCATCAATCAATGCCAGCCATCAATATATCTTCATTTATTTCTTCTCTTCAAGAGAAAAAGTCATCTTCTGATTCTCGTTTAACAAAAAAAAAAAAGGTAAGTGTCAATTTTGGCGTCCAATAAACTCATCCACGTAAAAATAGAACCAATGGGAATGTATGGACAATATTTTTTATTTATTTATACATATAATAAAACTCAACGGCTGAGATTGATCCGAGAAATGGTAATCAACGGCTGAAACACCGAGAAAACGATAACCATGTTTTATTTTAAAATTAATATTTACCGACCGCGCAACGCGCATTATATTAACCGTGGAAGGTAACAAAAAACTAACATTAAACTTTATGTTATTTGGTTAGGAAATAATCAAACTTGTCAGTCAGCCACGTCAGCAATCACTCTTCTGACGGCTTCCTGTAAGGCCGATTCGTCCCATTCTCCCTGCAAAGAACATTTCATATCAAACCTTTACTTAATAAATTTCTGCGACTGTAAAAGTATTTACTGCTCTTAAATATCTAATCAACGAATGATTTATATCTTTTTTTATCCTTTTTACAATCTGTAAATGATTTATATTAGAGATTTTTCCTAACTTCGTTATAATATTAACAACTTGTCTCCAGAGTTTTACTATATGCCATTTAAATTAATCATAATTCGATATATACTTTGACTACGTCTTTTGAAGACCAAAAGTTTCCAATATTTTATGTAATCTCAACTAATCCACAAAACCCATCAGGAAAAAAAAAATCTAATCGCATGGATTATGTAATTATTCATCACATTGGTGAAGCAAAAAAAAAAAAGATTGTCGGTCCATTAATGTGAATTACTGACCTCAATCATGAGCCCTAAGCTCAGAAGCAGAAGAGGAGATGAATCGCCACCTTCTTGAGTTAGAGTTCGAGCTTCAATGGAAACTAAGCTCACATTGCTTACACGCTTCAAGAACTCTATCAATCTTATGATCAAATCATCAACGCTAACATTTTCTCCTCTCACAACCACTCTTAATCCCGCAGTCTTCTCTCTTCTTTTGATCCCAACGGTCAATCTCTGACCTTTTCCGAGACTTTCCATCTCTCTTTCTCCCACGAATTCCGCCCCAAGCTCTCGATTTCTCTCCTTAAGCCTCGAAACCTCTGATTGAAGACGAGTTATTTGTTCTCTCGCGCCTTCTAGCAGTGAGGCTTTGTCTTTCTGGTCATCGTACAACGAAGATCTTTGTCAGGAACTCTGACATTATCGTCTCTTGTCTTGAACAATATATACACGTGTGTGTGTGTGTGTAAATATATATATTATACATATATTTTTTAAGATAAGCCGATCAATGGAAGAGATACCTTAGTAGTCGGAGGAAGGAGAAGTCTCAAGGCTTGGAAGCTCTCGTTGAGTTTCTCACGGCGTTTCCTCTCCGTTATCATGTGATGCAACTGTGTCGCGGTTGGACTGCCCCCCATATCCAAACGCTCTCGCCTTATAACGTCAAGCCCACGATAAAACGCGATCGCCCTTTTCGTCATATTAATCTGCTTCCTCAATCTCGACGCACCGCTAACGCTAACGCCGGTGGAGTACCTCTTGAACGCACTTGCCCTCGGGATAACCTTCTTCGGAGAAGAAGACGTTGACGTCGACAGAACATTTGACGGCGCCGTTAACACCGCGAGAATGGCACGCGTCATCGCCTCCTCTTCCCTTTGGCGTATCGCGAGAAGCGATGACTGTTGCCCCTCGTGGATCATCCTCGTTGTGAACGGAGGCTTAACGGTTTCCGTCAAAACGCCGGTAGAAGGGTTAACGGTAACGGGGAATAAGAGCGGAAAATCCCGATGTACTGGGACGATCGAGTGATCTGAGGGAGGAGGCCGTAGAGACTCTGAATGGATCGGAGACTGTCTTTCGAAAGTGTTCCAAGGAACCTGTCTGGAACGAGGGACGGACGAGTTACCAATGCATAGTTTATATATACAGAGACATGAATGGTATTTAATTAATATCAAATATAAAACCTTTTCAATCAACTTAACTACTTAACATTATATATATATATATATATATATAACTCTTTTTTTATTTACAATTTGTGGTTATTTTTATTTGCTGGCTAATATAATCAAAACTGTTGACAATACCATCGACTTGGTCTTCTCGTGCCCTTTGACTTTTGACGAATCAAATATGAACCAATCATGTAATTTTGTTAATGTGTTTATATACATGTTTATATGAATCAAATCTGAACCAATCATCATGTAATTTTGTTCATGTGTTTATATGCATATTTATATGAATCAAATCTGAACCAATCATGTAATTCTTCATGTGTTTATATTATACGTGTATATATATAATTATGCATATTGAATTTGGGATAAATTTTCTTTGCCTTTTTATACATTTAAAAATATTTTTCGCTTTCTTTTCCCAAGTTGAAATTAGGAAGTGCCAGCTGCCTGCTTGATTGCGAGGCATTTGCTGCAGTTTGCCTGTTGTCGTTTTACGTTTCCAAGAAGGAACATCGTGACATTCAGTCCTGGGGGAGAGCGTTTTAGTGCCCTAAGAACGGCAAGTAGTTGGATATGTAGACTCTTGGGCTTTATAGTTTCGGATGAGGATAGGTATTGGGCCCATAAAAAGAAGCCCATCCGCTGACATTTTCCCCTTTCTCTTGGGTTTAATATTTATATATATTTTATATGCCTACGGGCTTTTCCGAATCTATACAATGATGAAAAAAAGGCCTCTCATAAATTCAATCGATTACAATTTAGGGATTGAATTGTAGAGGTTTTTGAAGTTTTAAAAATTTTAAAACAAAAAAAATTTGACAATTAAGTTTTTGTAAATTTGGTTTTCTTAAAAACTTGGAAAAATATTTTAGTAAAAAAATAATTAAAAACCAAAAGTTATATTTCTCTGAATTTACAGATATTATAAAAACCAAAAACCAAAAGATAAAAATCAAAAACAAAGAAATAAAGCAAAAAATCTAAAATAAAAACTACTACCACTCAACCCTAAAATATATATAAAAAAGAAATAAAAAAGAAGAAGCAAAAAATATAGTTGAGAATCTCATCATTGTCATCGTGGGTGGTAAACCTTTTTACTTTGTTATGTAATGATGGAAGGTGTCATCACCAACACCAATCTTTACTATATCCAAAGTTTTTCACTTAATATTTATTTATTTTCTGCATTATCCCATGAATATAATAGAATATTCTTTGCAACAATAATATAAAAAAAATATATAGGAATTTAGGAGCTTCCTTAGCGTTACAACGCTTTTAGCTTTTACCATGCCTCCACTTTTCACGCCGTTTGTTTTTATTGAGCTTTTAAATCCGAATTAAATGAATTTGTATAATATAAATTCACAAAATATTATACATAATTGAAATAGAACTTAATTGAACGAGACACAAATGTTGACTTAACCACTTCGTCTGATTTTATTATTAATTAAGATATGAAATATATACATATATATGTAATAATTAGTGAAAGATTAAAAATTCCGACTGCGCTCTTAGGTGTAAATTACGGTTATAAAAATAAACAAATACAAAAGGATTTGGCAATAATTTATCAAAAGCATCATAACCCACAAAACACTAATTTCTTAACCCTTAAAAAACGATTAAATAAATTTTGATTCCAACCAATAATGCCTGGATTTCGACAAAGATCTTTAAAGTACACACAAACACACACAAAATCCTCTTTAAAATATAATTTCCAATTTTTAATTAAATAAAAAAAAAAACAGAGGAGGCAGGAAATGTTGATGTCTCCTTGTTTCCCGCAGGCTGTGACAAAAGGGCTTGGGACATTCTCAGACATAATTATTTTATAACTAATTGTCTGCTTAAAGATATATTTTCATGTTCAGACTGCTTTTTAAATCTCTAATAATGTCATTTGCCTTCGTATTATTACACTCTCTCGCTCTAATTATGTCTTTGATTTTCTTCATATTCTTTGTCGTCCTTTTTGGTCCCACGTAAACTGCTTCGCCGTTCATCTCAGTTTCTTTTTCCCACAAAAAAAAAAAAGGGTGAGTCCAAATATATACATTATGTTATTTTCTTTCTTTTTATTAAATATTTATTTATCTACAAGGAATTGCAGAATACCGACGGAATTTCCTGTTTCTAGGGTATGGAATAATAGAAGGATCGTTATTACTTTACTATATATTTCACTTGCCCTTATTTTTCGTCCTTAAACGGATAAACTGTCTCCATGATACAGAAAAATTAAAGGTCAATTTTAGACGTTTAGTATGTAATTTTGTTTAGTTTTATGCAGATATGATATAATATAGTATAATATAACGTTAGAACATACTTTCTATATAAGATATATAACCATTTCGTTACGCATATGAGTGATCCATTGTCGTTTTATAAGTTTAAATATAAAGGTTCAGGCCACGAATAGAAAAGGGTTTTTAGAGTTTTTTAAATTAATTTGATTTTTTCTAAAATGCTTTTTTTAATTGAAAAAATCAATTAAAAACCAAAAACTTCATTTTTTGGATTTACAAATATTATAAAAGTTAAAACCCAGAAACTAAAGATGAAAACTATCAACAATTATAACCTTGGTCACCTTTATGACTACTTTATATTAAAAGTAATGTCCACTCTAACATCATGATTTTAATGTCTACCACCTTAAAACTTAAAATTTACGTACAACTATACGTTGAAATAATACAGAAAAGAAGCTATACGTATGGAGTATTTACACGTTAAATACACGTGGACGTACTAATGATATGAGTAATCAATGACGATAGTTTTCTTCATGTCATGTTTTCTAAATTCCTTACTTGTTGATATGCTTATACACTAACGCAAATTAAAAATTGTTCACCCTAACATAACGAATCTATATAAGAAAAATACGCTAACCTGTTTGATCTATATCCAAAATTAGATGATTCAACTGGTAAAGTCTGAATCAAATCTCATTTCCAACCTATATTCAAGTATTCATTTGGGTTTACACTCTTCTTTAGAAGATATAGTTGAGTCGAAAGCCGATGAATTTTCGATTAAAAATTAAAAAACTGTTTGATCCATAGCCGTGATAGATAATTTATTTGTTTGTCAAGTCATGAAATTTAATCACGTGAACAAAATATCATAACGCTCGAACCCGACGCAAGATGTCGTCAATTAAGCTAGTGAATGCATTGATATATATATAGTCTAACTTGAATTTCGCAGAAATATGTTGTGTCCCGGAGATAATATCATCCTCGGATCATATCTGTTTTTTCTCTCGATGAAAACACTCCACTTCGGTCCAAAATGACGACTCCACCCCTCCGACGACGCGTGATGTGGCAGATACTGAATGGCTTTGATCCCGTCATCCTCACACGATTCCAATATCTCCATATTCTGCTCTTCGTACGCTCCCAAATCGTCGTCTCGTGCGGAATGTAGAAACCCGATTGTGTAGAATATATCTTCTTCCGGTACGACCGTTGACATCTTATCGTTCCATCTGCAAAAAAAAAAAAAATCCAATTTAGATATTTTGTGTGTTATTCCAACGCTAAATGGATGACCTAAAATGGAAAAATGTTTCAATAAATAGATAGACCTACTTGTTCCTGTTCATGGGATAAACGAGGACCGGACCGGTGGTGATATTATTTCTAAGGACGATGTCCCTAAAAACTCGAAGATCGAAACGAGAAATGTGAGATTTGGGTACGAAAAGGTTAAGCCAAGGATGAGGATTGTCCCATTGTCCTTCCGATCTCAATCTCAACTCTCCCGACCGAACCCGGTTCAAGAACTCCGTATACGTTACATCTTTCTCGTACATGTACCCTCTCACATACTTCAAACCCTCCGTCAACTCTTCTATCTCCTGCAAAAAAAAGATGAAAAACATTTTATTAATTACGCATGCATATTTATTTAATATGACAACATATTTATATGACATCCACACCAAACACATATCGGTGTACGTATAATATTATACAGACCTCGTCGATGGTGTGTTGAGAGGTTTGGTCGTAGTATTTGACGACTTCGAGGCAATAGATGACACGGTGTCTCTTGACCATTGAGATGATCCTCGAGTGATCGGACGGTGGAAAATACGTCGATCTCCAGTTATCCGGCGAGCCGTGGTGCGTCATGAGCAATCCTTCCAAGAAATCGGGGCCGTTGGTTTCTGATATCAAACTTTCTTGATCTCTCGTGAATTTGGAGAAATCGTTGTACAGAAATCTCAGCCATTTCACCTGCAACGCCAACCCAAATCATAATCCATTGGTTAGAAAACCGATCAATGTTTCATCATACATATATATATATATATATATCGAAAATATAATTTCTGTGACGGGAAATGACCGTACTCTCTTAGGAGCCGGACGCAGATGGATTCTGGCTCTTGTTATGATACCAAACTGACCCAAACCTCCCAACACGGCATAGAACAGATCTGAGTTCCTGTCTTTGGAACATGTCACCGTCTCTCCCTTTCCTATAATTAATTATTCCGAAAAGAAATAAATATTGTATTAACAAAAGAATATGATCGTAATCATATAGCATATCAATTTGTTGTGATTATATGGATTTTGAGATTAGGTTAAAAAAAGGTGTTATTTGGGATTAAATTGTGTCATGGGAATAACCAAACAATTGAACCGAAAGTCTTGCTGTGCAAGTTACTTGACGTGAAGACAAGGGAATAAAAAGGCATATATCGTTGGAGACAAAAGTAATTTTCATTAAATGTGGACAACACGGAGATATGGTTGAAAAACAAATGGACTGTTACTTAATTCCATTACATCTGATTGCAACCATTTTTTTTTTGTCCATATGCATAAACTGCATGAAAATCATGCATCTGGGCCCCATTCTCTGTAGATTTTCCAGTTTTTAAATTGCAACGAAGCAACGCATTAAAGACTTTGGTTTACGAAATCTTTAAACCTTGATTCTTGACGACCAAAAATCTTATAGACACGTTTATTTTATGACATTTTTAGACCATGCTTACGGTTATTCGCAGATTATAGGATTTTTATGCAAATGAAACAATTATTGAATACAGTTCTATATTTTGCAATTGAACACGAATAACAAAGATGCCTGAAAATAGAAGAAACTCCGCTACTTTCCAACGCAACGCAACGGCCTTAAATTGATTTCGTAAAGCTTTGACACCATGTTTTTTTTTTAATGAAAGACACCATGTTAAATTAGGAAACATTCGAAAATACGCACACATACATATACACTGTTGGAGTTAATCTTGTCTGAAAAAAAAGAGGGAAGAGACTCGTTCAAAAGTAAGGTCGTGTTTCGGATCGTGTTTCGGATTTTCAGTTGGGAGTGGCTACGAGTTTGAGAAATCTTGGTCAAAGAGTAAATCTCGGACACGTGGAGCTTGTTACGCTTTGTTGTTATTTGATTTGTTTCATGATGTTCCTTTTTCTATTTAAAGTTGCGATATGGAATAATAATAATACAACAAGTTTTATGGAAAGTTTTATGGAAAGTACGTAAATGTCAATCGACCTTTATCTTTGTTTTTTTTGTTTGAAAATCAAAACATCGTTTTAGATTTGCGTTTCTACATACACACACCTATACTAATATACTATAGATATATAACCAGTTTTAAACTTTAATATTATATAGTTATATTTTCTTAAAAATATTGATATAATATGAGGGGGGGGGGGGAAACGATAGATTGCTGCATTATATTAATGCACTTCTCAACCACCATTTTTGTATCCATTCCAAAAATTTCAAAACCAGCGAAAATCTTTGGTTGATGAGTTGACCAATAAAATTTACGACAACGAGAAGTTATAGAATCCATCATAATATATACGAGAACAACAAAATAAATAGTTTTTAAAAAAAATCAAGAAACGTACGAAATAGAACAAGAACATCATCGTACGTACCGGTTATGACATCCATTTCGACAACATTGCTGATCTGTGGACCGTGCCGAAACGATTGCCCACTTATCCCACCGCTGGATAACGTCCCTGAAAAACAAACAAAAAAAATTATTTAACATTATAATATATATATATATATATATATATTCATATATTAGAAATGTAATTTACGATCGGTATATCCGATATATTACCTCCGACCGTCAAATACAAATAATCTGTCCAAGAAACCGGCGACCACCCAAACTCCAACGTGGCGTTCAACACCTCGATCCAAAGCCACTCGCCGCCCACGTCGGCGTAAGATCCCTCCGGCGAGATCCGTAGGTGGAATCCGTCTCCCCGTCGGAGTTCTCTCCTCAACGGCCGCATGTTGACGACGACACCGCCGTCGGCCGCCGCTAGATTATGCCTCGAGCCGCGATTGAGAAAGGCACCGGAGAGTCGTATGAGCTTTTCACGAGCGCCGCGATGTCGGCGGCGGAGGAAGGGTTGAGTACGGCGGCGGGGAATATCTTGGTGGTGCCGCCGAAGTCCATAGCGACGGACTCGACGGCGGAGGCGTCGGTTGTTAGTTTCCCGGCGAGGTTATCGCCGGATAGGATGTTCCACGGCTGTGACGACGATGGTGATGATGATGGTAAGGTGTTGCCAGTTATCGGAGTAAAAAGAGTTGCGATGAATATTAGCGATGCGAGAAACGTAAGCCTTGTAGGATTCGGTTTGGCTACGGTATGGCCCCGTGCGAATTTCAATATATTTTTTTAAAATAAAATGTTTATTCGGGAACGAACGAGAGAGAAATGTGGAACGGAGTCTCCTGCAAGATGTATATATATATAGACAAGCACATGGTCGATGCAGGTGTTATATACATATATATATATATATATAACCGCACATTTACAGATGTGTAAATATGCAGATCAACGCGTTTATATTTTGAATATATATTTCGATTTATTTTGATAATTATTTGTAGAAATTATTTTGAAACACAGATTGCCGAAGACTTTAGTAAAAGCAAATCGAGCAATATTCGACGTCAATAAATTTTATTATTTACAAAAAAATCCACCGAAAATCTTGTCACGTGTGAATCTTAGAAAAATAGTTAGATTTCGGGGTTGCACGGACCACGCTCACGAAAACCATACCATTGCTAGATTTTTTAATTAAAATCCATTATTTCGTATCAATATTGTCCATGAAATAATACAAAGCTAACATTCGACAATATTAATGTAACAATAACGCATACGATGTACAAGTATTGAATAGTCACACAGCTACAGCGACAGAAACTTAACCACACATATATATATATATATATATATATATATACATATGTATATTTGTATGTATGCATGTATGTTTCAGCTCATATCAATTACTATATCTTTTTACTCGGTACAAATAAAAATAATTATGTAATAGCCTTTAAATTTGCACACCAAAACCCAACTCGTGGGCAATTGGTTAAATTTGGAATAGAAGATAATTTCACTTTAAGGTTGAATGTTCGATTTCTGACTGATGGGGAGGGAAGTAATTTCTGAGTTTATATGATCCATATACAAAGGCTTTTCCAGCCGGAGATTTACCTAAACAGCATGTCGTCGGGCTAACTAGCTAGGGTTATAAAAAAAAAAAATTGCACACCAAATTCACACGTCATTTTTTTTTTCGCAAACGCACCATCTTTTGAATAAAGGAGAACGACACATGGCAAAATTTTCACGTGTCACATTCTTGTTCCCAAAAAGTGACACGTGTGCGTTTGGTTTTAGGTGGTCACTGGTCTAATATTGTTCTGATTTTTCTGCTACAATTAAAAAAAATGAAAATTTTAAGTTGATTAATCTATAAATATAATTATGGAACTTCACATATTTGCATGGATAATTTTTTTTTTAATGTTGTGGTTATTTGCTAATGCTGAAATTAATACGTTATTGTAATGCATACAACGCTTAGTTGGAAAAAGAGCGAATCACAATATATATATATATATATATATATATAGATCGCTCATAAGAAAGCCTAATTCCAACCGTCGGATCAAAATCTCAAAGGTCCTGATTGATTTCCATTTATTTTCAAATTTAAAACTGAATCTTATTTTTCACTATTTGCACTCATGAAGAAGAAGAAGAAGAAAAAGAAACGATAAAATATTAAATGACTAATATTAGAGTGAGTATTAGAGAAGATTTGAAAAAAAAATCCATCTTTAGAAAATATTATTTTTTGCTTCTAAACTAATATTTATTGTTCACTTGATTTTTCCTCATTTTCTATTTTTTTTAAAATTGCTCGATTTTAATGTAACTCACGTTTTTAACGTCTGACAAGACCATTAATCAAATAATATCGGGCAAGAAAAAGAAAAGAAAGACCAAGAACCTTAACCTGTGGAAGAAAACCTAACTTATATATATATATAGAATGACAAGACAAAACGATATTATTATTTTTTTCGAATAGATACTGTTATAACAATTTTAATTATTTATATTCACTAGCTATAGGCAATTAAAGTATTTATACTAGATAGTAAGATTACTGTAAAATGCAATTATATGAAAAGATCTTATACTAATCCAAATCCAGATATATTTTTCCGCTCATAGGTCATTGTGCCACATACATTCCCCGGAACGATTTATAATGGAATTATAGAAAAATAGTCCTTTCAACAGTTTTTATATTATTTAAACATTCTAAAATCTTGATTTTGTTGCCGATTTTTTTTCAGACGTCGCATTTTTTAATATCTTAATAATAAACAGATAAAATATAATACACTGTAATTTATTAATTAGGATGTTTCCTTGTCACAATTAGGTAATCATACAAAGGATCTATAAAATCTTTCTTGATGTAACAAAATGCTCTGGTTATCCAAAAGTGTCAACGATGATAATATTATACATATAATTAACATAAATCGAGAATTTAGCAGATTTATGATTAATCATTGTGTCGTGGGAACACAATGTAAAGTGAGACATGGAATATCCTCGAGATTTCGGTTTGTATGCTTCTTTTGCCACATGTAAGGTTATTGTCATCATATCTTCCTATAGATTATGTTCATTTATTTCTTTTTGTAATCAAACAAATTCACGAGGGCCAACGTACCTAGCAAACATCGTAAACATATGCATTTTCACGTTCAAAAAGTGAAAAAAAATATTATTGATATAAGATACTCATAATATGAAATGAAGGGTGTGGCTGCAAATAAGATAACTAATATGAATAAGTTTATTGAGATCGAAATTTAAATTTATAAACATAAATTTTAATAATAATGGTTTTCAAATTAGCATTCCAAAATTATATTTATTCTCCTATAATTCATTAGAATGCAAGATGTGACTAATCAAATAGCTATAATGTCATTTTGGGTGATTTATTCCTTTTCAATTGATAATAATGATACGGATTCGGGAAAAAAAAACTGAAAATGAATTAAAGGGGAAAACAAAAAAAGAAGATGTACAGCCGGACAGCATTTCTGTGCCGAACGCACGTGTAATGTCCTGTTTTTATTTTTCTTTTTATCTTTTGCCACAATAATTGTTGCATAATAAATTGAAAACATGAAAGTAATTAATATCTGCATGAGTTGGAACGGAGGAAAAAGAAGGGATTAGGGTTAATGATTTCGTGGGGGGATATTTAATTCCAATAAATGTAGGCTTATAGGAATCTTTCGGCCATGCATCATCATTCATACCCTTTTGCCTTCATTTTTCTTAAATATATAAATATATATATATATATATATATATATTCTCATATATCATCATCATACAATTTCACACGCATGTGCGCCAACATAAGTACACGAACATTCTTGTGCCTCTCTCTCTCTCTCTCTCTCCACACACACACACATATACACCCATGCTTAGATGATAATTAAAGAAAAAAGCTTATAGAAATCCACACACAAAGCTGGTAGGTTGAGTAATTTTCATCATTTGCATCCACATTGATGAAATGGGGCATCATTTGAGAGCGTGTCTACATCGAATTTAATTATAAGCTCACGTTATATGTATGCGTATATCGAATTAGGTTTGAATGGTGACGACGATTATTATATAGTCGAGCAAGCCATCAATAAAATTAACTGTAGTTGTTTGAACTGAGATTTAAAAACAAAACGGTTTTCAAGATTTTACTCTACTCTAAAAGAGTATCATTTAGGGTGTATATATATATATATATATATATTGGTGGTAAAACGTGTAACTCGGAACTCATTAAGTTATTATACCATATATATATACACACATGTATATGTATATATGTGTATGTGATTGATGTACAATAATGCATGTTGAGAGAAACAGCGTGAAAACAACTAAGCGTTCCACGGCCCACGTGGCAAAACAGTGATAATTAGGTGTTTATTTACCTAACGAAAGTGAGATAGGTTACTGATGAAAAAAGTGGGATAGATTACTGAAAAGGTAAATGATACTCTCTATATATATTAATTAAGTCGGTCCGACAGCCACATTTTCAACATTTATTACAACAACAACAACAAATGTACATAGCCGGCCAAAAACGATTAGTACACAACATATTTTTCAAACGCCTCGTCGTTTTCAAAATTTATACGCGAACACACACATATATATACATATGTGGCACTTCAATTCGATAGAAAATTACATATAATCAAGTCCAAATTATACCACATACACAAATATATAATACATAGACAGAGAAAAAAAAATTAATTGAAAAATGTGATGTGGATCTGATAATCAACGCATTATTTTCGATGCCTAATAAGAGAGAGGTGTGGGCACTCGTGAAGATCCATGCAAATCTTCATAGGGATCCAAGTCAAAGGGACCACTTGCTCTATGTCCCCAACATTCACCGTCGTTTCTTAGTTGTAAGGAACTCCTTATGAATCGATTTATTCAAATCATCATATATTACAGTTCTAGATGAATATTTTATATTAATTTATATATATATATATTTACGTTTTTTTTTATCATGGTTAACTCGGTGTGAAGTTCAAACTCGGGTGTCTCTATGAATCGACTTATTTTCTTTAGTATTAAAATTTCGATTAAAAACTAAGTTTAATTATTGTAATTAACTCAATTATCATTAATAATAACCGATTATATGTTCAAACTCAGCCAGAGCTTTTTTTTTATATATAGATTAAACTCGCATCAATGAATGGATTACTCAAACGGACGTATCCTTCGTGCAGTCAAGTTTCATGAGGATTCTGTGGGCTTTAAGGAAAAAAAAATCATGGGATACAATGAATTATTATAACAAGGTTGTGTAACGTCTTGTTGGGTCCAATAATATGATCACTTTGGCCTAGCTAGGGCTAATACTGTTTGTTTGGTGTTATATTTAGTCATTTCATATTCCATATTTACTCGATAAAATCAAATTCGATATCTAGAATTACTTATAGACGAATCAGCGTACGGTTCGAACTACGCCCACAAAAGAGTTGAAGTATGAGATATGTTTGAACATACTTTTGTTTGTCTCTGGAGAGACTCATCACGTGTCATGTCCAATCCGTACACATGCTATTCATTTCGCACGCATCCATATGCCCTTGCATTCTGTCAAACGTAAAATTACATGCGACGCGTGATGCACGAGAGCATATTGGACTTTATTTATATTTTACACGATATTTTTACAAAAAATAAATAAGTAGAAGACTCGGCGCACAAGAGCATATTATCTGCGTACGCACGTGCGAACGTAGCTTGTTTGTATATATACGGATGAAAATGCATGATTTGTGTCTAAGCATTTCGTGGTGTTATAACATATTTAAAATTATTGGAAGACAACCTTAATGTTTGTGTCGTTACAGTACAGGATGGAATCTATGATGAATCTTTTCTTGCTCTCTGGTAAAGCTGTCGCTCTGTAACGTTTAATTTAATGGCGTAAATAACACACGACTAATTGCATGGAAAATAACTGGCCAAGAAGGGAAATGAGAATAAAATCTCGAGAAGATCTGAGAATTGACATTACAAGAAATCCTCCAAAAGAAAAAAAAAATTGACTTTATGGGAATTGAGGTAATATAATTGACCCAAACGAGAAAAAAAAATAAGGGCTTTGTGTGTAGAAAAAGTGACACCAAAATAGGCATCGATATGAAAAATGATATTAGATACAATGAACATGATCATATGTACATACAGATACAGAAAATCTTGAAACTTGTCGGGTAGTCTGTGAATTCCAAGATTCCAACAAAGTATCAAATCGAAATCTTCGGCAAATTTTATGTACACACGCATACACAACCAATATCGAACGGTCGGTTTAAGAAATTAAATTATCTGGTTTAAATAGAAATCATATATAGTTAGGTATTGTGATATAAACGTGGGAAAAATGGAATGCAGACTGATCAGTGTACACTATTCAGAGATAGATATATGCATATACGTATTGTATAATTATACGAATACCCAACTGTACGTACTATACAGTCATGTTCCATTCAACAGACATGCACACATATTTACGAGTTATCGCATATCATGAACGTAGTCGCATGTGTGTGTGTGTATATATTTATATAATATGTGACTACGTATGTAGACGTAGATGTGTCGGAAGAGGAAGGGACAATTGGACAGGGAAGATCTGACTACACGACTCGACCGAATCAAAGTGGAGAAAATCACAAAGATTTTAAACATGGTTAGGGGAATCTTGGATGTGGGGTCCGATCCCACGAGGGAAAAGAAACCCTTTACATCTTCGGATAAAATTCCACTCGTTTACCAAAAAGTTCATCATTTCTACCCCCTTTTGTTTCTCTTTTTGTCGTTTTCTCTCTTTTGTCTCTTTTGTTTTCTCTTCGAAATTGCCTAGAACGTATAAGATATGAGACATGGTCACGATATGATATCCATAATCTGAATTTAATTTTTTTTTTACAAAACTGTTTTTTTTTTTACGATTTTAACATGGATGGATCATAGAGCAAATAGATTCAAAATGCAAAGAGGGAGAGAGGAAGGTGGAGGAAGTGATGGGAAATGTACTTCCTCGGCATATGGATTCGTACGACCGAATCTATCATCCCTCTTTTCAACTGTGGATCTCCGGGGTCCACAAGATTTATTAGGCCCCCCCCCGGGGGACCCGGGCTTACGATTACTTCTCACCTAACCTTTTTTTGGTTATCCGGTTTGGTTAATTCCGGTACGATTCGCCGTTGGTACCATGGATTTTTTCCGAAGAGGACGCGTACATAATAACATAAAACTGTTAAAAATGTTCAAACTTGAGAACGTGTATACTAAGAGCAGAATCTTTCAGATTGAGAATAAGGCAATACACATTCAGTAAAGCTATTTTCCTTTGTCAGAAATAACCACATGCTGAAACTTCCACTATATATATATATATATATATATAGTTGTGTTTATAGTTTCGCAATTTTTTTTTAACTCTATAATTAAAGTGGGATAAAAATAAACTTGCGTACGTTCAAATAAAAAAAACCTGATCAAATGCAAACAAAAAAAGTAAGCTAAAATGAGAATTAAAATGTATGCATTTAAGTTTTAAATCGTTTTTTTAACCTTGAACTAATCTCAACTTTAATCAGCATATATAATCCTCCTTATTAATCTCATATTTATTTGTTTCGTTTATTAGTTAAAATTCATTGATCGTTGCTACGTGTTAATGGGCTGACGTCAACGATTAAGGTAGGCCCGATTTATGTGAAAATGAACAGTCGATAGGGCTTTTATGCTTCAGTCCAGTACGTGATACCAATATCGAATAGGTTAAGATCGGGCTTTAAAATTTTCAATTATATTCGGTCCATTTTGTAACCCACGAAACTACATGACCCGGAACATGATGTCCAAAAATTGCACTATTATTATTATTATTATTATTATATTATCATAATTTCTTAGTTTTTTTTTATAATAACTTTCAACCCAATTATATTTTTTAAAAGTCGGAAAAACTCATATGAACCTCCCTCCCTAAATAAAAACTCGAATTTGGCTTGGAATTGAATTTTGCTATATCCTTATAACTTGAGTCATTTAATATTGGATCATAATTTTTTAGTTTGATGAATAAAAGAAGAACATCGAAATTTTGTGTTTGGTTTGGGGATATTTGGACACGATCGACAAATGTCATCGCAATATCGAAATGAAGTCCGTGTCGAATGTAACATCTCGTTGGCTTAAAAGTCCACGAAGATTCACCAACATCACCCACCAAAAAAAATGACTTGTTTTTTTTTTTGGTTCAATTAGTTAGGTAACCAATGAGATGACGTTAATGGTGAATATATATGTGGAATGTAATATACGATCGAACCGATGAGATGACCACGAAGGATCTTATCGAGACGCGATTGATGTTAAAACTTGACCTCCTGGGTTTGTATAATAATAATAATAATAATAATAATAATAATGCTTGGAGGGTTTTATTTGGATTCTTGATTTTTCTTAGTTATCATCATTTGCCTTATGGATAAGTTGATAAAGCTGACGATAATTATGAGCCGTGAAGAACAGATTAAATAAGATTTGTTAGTCGACCTTGGGTCTATCCGATTATATATCCCCCACCTTTTTTTTTTATTTAACATTGGACCCACCATTTAATAAAACATGGCAAAATTAATATGACGACGGATCATTTAGAGCCAAAATTTGCTTTTACTACCTTACAACATGGCGTACACGAGACCTTTTTCTTTGTTAGCCCAATACTTATTATCGGTTGACCATCCAAATTGTTTGTATCCGCCTGATACTTGGGGAAATGATTATAATATATCATAACATCCTAACTAAACAACTAATGGCAGGTGTCGTAAAGGGAATCTCAAATATTTATAAACCCATTTATGTTTTCGCATCGCATCGCATCGCATCGTATAATATAATTGAAAAAACCCATAACCATGGGCGGACCCAATTGGTTTGATTTAAAAATTATAATTCCTTTATAAAATTGATCATCTTTTATCACATGATAAATTTCACTTTGCCCCCACTTAGAATTTGGTCTAGGTCCGCTACTGCCCATAACTCGCATTAAAAGCATAATTATGTGCCCCATATCCTTGCTTTCATGGGAAAAAAGGAATAATGTAAATCGAATTATTATCCACATCTAACCAAAAAAAAATTATTATGCACATATATATGGAACAGCAAACTCAGATTTACCATAATACCCTTTCACTCGAAGTGCATGAATCTTACGTTCCGGATCCAAGAATATCGCACGCAGTCCACTGACATGGCATAACTACTTTCTGTTTCTACTACTTCAAAAAAGAAAGATCTACGCGGACTGAACGAATAACGTAATGACCAAAGTACCCTCCACAGTTACGCTCTCTTTCAGGGTGATATTCGTCATTTCGACCTCTCTGTTCGGCTTCCCGCCGGTGCGAGGGGCACGGCAGGGAAAATTCGATCCGGCGTGAGGGGTAAATACGTAATTGTAAAGATCATTTGGCTTTGAGCATCTCCTTGTACTTTAGAATGGAATCGAGCCTCTGTAACTTGAGCTGGTGCTTGAACTTGTTTATGAAATCGGCGGCTTTGGCGTCGACGCTGTTTTCTCCGTCGCCGAACGACGTCGATCTCTCCAACCTCGCCGTCTCCGGCCGTCTCCTCTCCACCGCCTCCGCCGTCTCCTCCGCCGCGTGTTTCTCACTAGCCGACTTCGTCATTTTCTGCGCCTTCTTCGCCGGCTTCTTCGTCTCCGACTTGCTCCTCCTCGGCTTGTGATCGTCCTCCGACTTCCGTAGTGGCGGAACCGGGTCTTGTTCCATGTGGGTCGGGTCGGATCTGTAGAAGGAAGAGAAGTTTATGGACTTAACCCGCTCCAACAGCGATGGAGCTCGAGCGAGACGTGGCGGGTCAACTGGTTCCGCTGATCCAAGTCCGGATCCGGGTCCGATCCTCTGTTCATCATACTCTGGGATCTTGAACTGAGACAGGTCAATCGTGTCAACCCGGTTCGATCCAACCGGGTTATCGTCCACGTGTCGGGTTATCGGCGCGTGATTGTTTTCCGGTTGGTACTGGGGGAACTTGAAGTACGAGAGGTTGATGGACTTGACCCGACCCAGAAGAGAAGGAGCGCGGGCGAGCGGGACCGTGCCCGGGTGAGGATCCGACCCGGTTACGTCGAGGTGGGTGGTGAAGAGGTCGGTCTCCGGAGAAGGGAACTTGTAGAGGTGGAAATTGATGGACTTGACTCGTTCAATGAGCGACGGAGCTCTGGCTAACGGATTGTGATGATGATGATGATGGGCATGACCCGATCCGAACGGGTCCACGGGTGGGTTGTGCTTGTTGGGACCCGACCCAAAACGAGAAGCGATGAAGAGGGTTCCGATCATGAGGTTGAGGAGGAGGAACAGAGTTGTGGGAGTGAACCAGCTCGCCACCGTCGTCACTAACTCCATTGTTGAAGGGGAGAGAGAGAGGGAGAGAGGTGATGTGAATGGTGAGAGAACCAATGGATGGGATTTATAGTCGAGTTTTTAACTTTTTAATATGCATTTGGTTTTAATATATATTTTTTATTTTAATGGGTCTTTGCTAAATGGTTTTATTTTGGTTGTTCGTTCCCTTAAATAGGAGAAAGATGAGCGGAAACGTCTGAGATATTAGTATTAATGCGTTCACATGAGACGCACGTGGTTTTTATATTTCCACTTTCTTCCCAATTTTTCGCTCCTTCACAATTAGCCCTTGTATTATTTAATGGTAATGTTAAAGTCAATACCTTTGACTTCATTCTCATTTCTAATACATACAAGTGTGTATGTATATATATATATATATATTTCTCATGTTATATATATTTAATGATACTGAATCACTGTAAAACAAATCCCATGCTGTCCAATGAGATAAAAAGTTCAGGTAAATTTCCTATGGCCCATCCGATTCAGCAAGTCTTTATCCAAAAGGATAAACTTTACAGTTTTCTCCTTTACAATATTTTGTTATTTTATTCGAAATAAAAACTTTATAATTTGGCATAAAAAGCATGTGATTATTTTGAAACAACTGTTTCTTTTTTGTTATACAAACTTAAATAACACGTGCGATCGGTGTTTTTTTTCTTTCCAATAATGCATAGTTACTTTGTAATAAAATGATCCTTTATAAATAAATAAGGAGGTGAAAAAAATTAAAAGGAAGGTGCGAAGTGATATTCTGTCACGGCATGGAAATGTGATCGAGTAGAAGTTACGTTCGCATGGGATATTATTAGCCGACCATTCCTTTTGACTTCGAATTAAAAATGTAATGTACGTTTAAAGCTGGTCCAGTTATTTTGTTATACGCGCCTTCATTTTATTTTATATATAGTTTTTTGCATGTCTTGTCTCGTGTCACATGGGTCGCCATTGCGATAGTTACTATGATAACGCAAAAGAGGCATTATTTTCCTAGATTGTATAATCGTTTTCCAATAAAAATAAAATTATTTTTATGGTGAACCGATATTATTATGTAGGTAATTTTATAGCAGCGAGGATAAACATTAATATATAAGGGCCATTTAACTTTTTGGTGGCCAACATTTCTTTTTATTAAAGCAAAAAAATTTAAAATAGATTCCATAAAAAAAGGAAAAATAAAATATTAATTAATATGGTTATGTCAAATGGTACACATGTAAGTGTATCGATGGACTGACGTCTGCCCCTTATTCGTATCATGACCCCCCTAACATTTATATTAATCGTGCTGATTCGGAATATATATATTATATAGCATACAATACATGTTTTAAAAGGTTACATCACATGCAAACTTGCCAAGTATGATACTATAAAATATTTTAAAAGAAAAAATAGATCAATGTTTTTTTATTACAAAGTTTGGTTACACATTAAATGGATCTAGAAGTTTTTAAAAGATTATATAATCGGTAAACGTTTCATTAAACTTTTAATTGGATATCGTATATATTATAGAAGAAAATAAGCTCAAGTAACCTGCTAAATTTTGTACTAGTTTTATCATGCTGCATACGTCTTTTTATAAAATTCCAAGGGCTGATATCTGACCTTGATTTTATGGTTCATCGAATAAAAATATTATTACGTTTATTTTATTTAGAATTTGTAAAATTAGGTGACATTAACAACTTAATCCGAATCAAGAAGTAAGCTTCGGTAAAAAAAAAACGAAATTATAATATTTTTTTCTGGTAAAAAAGACGATTATTTAAATTTGTATTATGGAGCTGGGCTTTACACCGCATTGACAAGGTATGGGCTTGATTACAAGCCCATGTATATGACTAAATCGGCCCATATGAGCCCACATTTCCGTCGCCATCTCTTCCTCTCTTTCATGGCGCGGAGAATTCTGCCACGTGGAGATCCTCTGGGACTTCTCAGTCAGCTCTTAAAGCGAGTCAAATCAACAACTCGGGATTGACTCACCGAGTGACCTCGTTCGTCGCTGTCTGTTTCCTTGCAAGGCATATATATATATACACCTTAAGTGATAAGTCTCATCATTCTTGCACCACAAGTAACCTGAAAAACTTCCGACAATGTCTTGCATCCCTGAAACTGGGTCGTTCCTTACGAGGTTTTTCTGATAAACAGGCTCTTGTTCATGGAAATTTTTACAAATTTAAAGATAAAAGATTTTAACGAATTTAAAAAAAAAGGAAATTGATATATATATATATATGTATATATATATGTATATTGGGAAGACAAAGTGGAGTCAGCGTCGCATCGCTGCAAATGTCCGCATTGAAATGTCACCGCAAAAAGAGACACCTTTCACTTTCACTTGTCGTTTTCCACTGACCGAATGGCAACTCCCCGTAATTTCCACTTCCCGGAGACCCCACTTTCGTAATTTTCCACCCCCCACCCCCCACTTACTTTCGAATCAATCGCAGAAAGGTCCAACAAGTTTTGAAAGTTAACCCACCGACCCGCCTCACTTTGTTTAACTTCCGCAGCTTTACAACAAAGTCTCCCAAATAGCTCGCAATCTTTGTTGTACTTTCCGTATTTTGTCCTTTTCCTTGGGCAATATTTTATAGTATTTCTCGGGACAAAGTACGAGAAATCTAAGTTCATATATATATATAAATCGAAGTGCTTGGTTAACTAACATTGCAATAATTAACATCGTCCTTATAATAGTGAGAATATATTATATGAATTTCAAACACGTATTGGCTTGGCATCTTTACGTCACACGCTCAAATCGGACGGACCTACACTTATATTAGACCCCTCTCTAATCTGTATATTTATACTCGTGAGAATACATATATATATATATATACACTTTTTGTACTCTTGTGTGTATATATAAAAGAGCCTTTGTACAGGAGGAATGTGTGCGAAGAAGGCAACAGATTAGTACGGCTTTTTTCCCTCTCTCTTTCTTCGTCAAAAGAGACTCAGGATCAATAGGAAAAATCGATCAGACCATGTTTTGTTGAAGAAAGGAGAAAATGGAGGAGACGAGGAAGAGAGAAGGCGGCGGTGGAGAAGACGCGACGCCGAAGAAGGTGCGAACCGAGGCGGAGGACGACGTGATGGCCGGAGACGGCGAGCAGTTCACGGCGGAGGAGCTGATGAAGCTTCTGGAGGAAGACGACGGAGGAATAGATCCGTCGCCTCCGGAGATGGAGGATTCGGCGGCGTGGAGCGGGGGTTTCAGGGTGAGGTTTATAGAGGATCCGTACGCGACGTCGGTGGTTTTCCAGTCGGCAACTTCGCCGGGACACATCACCATTAACGGCAACGAGGAGAGCTGTGGATCTTCCTTCTCCGACTCCGACGCGTCGGTGATGGCGAGCGTCGACGCGCGTGGCCTGATCGGAAGCACATGTTATTTCAGTGATCCCGGCGGCGCGTGGGGTTCAAGCGAGGCGGAGGTGCGTCGTTGCACTAGCAGTACGGACGCATTTGATGATGGTGATTTACTGGCTAGGTTCCTTGGCGAAGACGACGACTGTGTTTGACCCGACTGAACCATTTCGAGATAAAAGGGGTGGGGGCTTTTTGGTCATTTCCGTACAGCCGGGCGAAATCACTTGTTTGAAAATATTTAGGTAATTAGGGAAGATTATTATTACAAGACTGTGAATAGAGACTCGCTAATTGTAGTTATGTTAACCCTTTTTGTAAATTTTGTCACGTGACCATCCATCCTTCCCTTGGCAAGGGACTATTTATTTCGTATCGTGAAGGCTACGAACGTGTATAGAAATAGCATGGTATCATTTACACAAATTTGGACCGTTTCCTTATTTAGCTTTCAGTTACTTACAAAACCCTTTTGTGGATAAATTGCATGTGATCCCATGACTTTATTGTATAGTCTTGATCAATCAATTATCAACAAATTAATTACATGCAATTTTCTCAACAGAATATATATATATTGTAAAATTGATGACCTTTAGTTTTGCGTGTCATTACCTTAAATATTTTAATGTCATGAAATGACGAGTTTAAATCTTCTATCATATATAAAAATAATTTTCTTCTTACGTGGAGGCTTCACATTGTTTCGAGTTATTGGGCTTATTTGATATATACGGAAGCATGTTTATGGGCCTAGTGGAAGGCCCAATATCTGTCATGAAGCCGAATTCGACTGTGGCGGGGAAAGTCCGCCATTTCCGAACAATTAGTCGCCGTCGACTAAGCGGCCCGGCGATCTCCATTTCCTTGGCTTTACCAGCTTCCCGGCTCCAACATATCAGTCAGGAGAATCACGTCTGAAGAAGATACGGAAGAATCGTCGTCTTTTGAGTTCGTGATTCTCAATCGATCTCTGAGCTCCGGTGAAGATTCCACGGTTAGGGTTTTGGATACGGCACTATCTCAGGTCTGCGTTTTTCGATTAAAGCTCAGATTGTGGTAGTTTCCGGCGTTTTAGGCTTCTTATTGTCGTCCTTTTGCGAAATTCTTCGTTTTCGATTTGACGATTGAGGATCTGGTGAAGACAATTGTTTGTGCTTAATCGTCTTCAATCGCTCGTAAGGCACTTATGCATCAAAATTGGGAACTCGATAATATCTCGGAGATCGGAGGAAGAGAAGAATAATGTTTTGCAGAAGCAGGTAACTGAAATCCCATTGCCTTGTATTTGATGTATTCTATCAATGTTCTGTGTACATTTGCAGTATATTATTAGACGGAATATGGATGTTATCATTCATATTATCCAACAATCTCCAGTATAGGTACGTATGTGTTGTCTTCTTGTAATCACTGCACAAATTCGCAGTTTCCGGCTTTTGCGTCATCTTGAAAGCAGAGCAGGAAACATGGAAACAGCTTCTGCCATGAAAAAACCTTAGCCAGAAGCTTCATTTGCTTGTTCTTCTCACTAGGGTGATCCCATTAGGGTCACCGCCCCACTCCTCAAACACAACCAGAAGGTTCCCAGATGGCTTCAGCCACGAGCGAGGAACATGGTACCTGAAAAAAGGGTGGAATCCAGAATTTTCTCAGAGATTTCGGCCGACAAAAAAATATGGAAAGGATCAAAACAAAGGTAAACTGATTTTTCCTGACCATCTTTGAGAAGCTTCTCCGCAGTTACTTAGACATTTCTTGTCAGTGTAAGTTCCAGCATAGCTGCAACGCCCGCAGTTCCCATGAGCCGTGTTCCCTGGCCAATGACGTCCAATGTTTCGGCCGTTTATCCAAATTTGGCCTTTCCCCATTGTGTCCATGTCCAGAGCCAATGGTTCATTGCCTGCCGGTGTGTCAAAACTAGCCTGTGACAAAATGGGAAATATTTGCACCGGCTTTCAGTTTTCGTTACCTTTATCTAAATCTTTTGGCAAATATTATTTATCATTTTGTTTCTCTTACCTTGTACCAGGTCAGAGGTTGCTTTTTTGCCACCAGTGATCCTTCTACCCATTCCACGGAGGAACTCCCTGTCACGGTATGAAGGCTCAGAGCTTCACCTTTCAGGCCAACCTACTCAAATCAATCCCAAGACATGTTTAATCCATTGTCATGATGACCAGTTAAGATCCGATGTCAGGGAAAACGAATTTTAGCATTTTTCAGGACCTTGTAGGACCATTTCCACTTGGACATGTCCCATGTTCCGGAATTTACTCCCTTCAGCGAGACCGGGCCAAGAACCCCAGCATTCCATGTCTCATAATGCAGCCCGACGTTCTGTAAGTTCGGAAGAGTTTCCAAAAGCTTAGAACATCATCATTTTCCAGGAGCTAACACATGGATTAGATATGTGTTGACGTAGTGAGAAAACTAACCGGGAGACCGACTGCGATGCTTAACAGAGCTAACTTATTCACTCCTGCATGTAACTTGATCTTCTGGCTAAAGGTTAGTTTCGGGTTGTTTAGGCTTCCATATGCAGTCCCTGAAACAGAGCAGTATAGACGTTTTAACATAAAAATACAAGCTACAAAGCGTCAAGGCTTCTTATTTGTATATCTGATTATACCTGCAAGCTGTCCATTCACAAAGACGTGTAATGCATGGCCGGCAGACCAAATGGTTAGAAGAGGGTCATCGCCAGTCTTCAAGAACTTCTCATCAGGACTGATTGTGATGCTGAGGATCAATAAACAACGGAGAAGAATATATATCAGTGGGGTGGCCTGAAGGATTATACCGATGCATTGATAAGGTTCTGAGCTTTTCATCGGTCCAAAGAGTTCAAACTTTCACTTACTCGGTAAGGTACCAGAGATAGTCTGTACTGTCTCTGGTCATGTTTATCTGTTCCACGAACCCATCCAGTGCAAATGTGCCGTCGTCATTCCAAGAAGGGCTTTCTTCGTTGTATGATTCCCATGAGAACGGGCCACCAGTAGGAACCATCTTCATGGTTACACTCGGGGCACGAACCTGTATCCGTACGTGAGACCAGATCAAGAAGGTAACTATGCAGCTCTCCGCCCAAGATGATGAGGCATGTTTATTATTATGCTTACCTGTGCAGTGTTGTAATACACAGTTTTGCAGTCAGGCAGAATACTAACAGACCACGGAGGCAAATCGTAAGGAAATCCCCCGAATGTGACTTTCACGGCAGAACTTGGGTCATAGTTCGAGAGAAATGCAGCGCAGGAGGACTTGGACCTGAAAACATGAGCCTGAAACAACCAAGCCATAAAAATTTGATGACTTTCTTTCAGGTTTTATGATCTGTGAATACATCTACAGATGATGATGAACAATTTCTTCAGGGTCTAGCAGTGGAAACACAAAGACAAAGACCAAGAATTCTTACTTCTTGATTATCCCCGAGCGATGTAACGGTTGGATCAACGGTAACCAAAGCTGGCTCGCATAGCTTGATGACCTTATGCAACTCTTTCAAATGACTCCATTTCGGTTCTCTTGGTAACCCTTTTGAGAATTTTCACCAAAAGAAAAGTTAAAATGTTTAGATATAGATATATATATTGTATTTTACAGGTCTTGGAGCTATTACCATATTCATCAAGAGGTGCGTCGTAGTCATAGCTCGTGGCGATGAACCCACCGGCAGTCCTGTCAAAGTTCGTCCCTCCATGGTACTGAATCATATATCAGAATTTTACCAATTTCAGTAGTTAATTATCCATCTCTTTCCTTCTTTTTTCTCTCTGGAATGTGTTGGTGGAAGTAAATCTTTATTTCAATTTTTTGTTACCATGTAGTAATTGACGAAGGAGCCACCGTTCTGAATGAACCGCGCAACGGAGAATGCAATGTCTTCTGCTGGTCTGTACGGAACCGCACCGCCAAACTCAGTGAACCTGAGAATTTTCAGACCGACACTTGAGAAAAAAAGGTGAAAAGGTAAAACAAAAGTCATTTATTGTGCAGTTTACTTACCAACCAGTCCAGTTCTCTGTCCACATCTTTGGCTTCCTGTCCGAATTTGGTTTGAAACCCTCGCAGTAGAATCCGTTGCATGTGTTTATCTATCATAACAGGATACGGGTAAATTACATCATAAACAGGAAAAGAGGAAAACCACACACTAGATAGGGAGTGACTTAATTGTTAGTATATTTCTCTAGGTTCCATGCAATATTTGGCAGAGGAGTTAATTTAAATAATAAAAAAAAAGGAGAAAAAAGGAAAACGGTCCATGGAATTTAAATAGGAAAAATAAGGAAAAAAAGGCATATAGATGGAAAAGATATTTATGTATTATATTCTCCACCAACTAAAGAAGGGGGAATTCAGAATCTTTGGACACCCAAAAAAATCACAAAGTGACAAAATAAATAAACTTCTCCTTTTGCCCCCCAAAAAAAAAATAAAAAAAAAGTATAAACTATCAAGGTGTTAATAATATTAATAAAATTATAATCTGAAGGAAATAAGAAAAGAGAGAGAGAGGTACAATAGGGTCAGGGGCATCATCTTGCTTGCACATAATCCATGGGACACCAGTGGAAAGTCCCACGGCCATTTCAGCTGCCCATTTCGTGTAGGCTTTGCCCGGTGCTCCTATCTCCCATTCCACTGGTCCATATTCATTCTCTATCTGCCAAAAAAAAAAAGAAATTAAATTAAAATTATGCTTATGTCGGTCCAAACTTGATAGGGAGAGACACATAATGATCGGTTAATGATTTGATCTAACGATAAGATCAGGTTGTTGCATATCCAACCTGTGAAAGAATGATGGGTCCTCCTTGTGTCTCAAACAGCTTCTCTGCTTTCATCATTCCCACAATCTTCTCAGTGAATTTTTGCATGGCAGCCTTTTCACCATTCATCATTATCAAAATTAATCATTCATTTATATACAAAACAATTATAGATTTAGAATAAGATAAATGTGATATAGAGAGACCTTGAAGGGTCCATTATCAGTCCTGAAGGCAATACCAGGGATGTACTTGAGCCAAACAGGGAACCCTCTGCACACCAGAAACATTTTTAAAAAAAAAATTCAATTTTGTTTTTATTAATACAAACAAATAATATTTGAAATTTGAATTTCTTATATGATTTTACCCAAAATTCCATTCAGCGCATACATAAGGGCCAATCCTAAGATGAACATAGAGACCAGCTTGTTGCACCAGCTTTACGAACCTAACCAGATCATACCTGTCCTCAAAGTAATACTGGGGGGAAAAAAAATCAAGTTTAGAACTGAAATTTAAGTGAAGATGATTAAGGAAAAAGTATAAATTAATTATTTTAATTTTTACTTTGCCAGGAGAGGGTTCGTGTCCATTCCAGAAGACATAGGTCTGTATAACATCCAGGCCTCCATCTTTGGCCTTTTGTATAAGGTCAGGCCACATCTGCACGCAACATAGAATTTGTTTTTTAAATACTATTTTTGGGGAAAAAAAATGAAACTTTCTTGTGGATATGTAAAAAAAACGAGGAAATTAAGCGTATAATAATAGCCCATGTGAGGGGACACGCTTGGAGTGAACCGTAGTCCATGAAATCAAAGCCAAACTCATCAAGAAAACAGAGCAAAATTTTCAGGGAAAATCGGAGATGAGAAAGAAAATTCAAGAAAACCCATCAGCAAACAACGTAAGATGAGGTTTCAGATGTAATAAAATCACCTCGGGAGTGCTTCTCGGGTAGTGAATGGACCCAGAAAGAAGGATCCTTCTCTGCCCATTGATGATCACTGCTTTGTGATCATATGATACTGCAGCTTTAGCCGAAGAAATCGATGAGCAACAAAGAATTGCCAGAAAAATCCAGGCTTTACCCCTTAAATTCAAACCCATGTTTTTGTTTTTGCCCTTTGATGAAAAAAATTGAAACTTTAGGAGTTGGGTTCTTTTGATAATGAAAAAGGAAATTGGGGAAGAAGATTCTTCTAAAAAAATAATTTGCTCATGGGTTTTTTTTTGGGTGGGTTTGAAGCAATGACGCTCTTGAAACTATATATATAGACGGGCGTATGTGTACGTAAATCTACGTGTATATGTGTATAAATGCACAAGGCTTTTTAATATACTGGGAATAGAAAAAAGAAGCAAATTGTGGGACCTATCTCTTTGCTTTGTGAGGGTGACTTGGAAATCTTACAACCTACCAGTTGAGTAAATTTTCTGTTTTTCCATTTCCCATTTTCCCAAAAAAATACACAAATTATTAGATATAAACTGTTGGAGATAATATTCAATTTAATTTGCATCTACAACGGGTAATCTAGAGAATATAAATAGATTACAATATTTTATATATTTTAAAAAATCTATCAAATATGGCAGGGAACTTTAACCACTACACTAGTAAGCTTTGTGATCGCATACTTAAATATTACCACAATTAATAATAGTATGTGTGAAATAATTAATAATTATAAAATCAGATGAGGTTTAGTTAGTTCCCATCGTGGTTCGTTAAGAAAGTCAAGTTGCCGCAACCATGACGTAACTTCTTTGACCTACGGAACTGGGTATCTAATTCAGCCAATCATAGCTAGACACGTGGCTTTTCACAATTACCAATGCAATATTATATTTTTATATTTTTATTGAAACACCGCAGCATGCATGACAAAAATAACATAAACCTTATCTTTATATTTTTTGAGAGAAACAAAATATATATATATACACACACATATATTCTTAGGTGTTTCAATTAAAAAAAAAATTTGATGGATTGAAAATTAAGTCACATCTTACTTCCAGATGAAAATATCGCGAATTGATGAATCAGGTAGACAAATAATGTAGTGTACTCTTGGGTTGTTTTTCATTTTAAATTTTTGGTAAAAATTTAAATAATTATGCTGTTTGTGGGTAAACGTAAAAAGAAATCTCCTGTGTTGTTTTTCCTTTCAAATGTTTGGTTGCACATTACTACGGGCTTTTGGAAATTAAAACTTCAAGTTTTAAGATCCATTCTTTGTTTCATGCAAACGCCGAGGTATATATATATATATACATATATATATATATAATAAATGTCCAAAGAGGATAGAGATAAAATTTATCCAAATGTATAATCCACGTCACCCCATCCATACGTTGGGACCCACATAATTCTGGCTTCATAATTTGTTGTTTCCTTTTATTAAAGGATCATAAAACACAAACTCGTGTAAAGCCTTTTGGTTCATTTCTTTCTTCAAAACGGATAAAACTGTCTTCATGATTCGGCAAGAAGATTAATATTCCACGTCATCAATTTACAGTGGGTCCAATTGATATGATTGATTCCCTCGGATTTTGCTATTATATGGACTGTATGCTATATCCAATGTGTGTCACTTATAGATACTATTCAAAAATAATGAATAACATGTGATTATGGATAACCCCAAATTTGGGTGTACCGATGATAAAAGAATATAAAAAACATATTTTTTATGTTGAGTTTAAATCTAAATGTGAGTAGAGGTATTTATACGAACTTTTTCGATTGTCTAAAAGATACAGATGGAATAAAATACGATGAATTTCTGAATTATAAAAAATAATATATGGTTATGGAGAGGAAATGCATCATCTCTTTACTTGGGCTTATGTATTTTTTTGTTGTGCTTTTAATAGCCTGTATTATAGTGAATGCAATGGTCGTACGGCTTCATCAATTATATATATTTTATATAAGATGATTATTTTCCCATATTTTAATTGAGACGTGATGCTACTGCCAATATATATATATATATGTATGTATGTATGATGAGAGACATTATAAAAACATTTACTGGACGACCCAAAGAGTCAAATTTCAATTTTATTGACACAACGAGTCACGTGACATTGAAATTTCAAAATTTGATAGTCGATCGTAATCAGCCACCGAATCCCTTAGAATCAGTGTTTGAGTATTATAATATAAGAACACTCTAAGATATAGATATCATATATATACATATATATACCTATAGCTTAACAACAAAATAAAATTTTGAATGAGAGTTAATTACGTAAGTAGTTCAACCGCCAACATCCGCATTATTCTCTATTTCAGACAATACGTTTGTTAACTTGCAACACTTAAAAAAGCAAATTTAAATACGTAATAAATCATTTAGCGTTAGAAAAAGAATTAAAGTAATTAAAATGTCGCCGTCCAAAAAATAAAAAGGGTTTAAAGTTCCACTTGCATGTCTCTTTCCGGCAGTTGGGCCTATACATTCATTCTCTTTCGCCATATCCACTAATGCCCATTAACCAAAACTAACTGAAAATGATTTATTGATTAATTAACGGAATAATTTTATAGCACAAATTAAATATTAATGAATGTAACCAATGACTCCATAAACTAACAATTATATATTATATAGTTGTTAAGTTGTACTTCCAACTACTAATTTTAAGTCTTGGCATGTAAGTTTCAACTAATTAATGATTGTTTTCATCACAAAAACATTTCATTTACATCTATAAGTATAAGTCGTTGAAATAGTTAACGTTTATTGTACTATATACATCAATATGCATTATGCATAAAATATCAAATTAAAAATAAATGGTTGTTCGAGCTGCGATCGCAACACTTGTTTTATTATATATAACTATAAAATTTAATAAAACCTGCCTATATATGGTGTTGATCAATTATTTGTTAAAGTTTTATAATAAAGCCCTGGTTCAATTCTCATAAAATAGTAAACTTCGAATATGATCCTTTAATCGTTTTGATTATTTGGATCTATGACCTTAAATTATAAAAAATAAAAAAAAAAATTTTTTCATAACCATGATATTGTCAACGAAGGATATATGATATCATATATATACTTTTTAGTCACGAAAACAATCATCATTGAATCCTAAATTAAAAGTAACTCATCATGTTAGCTACAATATGATAGTGCAACATTGCATTAATGTTAATAAAAATTGTTTAAATACAAAAAAAATCAAATCTAATTAATTGAAAGAAAGAGTCGTATCAAAACCAAAGGCCTTGATATTTTTCAACTTTGCATTTATGTCAAAGGATATCACATTTCATCGACCTTTTTTTTTATAATCTTTTTATCCTTAACAATATCCCCACTTTTGTTCATCCATCCTTTTCTAGTGCCTTGTAATTAGGGGTGCAAAAACAAGTTTGGTCCGCGAGATGACTTGCGAACCAGCTCATTTTTATCGAGTTGGATTGAGAGAACATGATTTAAAAAACCGATTGATGGTCAATTTGCCCAAAAAATTATGGTATAGGAAAAACGGGTCATATATAAAAAAATCCTTAATGAGCTGGCTCAAACCAAGGTGGGTCAGGCCAAGCAACCGGTTTTATATCCCTACTTGTAATATATTTGTAATACCCTTATTATGCTGATTTAATCAAGAAAAAGTTAGGGAGAAAACATTTTTGAAAATATGCTTGTAAAAAAGTTAGATAAATAAACCTTTACTAGGAAAAAAAAGACTAAAAATATCTTTTAAAAAATAAATTCTAATTTTTTTCCAAATCATTAAAATTATTTATAAAATCATAATTTACTAGGACTTTGGGAACCGACCAAAGTTAGACAATGTTACATATATAATCTAAATTGAAGAAGACGCATATTATATGTAATCGGTCGATGCCAAACTAATGTACTAGCTAGTACTACATTTAATTAGGTAAACATTTCATAAATAAATCGCACATTATTATGTAATTTGATTATCATTATAAGAAAGGAGAGAGGCTTGGACATTTATGTCAAACGCCAGCTTCCAAGGCCGCATCTAACCCCTTTCATTAGATCAAGAGAAATCTTTCATAGCGATTTGTCAATATATTATTAGGAGGATAACCATTTTCAATGATAGATTTTACGATTTAAAATTTAAGTCATTGGGCGTTATATTATGAGATCCGTGGGTCCATATGAATGCATTAATGCATGCATGATCCTATCTTTGCATACATCTCACTTCTATTGGCATTCCAACAAACTTGTCTCACAATTTTTTTAGAAAACGCGTTTTTAGAGTAACATATTATATCCAAATTAACGGAAAATATTAATTAACTTTGGGGATAACAAATAAATATGGATTTAGACATGTAAGTATATGTTGATTTTCACATAATTATTTCGGAATAAATCATCCGAGTTTCTTGAAACGTAAAGGAAATTTTATTCTCTAAAAAAACAATATTTGAAATATATTCTGAAAAAAAAAACGTACAGGTGGAAAAATTGTATATTGTCACATAAATCAAAACTTTATAAAACATTCATATAAATAATTTATGCAGAGTATTCAAATTTTAATTCTCGAATTTATAGTTAATATTTAATTATTACATTGAAGTAATAAAAAACGTGGTGATCTAAAATATATCATAATGTAATTTATTATGTGATTTTCAAATTTTTTTATTTCATGACCAATTTTAATAGATAATACGATTCAAAAAAAAATTTTATATAACGTGTTTAAATTATTGGTTTGTAAGTTTAGGATCATAAAATTATACGATTTTTTTTCAACAAAAATATGAGAGTTTGTGAAATTTAATTATCATTCATCGGTTTAAGGACGAATCAAAAACATAATTTCGAACATGGACCGCCGGAAAAAACAAGCAAACCGCTAAATTAAATGCAATGTGACAAGAGAGTCTATTCATTGTATTTTTTTTAATGAATTCCACGTATGATTTTATCATATTGTTTTTTAAGGATAAGATGGACAACCCATCTCTCTCTCTCTCTCTTTTTAATTAATTTATCAGAATATAATGCATACTAATATATATATATATATATATCATGTTAATTAATATGATTATTGATCTTTTGGACACATATCTATCTCTTATAAGTTATCGTTTGCAACAGTACATGTAGTAATCAAGAATGATCTCCACTCATTCATTTGTTAATTTTTTTAGGTTTGTGGGGTTGTGGTGGTCTGCTCTTTTTCATCGACTTTAATAAATTTAATTTAATAGAACAAATTTATAATTATTTTGATCGATAAGTTACAAACATATCCACAAACGAACAATGATGATTATAGTATTTTTTATCATCTTAAATTATCATAAAAATTTATTTAAAAAAACTAAAACTTATAGATATCGGAAAAATTCTGGGTCTTTGTCTGTGTTAAACTATGATTTATGCATATATGACACTTTGTTTCTGTAATTTTGTATAGAATATTAGTAACAAAATACGGCTTTTAGTTATTTTATTTGTTTTAAAACATTCTTTCAAATTATAAATATTTATAATGTATGCCTAATGGACAAAAGCGGATTTTCAAATCATAATAATTTTTTTTTTGTAGTAAAACAATGAATTTTATATTATGTTCTCAAGTTTTGAAAATAAAATTAGCCGCTGGTTGACAAAAAGAAAAAAAAAAGTCGGTGGGTAATATAGACCAACCAAAAGACCAAATATTAATCCACGCGCCGTATTTTTTATTTTTCTAAAAAACGCAAAAATCGCTGGGTTATAGTCCGGCGAATTCGCGGCGGTGACTCTCACGCGCTAATTGTGCGCGTGTAATTAGATATATGAGTCTGACATCACTCTGTAGCTTAGTTGGGCTTTGTTCAAGCCCATCTCGTCCCGCCTAGAGTACACTAAACTAAGGCCTGTAAGTTAAACGGCACGCAGTTTGGTATCCTTGGGTTAAAAAGGTGAGTAGTTGTCGTTGAGAAGCATATGGGCCTTTTCTGCATCACCCTAACAATCAACAAATACATATATTAAGATGGGCCTGGATAGGCCCATTAACTTTATTTGTAAACGCTAACGCTATTTCTGTTTATATTTTTAAATATTTCTCTCTATTCAATTTAGAAACGATCATGTAGGAAAAAAAAAAGGTTGTGAGCAACATATTTTTGAAGTGTAATATTTTTTTTATTTTAATCTTTCGTTTAATTCTTCTTTTCCAAGAAAAAAAATCCAATAATTAAATTCATTGAAGTATAATAATTTGTGATATAATAAATGACACATTATATATATAATAAAACGAAGAAAGACTTCACATCACACACATTATACACACTGACGGAATTAATGGAAACATTTATGTATCATCTTAATTTATCATAGAATAAATTTGAAAAAAAAAACTAAAACTTATAGTATGTATTCCATTTCAATGCAACGAGCTTTTTACAAGCCCATCTCATCCCGCTTAAAAGTACATTGAACTAAAGCCTGCAATTTAAACGGCACGCAGTTTGGTTTACGGAGGTTAAAACGGTGCGTTATTGCTTTTAGAGAAAGATATGGGTTGATCTTTTCTCGCATCACCATGTGAAAGTAACACCAACAAAAACATATATTGTAATGGGCGTGGTTTTTTTTTTTAAATTCTTATCTTAATGATAAGAATATATAAATCAAATCTAAATAAGAAACACATTAATATCTAAATTTTATACAAACTGAATCTCTTCATATTTTCCAATACATATGTATATATAGATTTATTTTACTATTCTATATATCAAAAAATATTTTTGTATTTGCTCAGAAAATATTTTTTTTAATTTCATGATATCTATAATCTCTTAAATTGGATTTACACTGCCAATCAAAATCATAATTCATCTCTCTAATTATATTGTGAAAATCAAAACATACGTAGCCGTACTCGTATAAACGATCTATTTTTATGTGATTTTTATCAATGAAACGCGGTGGAGAAATCTGTAATAAAACTTGAAAATTTTAATTAAAAAGCAATTGTGTACCGATATAGCCTTAAATAAAGATAAGTGAAACTGATTTTTTTTAAAATAAAAAAAAAATAAGCACACAATTCTCTTGTGCTTTATATTAATTTAAGTTGAAACAACTTCACCGTAATCCTAATTAGTTTTGGTTTACCGGAAAATTTTGTTTATTTTTGAAGGCACAACACTTTATTTTTTTTTTTGGGAAAATTTTGTTTATTTTTGAAGGCACAACACCTTATTTCCTATATTTTTTTTTCTTGAAAAATTTAATGTGGATGATCAAATTAAATGAAGTATAATGATTATTTTGATAATAAATGACGCATTATATGATAAAACGAGGAGAGGCTTCACATCACACAAATCAAGCTGTCAAAGACGTTACGGTGGTGGCGAAGATCTCAGCGAGAGAGAGAGAGAGAGAGAGAGAGAGAGAGAGAGAGAGAGAGAGAGAGAGAGAGAGAATGGTCCCTTTGGGAAATTTTATGGGGAAGAAACAAAAAAAAGACGAGTCATGAAAAGTACCAAAATGTTGGACATAACCTCAACTGTACTGACACGAAAAATGACATCATCACTTCACTACAAAACCACACATACATACACCCCCTACGTATGTATATATACATATACGTGTATGTATATCTCTGTCTGTTGCTTTGCCAAAGTGTTAACTTGCGCAGGTGTGATCCATAAGCCGCATACGTAGCCCATCTCTCTATCGTTTAATTTCCATGCCATCTCTCTCTCTCTCTCTCTATACATATATATATATATATATATCTTATTTCGTTTAATTTGATTTTTTTTTTTTGCGTTATGTAAATATTTCGTTTGCCCCTAGATATGCTTGAGCGGATACGATTAGGCGTTATCATCAATGGGCAGCAGTTGACAACGACCCTAACTTTATTTATTTACTATGGGATTTGTGGTTTATTTTTCCACAAATTCACAATCAAATCGAGCAATAATGTAAACACATAAAGCTTATTAGATAAAATGGTTACTTTTGTTCATATACGAACGTTGATGAAATATCATATGGTTTTTATATGAGTGTGATGAACCCGAAAGAAGCGTCTAGACATGGTGAAATTAATCTATTTAAAAAAATTATATAAGGAAAACAAGATACGATCATGATGTCGTGAAAACGGACAAGAAAAATATTTACGATGCGAGTTGGATTTCCTATGTTCCAAATTGCCCATTGCGTCTGCTTCAGAAAAATACTCATCTGTTATTACAAGTTGTCATGTGTGATCTTATTAGTCATGCACCCCATTTGGATATTATATATATATATATATATATATATATATATATATGATATTTTATAATATATTATCTATCTCTTTTTACATCTCGGGGGATCTAATATGGAAAAAGGACCAAAGCTATCGGAATTTTCATTATTGTCTGTCAACTTATATGCCGTGCCGGCCATACGGCTTATTTGATCATACACTATCTTATCCAAAATTTAGTTTGACGATTATATTTCCACCAAAAGAATATTGACAGACATGACATTGACAAGGTGTGTGTGTGTGTGTATATATGTATATATTGCCTGATTTGGATCTAAGTTAAGACTCAAATTGTTTATTAAGTTACAAAAGTACACAGAATGTGATGGAATAGAAAAATATCGAAAAAATTAAATATAAAATAAAGAAGTGCTAAAACAAACATAGGGGAGATCTGTTCCGCTGTTTGGTCGCTCAATATGTAAGCAATCGATAACTACTCGCGAGATGTCTTTGGTCTCTGGCAGAACAAAACCCTAGTAGACCTATACACTTATTTAGATCTCTGCATGTCGGGTCTCTCTCTATATGTATGCATGTATACATGTATATGAGCGTCTCATATTCATAATCAAACGGTCACAATTCAATTGTCCATCCAGTAACCCTTTTAAACCTATATAAATTAAAGATGCTGTGTACTCTTCATTCAGTCATATATATATGGTCATCCAGCTGCTTTGTATCACAATAAGAGATTAGCCATCGAGTATTTCGAATTGTTATATATGGTCATCATCATCATCATCATCATCATCATTCCATTTGATGGGCTTTTTTTGGTGAATATAAATGTATATGAATTTGATTTTCACTGCATATGAAGCATGGATCATTTTGAGAGAGAGAGATGACAAAGGATAGGTATAGAAAGGCAGAGGAAGAAAGGATCCCCACCCACCTTAGTATTGCCAAATGCATTCATTTGCTTCAGATCAGATTGTACAGATCACTCATGATCCCCTCTGACCCCCTCTTCCTTTTTTTTCCTCTTTTTGTTTCTATATACTCTCAAACAATTAATATCTTTTATATATATTTTCTTAATTTCTCTAATTATGATCTATCAATAATTAGTCTGTGATTACAGGTCGATCATTTGATTTGTTGCTTATAAAACCAACAACTCTCCTCGCCTTCGAACGAGAAATCTTTGCAAAGTCGTCTAACCATTGAAGAATAAATTGCGATCGAGACGGTTCTTGTGAAATATTGCAATTAAGTGCCACCATGTTATCTTTTGGTATTAATGTTTTTTTTACATGATTACTTCAATTTATATCGAGGCCCAAACATTTTTACAAAAAAGAAAATTCTAAATCAGATCATACGGTGAAAAAGGAAGAAAACAATGATATGGGTATAATATATACGTATATATTATAGGAGATATGGATATATTATAATCTTTCACACATTAGTACTGTATCCATATCTCCTGTATATATATATATATATGTAGTTTTCATTCAGTATATATATTTTTTAGAAAAAAAAGTTAAAAAAGTTGTGTGAGACGAATATGCAAGACCCAAAATTCTACTTTCCCCCCCTTTTCATAATATATATGTTACCTTGAGATATATGAAACCCTAACTTTTGAAAAGACTAAGTAAAAAGGACGATGTCAGTTATTGTTTTTTTCTAAATGAATCATGTACATGTGATCATTATCAATATTTGTTTGTGTGGCTCTAATCGATCCAAGTTGATATATTATTATTATTATCATTTGAAATTTATTTTTTGAACTAGGGTTTCTCTCTAAATTACAGATACGGTTCCTCTGCATGGGGTCGTCCGTTACCATTCCACATACACAATCTTTGTCTCATATGCTTGTTTGTATGGGTGTCATGGAGTCACGTGAACCTCTAAATTAATTATTTTGAGTCTGATTTCGGCGACATTTTTATAACGACCATTACATACGTACAAATTAATAAATCTTCAATTAATTATCTATGATCTCCCTTGCCATCGATACAATTAAAAATTACATATTATTTTTGGAAAAAAAAAAGATGTACGCGTGGGAGTTTATATACATTCTTAAACATAATCATATACAAACATAAACCATATATATATAATATAAATCAATCATATATATTTTAAAAATATTATTGATTATATACCTATATATTGTGCTCGGATCGCGTGTCTCTTGCTCTTTAAAAAGGATCTAACATAGTATAGCTTGGACCCTTTTTGCCGTCTCTGATATCTCTCAATCTCTCTTCTCTCCTTTGTATCTCTCTCTCTCCCCATGAATTCAAATTTTCATTACCATATAGATCTCAATGAAGATCAAAACCACCAACCCTTTTTCTGCACTCTTGGATCGTCTCTACATCAAGATTCTTCTTCATCTTCGTCTCTCTCATCGTACCTTCCTTTCTTGATCAACTCTCAGCAAGGGCATGTTGAGTACAGCAACACTGCTAAATACCATGGTGATCATCATCATGATCATCTCCCCCAACCCCTCGAGGTATATATTTTCAAAGTTTGATCCACACATCCAAATTATGTTAAGTCAATACATATCTTAGTCTAACTCTTGAATTCGTATCATAAGTCATAAACGTTGATATTTGATAGTTGATTACCACTATGTGTATGTATGAGTTAACATATGTTTATAATCATTGATTTAGCTTTGATATATGATTTTCAGGGGAAGATGCCGATGTCTAACGGTGGATCATCATGCGATCACATGGTGCCAAAGAAGGAGACAAGACTGAAACTGACAATAAGGAAGAAAGAAGAGAGGACCGATATTCTTCCGCTTCAGGACCAGACAAAAGCCGATCAGAGCTGTTTGTCGCCGACCACCACAACCACCGTCAAGTGGATGTCTTCGAAGATGAGGCTGGTGAAGAAGATGGTCACCAACAAACAACCCATGGACCGAGCTCTCCAAGAAGACGATCACGACAAGAGAATTTCCCAGAATCACTCTACTACACTCTACGACAATGATTACGGTAACAACAATGGCGTGATTAGGGTTTGCTCTGATTGCAATACCACCAAAACTCCTCTCTGGAGAAGTGGACCAAGAGGTCCAAAGGTAAATCACCCAATATTTGATCAAAATCTTTTCATATATACATATATATACACACACAGCAGGTTTTCATCGTGTAACTTAAGCTTACGAAAAGTTTCTATTGCACATGTTCTAACAGATCATTGGTTCAAGTGGTTTATAGAATATATATATATATATATGTATATATAACATACTTCCTGTACGTAATAAAACAATTCACATAAAGGATATAAATAAAATAAATTTGTTTTTATTTTATTATTTCAGTCGCTTTGCAATGCATGTGGAATACGGCAGAGGAAAGCGAGGCGGGCGGCGTTATATATACACACACATAAACGGTCATGATTCATAATAATGGGTCACATTTGGGCCTCTTTTGAGAGTCGGCGAAGAAGAAGATGCAAAACAAGAACAAGAGACCGCGAGACCAATTCACTCCGCCGCCGCCAAAGGCCAAGAAGAGCAAGATCGCTACTTCGCCGGTGGAAGATGCCTCAGAATCTCAGAGCAAATCTTCGCCATCGTCTTCATCTTCGTCGTCGAGCAAATTCGGTTTCGATGATTTGACGATAATACTGAGCAAGAGCTCGGCGTTTCAGCAGGTTTTCCCACAGGACGAGAAAGAAGCCGCCATTTTGCTCATGGCTCTATCTTATGGAATGGTTCACGGCTGATCAGATAAAATTTCTGATTACAAACTAGACCATATATATATATATATATATATATATATATATTATGTTATAGTATAATAATTGATTCTCAAATCATGGTTTGGTTCTTGATAATTAGTTTTGCAGTGAGGAGTGAAACATCGTAATAAGAGAGTGAGTTCGTAGGTTTTCTGTTACCATGGATCTTGATTATGGTATGTATTTGATGTTTTTCTTGCATGGACAGGTTGATAACCACATCATATGGATCTTCTTGTTCATTTTCTTCTCTTATCGTGTAATGAAATTCGAGGAATAATTAATTAATCTTTCCCATTAATTCTTTAATATACCCAAGTTATTAAACTTAATATATATATATATATATATATATATAACATAGAGTGAATCAGTTCTATCGTTTCTAAACTGTCGATCAGTCATTTGATTTTTTTTAAAGTTATTTATAAAAATATATGTTATGTGACTTACGCGTAAGAAAATATAGTGCACAGAAATTTTAATGGAGGGAGGTGAAGATCCTCAAGATAACATATTTGTGTCGCATAATGCTACGAGTTCAAGTTCTCTAGTAAAGAAAGCAACAAAACTGGAAAAAAAAAATCACAAATTTATTTATTTCCCAATTTATAGCACACAGAAATAATCAATGATTTTCCCGTTGGGCTGTTTTATATGATATTTATTTTTTTTTTTTTGTGGGTTGACCCAACATTGAGTTGGTACGTTTTTTCATCAATGGGGCAATGATGGTGACGATGATGACTCAAGACACAGCAGGAAAACAAAAGGCTTTTTTTCTTTTTCTTTTCTGAATACACGCAGCAATGTATTAACACCAAAAATCCATTCTGATTGGAAGGCATAATATTAATATTTTTATTTTATTAAACCAAAATAAATTATTACAGTATTTTTTTTGGTGTAGTGATGAAAAGATGGTGAAAGAAATAAAAAAAAATGAGTCCAACCAGGGCTTTAGCGACGATCTGAGTGAGAGAAACGGAATCTATTTTCCGGGAAAATTTTGAAGGAGAGAAACAAACAAAGGGGAAAACTTTTTCTTTTTCTTTTTCTTTTTTTCCCCTTTTGTGCGATTCATGGCAGATGTGATACGATCATCGACGACAACATTTCGATCGTTTTGTTTCTCGCTGTTGTCCTCCTCCTCCTCTGAATGGGCTTCGATTTCTCCGCAAATCGGCGTCCGATCCTGTCGGAGCTCGGCCAACAGATTCTGCCATCTGTCTCTTTCCGGCTCTTCTTCTTCTATCGGCATGGCAAATTCTGTTTTCCCGCAAAGAAAGCCGCGTCTTTCAGTCCAGGTATTCATTCAATTCTGCAACTTTCAAGCAAGCTTTCAAGTTTATTGCTGAAATCCCGACAATTCGGGTGATATTTTGATGACCCATTTACCGAATTCTTATGCGACTGAGTACTGAAAGCCGATTGATTAAGACCTAGGGTTCTTCAATGGTGGCATTGACTTCATGTTTTACATAGCCTTTTTGGGCTCAATGGAGGGGTTTCTTCTTAAGTCCCAGTTCTAAGTCGTGGGCACATAGCTTTGTGTATCATCTTGGTTGGGGCTAATTTGTCTGAATTAGAGGAATATTGTTTCATTTGATGGTCGGTTGCTTCTGTATACTTGAACAATTAGCGGCTCAGTATGTCATTTCGTTACTAAAATGGTTTGCATACTTTGTTGATTCTCGTTGTGTGTGTATATATGTATATTGCCACTTCTTATTGTAAGTGTATTCGTAGCTGAAAAAGGTTTAATCTTTGTATGCATTGTGGGGGATTTTTGCTTAAGGTGCAAGCAGCTGTTGCTGAAACCGAGCAGCCGAAATGGTGGGAGAAGAATGGAGGGCCAAACATGATTGACATTCACTCTACCGAAGATTTTCTAAACGCTTTGAAAGAGGCGGGAGATCGGTTAGTCATTGTCGACTTTTACGGAACTTGGTGTGCTTCTTGCCGAGCTTTGTTTCCAAAGGTAAACTTCCTCGTCTACTTAACGATTTCGTCTTCTCCATTTCCCATCCCATCGAACCGTTTCTTGGCCAAGTCCCTTAGAGGTGGCACGGCAAATCTGAAACCCTGCAGTTGAAATGCATCTTCTTCTGAAAACCGGATTGAATTTTCCATGGAAAGCGGGTTAGCTCGATTAGATCTTGAATCAACAAGGCCAGATCATACTGAAAGCTGCTGTCTTTATTCACATATATCTTTTTTTTTTGGCTGATCTTTTATTTTTCCCCCTTGTGATATCTCACCAGCTCTGCAAAACGGCGGAAGAACACCCGGAAATCTTGTTCCTGAAAGTTAACTTTGACGAGAACAAGCCCCTTTGCAAAAGCTTGAACGTCAAGGTACTGCCTTACTTCCACTTTTACCGCGGGGCCGAAGGCCAGATCGAATCCTTCTCCTGCTCGCTCGCCAAGGTACCGTTCTTCTCTCAATGTGTTTTCGATGAACTTGTCTTGTGAATATCATAGAGCTGGTGGAATCTGATCTTGATTCCCTCTCAGAATTCATGTTCAGACAAGGAAGTTTGATCATCTGTATAAGATTTTAAAATCTTTATTATTATTAGCTTATGTTATGAGACTGAATATATAATCACACGTGTGATAAATCTTGAGCTCGTGCAATGTCTGCAGTTCGGGAAACTGAGAGAAGCCATAGGAAGACATAACAAAGGAAGTTGCAGCAACGGCTCTTCTTCTTCTTCACCTGATGTGGAAGTTGATGATTGCAGCATGCAATCCATTTCTGTTCAGACAAATAATTCTGTCTGAATCTATTTTATATTAACTAATCTTTCATCATTCCACTGTACATATGAAGTTGTGTTCTATTTCTTTCGATTTGCATTGCATGCGTGTATATATATATATATATATTGTGCATTAGAAGTTATGTATATCCCTATGTAAATTACGTTTGTTTGTATCCGAATATCACAACATTGTGTTATATTATATATTATTCAGAAAAGGTTTATTGTATATTTGATTGTCTGATTCCATTTCTATTCATAATTCGTCAGCTTTCTTCACCAAATCAAATCTTTATTTTTGTAAATTTATTCGAGTTTATGAGAGAGTGTAGGATCTACACCTATGGTCATCGGGTCGTATATGATATAAAAAAAAAGGGAATATCAATTCAATTCTTTCGTTATAATTTATACATATATTGCATTTTTATAATGATGAATGAACCTACCCGATATTCTGTACTGTGTTATACCATAATTTTTTTTTTAAAACCTTTTCGGTCTGAATTGTTTATAGAATCAAATTCCCACACGTGATTTTAAAACTAATTTTTTGGGCATCAACCTTTTCTGCCTCTTTATAATAATACTTCTTTGGATTCTCTGGAATTCGGCGGCAGCTTATTGACCGTCGATCTAGGAAGCAGATCGCACTGGATAAAATTAATCCAACGGTTAATATTTTAGTCAACATCAATAACGTTAAAAGTAAGCAAAACCAACGGTGTCGATTTCGTTTCTTTATTATCACGCCACGTGGCACACTTTTATCCTGATTTTTCTGGACTTAAGAGAATCGAAAGGCAACGCCTTCAACATTGTATTGTTCACAGGTTGGTGGAACAGTCGGCTTCTGATCGCCGCCGCGAAATTGACAGTCCGATCATCCACTACGAAAATGTCGCCGGCCGGAGAAATGCATCAGACGAATCCGACGAAGGATCAGCAGTTTTCCGACGTCGAAGCAGCGTCCGCGGCCGCGTTGGCCGAGGCGGAGGCGGCGGGATTGTGGACGCAGATCAAGGCGGAGGCTCGCCGCGACGCGGAGGCGGAGCCCGCGCTCGCGAGCTACCTCTACTCGACGATTCTCTCCCACTCGTCGCTCGAGAGGTCCCTGTCGTTCCATCTCGGGAACAAGCTCTGCTCCTCCACGCTTCTCTCCACTCTTCTCTACGATCTCTTCCTCAACACCTTCTCGTCCGATCCCTCTCTGAGCGCCGCCACCGTTGCCGATCTTCGCGCCGTTCGCGTCCGTGACCCGGCGTGTGTCTCCTTCTCTCATTGCCTCCTGAACTACAAAGGTTTCTTGGCCATTCAGGTGGGTCTGCATCGTCCGGTTCTGTTTCGATCGTTTGCGTTTCAGATTTTCTTTTTTTTTTTGGGGGATATTTTTGAATTTTTTTTTGAATCTCAGGCGCATCGGGTCGCGCATAAGCTGTGGACGCAGTCGCGGAAGCCACTGGCTCTGGCTCTTCAGTCGCGGATCTCCGACGTGTTCTCCGTCGATATCCACCCGGCGGCGAAGATCGGGAAGGGGGTACTCCTCGACCACGCCACCGGAGTTGTGATCGGAGAGACGGCGGTGGTGGGAAACAACGTCTCCATCCTCCACCACGTGACGCTCGGCGGAACCGGCAAGGCGTGCGGTGACAGGCACCCGAAGATCGGCGATGGAGTCCTGATCGGAGCCGGAGCAACCATCCTCGGGAACGTGAAGATCGGGGCCGGTGCAAAGATCGGCGCGGGGTCGGTGGTGCTGATCGACGTGCCGCCGAGGACGACGGCGGTTGGGAACCCGGCGAGGCTCGTCGGAGGGAAGGAGAAGCCGACGGTGCACAACGAGGAATGTCCCGGCGAGAACATGGATCACACCTCCTTCATCTCCGAATGGTCAGATTACATAATCTGAGTCTCTGATTTCGTCTCTCTGCCTCAGAAAGTATAAACCTTTTTTCACTGTGGATTGCGGATTTGAGCCATGGAACTGGAACTGTAACTGTAACGGGCACCATCTGTATTTGCATTCTACAAGAAATAGTGTTCCTCCGCTGATTCGTGTTCGATGAGATGTCGGAATGAAATGAAGAACGTAAACAAAGGAGGAAACCCACCATGAACCTGGAAGAGCTTCTTCTTATTGCTCAAACTCAGTATATACATAAAGTTCTGAACTTCATCTTACACTGCTTCAGTGTAAGCCCTCTTCCCCTACCCATCAATCTTTATTTAGAGGAATGCAACCTAATTGCTAAGAAATGTGGAGTGTACAATCTCGAATATCATAGAGAGATCGTACACGGAATGAATAAGAATAAGTAATCCAACAGATCTTACATTCAGGTAAGAACGTTTCTTTTCCGGGTCATGACCTCTGTCTCGGTTTCTTCTCGAGACGGGACTCTTAGAGATGACTTCATGACATCATAAACCGTGAATCCAATTGCCACGGACGGGACAACCTGGGAAAACCCAGAAGAGAAAAGAGTTCATAATCTCAGACAAACCCTCCCTGTAAACAAAAAGACAAGTCAAGAAGAAGTTTATTGCCATGCCTTCAAGTAATTGATGCTAAGGCCAGAGAACAGCTGCTTCCACCCTTGGTCTTTAGCAATATTAACAAGGGTTTGCATTGTTCCTCTTGTGTCTTGACTACCAGCAGCAGATAGTCTTTCCACCTGCGTGGACATTAGGTTTTTTTTTCTTCAGTTACTTGAAAGATGAAGAAGAAGGGTCCAAGAACAGGGCAACTCACCTGCATTTGTCTCCTGACAACATCAAGAGGGTATGTTAAGGTCTGTCCGATCAACCCAGCAATTGATCCACAGATGAGTTTCACAGAAATATCTTTCCTATGGTCTATGGGAACATGCCGTTTCATCTCCTCGTAGAAGTAGAACTTCAAACCAGCGTATGGGAAGATACCATACAGTGAAGGAGCTTATCACAAAAACAATCTTCTTAGTCTTGGCAGAAAAATCGATATGACAGTGTCATTATCATATGTATCCATCCACACACATATACATATATACATACGTACCAGCACCACGATACAAGCCTCGCAATCCAGATTCTCTGTATGTCTTCGAGAAACAATCAAGAATTCCTCTGTAGAGCATCTGTTCTATCGGAATTACCCCTTTAGCTTGCACCTTTGTTGAACTAACAACCTGCACTGTTTGAAGTCCCCATGAGCTCTCTCGCTCGCTTTGGTTTCTCAATCGACGGAGGTAATGTAAGAGATTCGGTTTCTTTCTATGTCTTCACCAGACAACACTTGAACATGGAAGAGGTGGTAATGTCTGGTTTTGTTTCAGTTAAGAAACGCTACCTGATACGCCAATTTCGTCCTGACAAGATCAAGAGGATAGGTGAAGAGAACCGCGGTGCCTCCAGCGAATGATCCAGCCACGAGATCAAGAAGAGGGCCTCGGGTTGTTTCAGGAAAACCAAAGATGATCCATCTACGATATTCCTCATACGCCATGTAGTGAAGGGCTGCATATGGAACAATCCGAGCTACACTTGCGCCATTCCCTCTTATCAGAAGAAAACCAAAAACTCAAAGGATGAACAAAGAAAAAAAGTGCACAAAAAATTCTTTCTCTGAGCTCAAAACTAGTTGAGTATGATCTCAGAGGACTTACCTGTAGAAACCCATGAACCCTTCCGTGTTGGCTATCTTCTTGATGGATCCTATAAGCCCTATGGTTCTAAACTCATCTCTTCTGGTCTGAAAATGATCAATGTAAGAAACTGTAAGCTGAATAGCAAAAAGGGTTTCTCTACGGTTTTCCATGCCAATCGATCAGAGTCGATGTGGTTTTGGATTAACGATTAAGCAGACAACAACAACAAACCAGAGTTCTCTGTGCAACAAACGGTTTCGATCCCAAATCACCAGGAACTGCAAATTTATCTAAAGCCCAATCGCCGAATCAGGAAAAAACCCTAACCCAGAGAAAAGCCCAAAAATTGGATCAAAGTTCCACGCTTTTGAAAGAACAAGACAGTACCCAGAAACAAGCGTACCTGGAACAGGATCTTAACACGCTCGAGAGGAGCAACGGCGGTCTTCGCAATACCTCCGGCGACGCCGCCGGCAATAAGCTCCTTCACGAACAAGGGCATCGAGTCAACGACTCCGCCCGAGTGAACACCCGTCCTGCTCTTCTCTCCGTCCTCCGCCATGGAAGAGGCAGAGAGACAGAGGGAGAGAGACGGTTGAATAATATCCTACCGAATATTATTTCTGAAAGTTGAATGTTCGCAGAAGAAATTTCAAAAAAGGGAACTGAAAATAAGGTTTAAATGCGCAAGTTAGAAGCTTTTGACGATCAACTTGGGTTCTCTTCTTTAGGTTTGGCTTCTGATTCGGACCTTCTCGTACAAGCTAAGGTTTCAACAACTGGTAAGCCCTTCGAATCGAATCTTTTGGCTCTCTCTGCTTCTGCCATTATAAAACTAGAACACAGTTACAAAGGAAACTGAAAAGAAAACTAAAATATGGGAAAAGCATCAGATTCATATGAATTCCACTTACTTATTATTAAATGTATGTCATTCACTTGAAGTACATAACGAATCACATGTTACATGAACATTTACACATACAAATAAAACAGCACCAACACTTAAACAAAAAAGAAGACTCCTTTCTCACGGCTGACTACAAAAGAATGTGCTTTTTCCCTAACCACTTTTATCTACAGGACCTAAGAAATGATGCCCAGAGAATCAGAAACAGATGAAGAACAGAATGATTAGAAAGAATTCAGAAAACTGGGATCAAACCAAAAGAACAAACAACTAAGCCGAAACCCGGGTTTTGATAGGCTTAAGCTTCAATCCCATGCTCTCAGGAGAGAGGAGCTCAGGGGAGATGCAAGAATGGCAAAGAGGGCTTCTGGGGCTTTCTGTGAGACAGCTCGGTCTATATAACCCATACCCCATCAAGAAATACTCCATTGGTATCAGCATTGCATGTGGTTGCTCTTCTGTCACCATTGATCCACATGCCTGAACCTGAAAAAAAAAACAATCTTCATCAGCCAAAAAAAGAAGGAAACCCGAGTGTGAAATTAGATGTTTTGTGGGTGAACGGTTGCGGCGTTCAACCTCGACCAAGGCACAATATCTCCTGTCCAAATTGGCGGCCATATGAACAGCTTCTGAGTAGAACGGAGATTGATCCCCGATGAATACCAGAGTCCTGCATTTTAGTTTCTTCAGTCCGCTCGTGATGTCTGGTCTCCTGCATGGCCGCGTGTCGTTTTTCACAAAAAGATTAAGACAAAAGAATCATATGACAGAACCAAGACTAACACATAAGAAAAAGGTTCAGTCCTAGCACCTACCGATCAATCGCGTGCAGAAACCGCATGATGTTTATGCTTTGCCTCTCATCAAGCAGCTGAAACATGACCAACACATAGTCAGGACGCATTATAAAGATGCATCTTCAAGAGAAATGGAGTACTAAAAACATGGGAGAAAAACCGACTCTTCTGCATGCTTGCACTATATCTGACTCGGGAACCTCCATGTTACCACGGACTTCCTGGCGCAAAAATAGAAGAAATGTTGAAAAGATTTAAACTTTAGATGGAAGAGACTAGCACAAATACAGATATAGTGCAACGGGTACTACATTAATACCTTACTGAAGTATCTCTGAAGCAGAAATTCTTTCACCACTCCACACATACCGTAGAAATATAACAAGTTTGAGGCGACCTATGAGAGATATAACGGAAAAGCTGTCGGCTGGAAGGGTAAAAGTAAAACAATGGTGTCGGATTGTGAAGTTAGATACAGTTTCAAAAGAAGAACCTTGTTATAGAACCATTCAGACCAAGACGGAGCCTTGCATACAGGTGAGACAAGTATCAAACCAAGAACCCGTTCCCTGTATTTCATCTGTAAATTCCAACTGTAACAGATAAACATACCATTTGTCGGAACAAATGAATTGAATTTGATAGATCATGAAGAAATGGAACATACAGCGAATAAGGTGAGGATGTAAGCTCCTGCAGTCACTCCCATACACATCACTACCCCAAGGCTGGACAAGAAAGCATATGCAGTGTTAGCGTGACAATATTATCTATACAAGGATCTGACAGAACAACTTTTCGGTTGAAACTTCATGAAGCGAGAGATAAGGCTTCATCATTACCCGAAATAGTTGAGAACTTCAAGGATCTGATCTGCTAAACCTTCAGCAGATGGCACGGAATCATTAGGACAAATCGGAGCAGCTCCCAACTGCAAGAGCTCTTCGTGAAAACCCCAGAAATAATAATATAAAAAAGATCAAACCCGTTTCAAAATGGTAACCAAATACGGACCTCATGCCCGGGTGGACTGATATGGTAAATGCAGAAGTTATGTAGCAGCAAGGAAGCAGCTTCAGGGCAGAAGAATAATCCTTGGAAACATGACATGTCTGGACAAGAAGCAAGAAACATAAGAACTTGCCAAAGAAACGAAATACATTGTAGTTTAGTCATGCATTAATCAGAAAAAAAAAACAATGAAAAAAACAATGAAGGTGTATTTACACTTACGATTTAGGGCCAAATCGGGATAGGTGATCAATGCCGGCTTCTCTCGGTCTCCACAGACAATGACAGACACAAGACCAAAGCCTGTGTTCACATGATGCTCCTGAAAACAAGAAAGAAGCAAGTTTCAGTAACAAAAACAGACCAACTAACAAGAAAACGCTGAAACTGCTAGATTTACTTGTCTCCATACCACAGTATTTTCCAATTTCTTATTCATGTGTTTATCTTCAGTCACACAAATCTCTGTTTCAGTTGTCTCTGTATATGACAACTTGCTTTTGGTGGAATGGAAAAAGAAAGAAATTAAGAAAATAATTCCTAGTTTCAGGCTTCCCATGTGCAGCTTCTACTGTAATCAATCTAACAAAAGAATAGCCTAATTCCAATCATTATGTTTTTTAATTTTAAAAAAAAAAGTAATGACAGTGCAAAAGAGCGGCTTGGAAATGGAATATCAGTTATTAAAAAGGAAGAAAAACATATTGATTTCGTGAGATTTTATTGCCCTGTAAACAAAGGGTTAAAAGTAGACAAAAACAGCTGGACATTTGACATAGAATCAAAAGGCAATAAGACAAGAATGAGGAATACAGAGAAGATATCCCCCGAGAACATAGAAGAATTATCCCCACATAGTTGATTGGTTTTCACATGTCGTTCTCTAAACCTGATCAACTGACAATTTGGGGACAGAATCATCTGCCACAGCGCCACTAAAAAGAAAGATGCTTGAAGAAGAGAAGTAGAAAAATGGAAGATTCGAAATTGAAGCTACCATAAAACTGGAAAGGGGAGTTTCTGCAATCTGCAGAAGATCTAGATAATTAAAGGAGACGACTTTTTAATCATATGAATCCCTACAATAATATGGGTTGCATGATTATACTGCAGTAAATTGAGATAAACATCCTGGTAAAGAAACGGAGAAAATGTGTATTCACAAGCACAGATGAATGAAACCAATTAAACCCAGCTAGAACAGCAACCATAACAACAAACCCAACGTTTCTTCCACATAACTAATTCAAGAAACCAAGGAAGGAGATCCATTGTCCTCTGGTTCAGACAAACACTAAACCAAATACCCAATCATACATTTCCCCTAATTGCTTAAGCATTTTTTTAGCAGAAACCCGAGTTAGGGAAAACAAGAAATCAGAACTTGCATCATATCCAAATTCCATAAACATGTATCATATATTTGCAAAAAGCCGACGAATTTCGGATACCCACATAGAGAAAAGGGAATGGGAAGTTAAAAAGACTGAACCTTGCCGCCGAGATAGATCGTCTCGGCGTCGACGGAAACGGCACCGTTTGACTCCGCCATCGACAACGCCAGCTCCTCCGCTTCCGCCGGCGTCGCAGTTGCTTTGGCACCGCCGATTCCGAAGGCCTCTCTCTCTCTCCTCCCTCTAAAAATTTCGCTTTTCTTGGCTTTAATACAAAGCGATTCCCTCTCCCGATAATTCTCTCTCTCCTAAGACCTATCTGGAAAAGGAACTGATTTTTGTTCTCTCTCTCTCTCTCTCTCTCTCTCTCTCCGGTGTTTTCTCCACAGACGCCGGGAGCCGTAACGTGACTCGCGAACGGACTCGTGGTCAAAGGTCCAAAATATGATCCTTTCTGTCCCCGTGTCCCGTTGTGTTTTGAAGAAACCAGGGAAGAATATATTTTTTGGTTAAAAAAAAAAGAAATTACGGAAGTATATTTATGTTTACTAAAATATATTTAACCGATTCCAACATTCCTGTATTGAAAAGTATATTTATATCTCGCCATATATTAAAGTAAAATTTTTACGCAAAATTACATTTTAACTTTATTAGTAAAATATATAATTATATATACACACACATAAACGGTCATGATTCATAATAATGGGTCACATTTGGGCCTCTTTTGAGCCCATATGAATTGGACGTATCCATTGGAAGCCCATTTATCTTTATCGTAGACCTATGTGAAGTTTTATAGGTCCATCTCTCATCTCTAGTCGGTCCATAGAAAAAATAATAATAATGACATGGACCATCTAAATTATTAACATTAATAAATATTTTTTTATTCGTTTTATTAATTTCCAATAATAATTTATTAGGTCCACCCTAATTCTGTACATATATATAGTGACTTTAGCAAAACCAAAATTGAGTAAAAAAAACAATATACAGAAAATCGGAAAAAATATATATTTAAATAGAATGCCAAAAGATTTATGAGGCAACTTGAGCACTAGAAAATAGTTACACACGAGGCAATAATTGTGAATGGATCCACCCCATGCTTCATCTGCAGAAAGACTCGCATATGAGTAGGTACGTATAATTGTATATATACGCGTAATTCTTATATATATATATATATATATGACCATTTTCTTATGCATGTGTTTTTATTTTAGATTTATGGATTCAAGGCATGGAAATCAGTGTCCACGTGGAAGCTATGTTGTTGGCTGATAATTCACCTCTCATGTCCGAAACTAAAGCTTCATATATATCGAAATCATTTTTTTTATGATGATGGAACATCTTAACATTTATTTATTTTTTTTTTATCATAAGATATTATTACAAGTTGTCATACTGCTCCATGTGTGTTTGAATTTCGAGGTACTCGTATGTTCTTGATTTACTTTGTTAAAAAATCAATTTCCTCCGATTTGATTATATATATAAATCATGTTTTGATCGCGATCTCACATATATTTTACACAACGTAATTTTGATTTGATTTCATGGTTATATTTAAAAACACAATTGTCATTGCAACATAGTTCGAACTGAAGTTGCCTCAGTGATTGGGGACCAGAGTTGTTTCAATGATACTGATTAAGCTCAGTATTTGCTTCTAAAATAGAAAATTCCTATAATTAATTAATACAATGGGAATATTTTTAATATTATATTTAAATCTCTAATATATATATATATATATATATATATATATATATATATTAACGTGTAGATTACGTAGTTTATCTTTTGACATGGCTAGTGTGGAAGAGATAGTGAAATTGTTGCAAGCTCGGTTGGCAACCAACTGGAAAAAATATTATTGATATTATTGATTGGATAAAAAGGGTAATATTTTAAAGTTAAACTATACAAAAATACGTTAATGATTTAAAACCTTATCCCAATTAACGTCGACATGGATCAAATTTTCATAATGTATTGAACATTATAATATTTTTTGCGATTTAAAGTTGATAATTGAAACAGACTTTATATTAATATACAACATTTGTATAAATATTCATCCATTCATTTTTTTGCGTACGTGTCATTATTCACACAAATTGTTATGTTTGCGTAAAAGATCTCTAAAAGATGCGGAAAGGCAAGTTTTGGCTTCGTGAATATTATACAAGTGCGTATGAGTAACATATATTATCAACGTAAATATATAACCAAAAAAAAAAGTGTCACGAGCAACCGAATATATGATATCTAATAAATATATAGAGAGAGAGAGATGTTCGACAATTTTCGAATTCAGTGCAAATATCGAACAATATAAATAACTCGAATGAGTAAGTACCCACAGATTACATCAAGTGAATATTGGAGTTTGCCAAAAATATATATTGTAGGAATAAAGAATATATATATTTATTTCCATCTCAAAATAATATGTTTTAAATATGTTATATGAATTTGGATTCACATTTTTCTCCATGGTTACTTTGTCGTTAACGCCAACAAATAAAAATAAAAGGATCCACGAGAAGAAGGTTAGGTTGGAGGTAGGATACGATTACGGACCACGTCGGAGTTCGGACTTCCCAAAACAAGATGCTGAGTTAGTTAATGCCTCTCTGACATATGGCATCTGACGTGGCAAATTATGATTGGCTAAATGTTGCGGCATTGAAGATATGAATTTTATCGTAACCCTTTTTTTTTTTTATCACTTTCTATAAATCAAATCATCACCAAAATCATTTTCTCACTTTAGTTGGTCCACAATGATTATGCGTGATTGCCCCTTCGGCTCTATTTTTGCCTTTTCAATTGTATGATTTCAGTTAAATATATTTTTCAAAAAAATGCATGATTCCAATATTGCGTGTCTCTAAATGCAACTTCGTAGCGCATCTATATCATAATTATAGCATTATTTTAGATATAATTTTAACTTTAAAAAGGTCTACGAGAATAAGTTTTTAATGTATTTTAGATTCCACGGCACACACCAATAGAAAATATTTTCAATTCAATCGTACTTATCTCATCAATAGAACTATTTAGAAGTTCTAGATTTAAATTGTAATATTCCAAATTAATTATATTATATTGTATTATATTATATATATTATCTTTTGCATCCATTTAAATATTTGTTATAATCTTATTCTAACACATGTGGTAATATGATATATATATATATAAACGTATATTTAATTTATACAAATAAAGAGATTTATATAGCAAGATCCAAGATCTTTTCATTCAAATATATATCTTAAAATTATTATCCATTAAATAAAGTTATATCTTTTAAATAAAACATTACAAAAATTATTTTTTATTAAGACATATCATATTCTTTTTCGTTGTATATACAACTGTTTAATGTTTTTTTAATATCCATTGCGTATAATACAATATATCCACATTCCTAATTTATTGGAAACCCTGTCTAAATGACCAATTAATCAGTACTAATGAATGGCATGCATTACCATAAATTCGACTAATTGTTCTGGAACAAAATTGGTATATATATATATACACACACACACACGTATTACATATACATGTATCAATTCGCCTATCGTTTACTGCATATATATGTATATCCAAGATCTTAAACGATGTGCGAATGATCATTGCGTTTGAAGTCGATCGGTCTTGTATTTTAGATTAGAAGCTCCTTATAATTAGTCGCCACTCACTTTCACGTTATAATTCCAACTTGCATGTTTTCTGAAAATTGAATAATATATATATATATATATATATTATATATATATATATTTAAAAAGATATATATATATATATATATATATATATTTAAAAAGATATACATCCATGATTGTTGATTGGTCTGTAAGATACGGAAACTCGCCCTATACGCTTAGAAATAGCGAAAACCCTAATGCTTTTATGCGAATCAAAATATGTGACGAAGTTTGATTCCATGTCCATTGAACATCGTACACACCATGTAAAACAATTCATTAATTGACTGTTCCGCCACAGCTATGTATATATACATATATATATATATATAATCGTATTTGTCTCCGTAGGTACAAAACATAATCCAGCATGATTTTCTATCAAATCTATCGCATTGTATTGGAAGAAATCGATGTAACGAGTCAACTCGTCATGACTCGCGCGTTGTTCGTCGAGCTCATATTAAAATATTATTTTATTTGATACTTTTCATAATATAAATATAATATATTATATTTATTTCTAACTTGCCAATCGACTCATTTAATTCGAAAAAGTGGCAAATCAAATTGAGATAAGATTTTTTTTGAAAACGAACTCAAAACGAGCCAACTCATCACAATTTCACAAGTCGAGACGAGCTGACTCGTTTGATACTCCTAGTAGATTTTATCTCGAGATAACTCGAATATATCCGAATCACATCATAACCAATTTCAGAGGAAAGAAGAAAATTCACATTTATTGATGAAAATAATTAGAACAGTCGAAAATACATGTATAATCGAGTTTATTGTAATGGTGTGTTTGGGTTTTAATATGTATAATATTTCATGTGTTCAATATATATTTACTAATGCAAAATAAAAGTTGTATATACCTTGGTTTAATTTCGGTCTTTTGTATGCCGTGATTTGTGATGCAATCTACGGAGTGATCTCCGAATCTTAAGCTGGTGGGGGCTCGCTCCATTCACATGCTAATCAAATTAATTATATTTTCTTGTTCATTAATATGTGTACATTCATGCATGTAAACGCACACATGAATACATGCAAGTAAATATTCTGATGTTATATATTCTCCTTATCTCGTGATTAAATTGATTTATTTTTTTAATTAATTTATTATTATTATTTATCCTAGTGTAACGCGGGTTTGTGCCCTTGGTCAGTTGTTCATAGTCCAAACATATAGACATAAAATCTTGGCACAAAATCTTTAACCATTACATGTGGCCATGATGATGACCATACATATATATATATATATATATATATATATATATAGCAATTTTATTCCTTGGTTCACATAAAATCCCCCAAGGATACACATATATGGACCGATCTATTTAGTTGGAATGTTGTTTTCAATGAAATTACTACGTATCTAATATTCGAGAAGTGGTCAAACGTTTGAAATCAATATATAGATTTTTTTTTGAAGTTAATTATAATGGTTTTAAGAACATATATATCAACGATATTCACATTCTCGGACAATGTTTAATACGTCCATCAAGACTCAACAAAACATATTTTTCACACATGTACATATTATTGTTAATTACTACCGTATGTTGAAAAAAAAAAGACAACATTGTACATGTTGTGTGACCCATATATATATATATATATATTAGCAGCCGTCTTCATCAGTTGAAACTTATTATTTCAAAAAATATATTTTGACTTTATATTCAGTGTTTTTGTTATATACATCAGATAAATATCATTTTTAGAATATAACAACACGGTTCACGTATATTTACTATTATTCTCGTCGTTACCGGTCCAAAAATATCACAAACTTTATGAAGCGAGAAATTGATGATGTTGGTCCATATACAAATCAGTTATGTTTTAATTTTAATTTCACAAAAGAATTAGTGGGGTCACACGTAGATTCTCAAATAACTGGTTATACTATGGATAACATATTTTTCACGTATCAGAATCGAAATCTTGTATGATGATTGGAATCTTTGTCACATAATCGGAGTTATAACCACTATTAGATCTCCCGATATCTTTTTTCGATCTTTTGTTTCATAACATAATATATATATATATATATACACATATATATATTTTAACAATCGTGTGTTCACTTATATATATATATATATATATATAATTGCTACCATTCGGACGCGCTAACTATGTAAATCTTCGATACGGGAACACCATTTGTATACAAACTACGTAACCCAAAAATTACCTTTCTCTCCACTAATCAGGAATCTAACACTCAATCTAAAGGTGAAAGTCACCCATATTTTGACCACTCGTCCACGACATATTGGGTCATGTGCACTTATATTATTCCCAATAACATGTAAATGCTTAAAAACATGTAACTACATTATATTTTATATATCACTCATAAGTGGTTGTATATGCCTTAGCATTATTGATTTCAAAATATAAATTTTCGTTTTAATGCTCGTGCATGTTTTTCCGATTTTATAATTAGAGAAGTTGATGCATGTTTAGAGCGAAAATTACGATTAAACCGTACCGCCATTAAGCATGTTAATGCCTCATAGGGATATAATTAACGCTTTGAAAACACAAACTAGTGCCTGTGTGTGTATATATATTCAATAATACGTCGAAAATATTTTTTTTACTAATTTGCAATATATTATAGTTTTGTATATGTATCACTATAATGTATTAATATGAATGCTGATCCACCCACTCCGCCCATATTCAGAATTCAACCACCGTATTTTGGTCTATAAATTTAAAAAAAAATAAAAGAAAATATTTCAGAAGAAGACACGAACTCCCAGTTGTCCGAAGGGATAACTCTGATCCTCCTAAAAGGCTAAATTTGATTTTGCTTACAACATCAAATCAATCATTTTATGTTGGTTCCTATTTTTTTTTTTCCAGTTTTTTCTTCTGTTGCCCAATAAATATTTAATTCCGATCATTTCCTCACAAGGTTATTAATTTTATTATCTGCTTATTTATTTTTCTACAATATGTTTATTAAATGCAAATAAATTTATATATCCGAAGAGAACCAAATACCAGTGTTGGGAGTACGGTAAATAAAAAGTCAATTTACAAATATAACTTGTTGTATATGAAACAAAAACTATATATTACATGGGCATATCCAATATACAATACACACGTGCATATATGTATATATAGTTTGTGCGCGTGTGTGTATGAAACGGGGTGTAAAAATATTGAAATTATTAGGATTGATTTATTTGGAGTATGTTAGTTGTGTAATGTCGCATCCGCAAAACCAGTTGACGGGGTTTCCACTACATTAATAAATATCAGAATCATTACAGTTCTTTATTATAAATGAAAAAAAAAGGAAGTATATTATAAAAATGTGCAAGTCGAAATTGTCAAAGACTTTCCCCTCCGTCACGACTGCTATATATACTTCGTGCCTTTGACACAAAAGTTGCACTCCACAACACCATTCTCTCTCTCTCTCTCTCTAGAATTATATATCTCTCTCTCTCCACCTATATATACACATATACATATATCTCTGGGCAAATCATTCTTGCTCGGAGAAGAAGAAGACAATAGGGTTTGATACTTGGCTCTCTGTCTGAAAAAAATGGGCGCACCTATCGAGAGACCGAACAACTCATCGGTGGAGTTGTCGAAAATGGCAGTTTCCGACACTCACGGAGAAGATTCTCCGTACTTCGCCGGCTGGAAAGCGTACGACGAAGATCCGTACGAAGAATCTCACAACCCCTCCGGCGTTATCCAGATGGGTCTTGCGGAGAATCAGGTAGAATAGAATTATCATCCCGTTCGAAACCAAATCGAATAATCATCGATTTCAGGACAGAGGGCAGTGACAGTTAACGTTGTCCGTGTCATAACTCTTGTGTGTTGGAACAGGTTTCGTTCGATCTGTTGGAAGGTTACTTGGAGAAGAAGAATCCAGAAGGTTCTCTGACGTGGGGAAAAGGATCTTACGGGTTCCGTGAAAACGCTTTGTTTCAAGACTATCACGGTCTGAAATCATTCAGACAGGCCATGGCCAGTTTCATGGAGCAGATTCGCGGTAAGAGAGTAAAATTCGATCCGGAGAGGATCGTCCTCACGGCCGGCGCCACCGCAGCCAACGAGCTCTTGACGTTCATTTTGGCCAATCCCGGCGACGCTTTGCTCGTCCCCACGCCCTATTACCCAGGGTATGTTACCAATATATATATATATATATATATATATTAGAGCTTCCATGCACGTATAGAAATAATAATGGTCGTGTTGTTTGCTGTATATTTTGCAGATTCGATAGAGACTTGAGATGGAGAACTGGAGTGAGAATAATGCCGATCCACTGCCACAGCTCTAACAATTTCCAGATAACCCCAGAAGCGCTTGAATCAGCGTTCGAGGAGGCACGAGCCATGAACACTAGAGTCCGAGGCGTACTCATAACGAACCCTTCCAACCCTTTAGGAGCTACGGTCCAAAGGAAGGTTCTTGAAAATCTCCTCGACTTTTGCGTCCGCAAGAACATTCACCTCGTCTCGGACGAAATCTATTCCGGCTCGGTCTTTCACGCCGAGGAATTCACCAGTGTGACCGAGATCATCGAGAACCGGGACGAGTCGGTCCGAGAACGTGTCCACATAGTGTACAGCCTCTCTAAGGATCTGGGTCTTCCAGGTTTTCGAGTAGGAACTATATATTCTTACAACGACAACGTCGTTAGGACAGCGAGAAGGATGTCGAGTTTCACTCTCGTCTCGTCTCAGACGCAACACATGTTGGCGTCCATGTTGTCGAACGAGGAATTCGCCGAAAAGTACGTGAGGATCAATCGAGAAAGGCTTAGGACACGGTACGAAATGATGGTGGAGGGATTGAAGAAAGCCGGAATCGAGTGTTTGAATGGAAACGCGGGGCTGTTCTGTTGGGTGAATATGAGTCCGTTGTTGAAGAACAATACAAAAGGTGGTGAATTGGATCTGTGGGATGTGATTTTGAAAGGATTGAAGCTTAATATCTCTCCCGGTTCGTCGTGTCACTGCTCCGAACCGGGTTGGTTTAGGGTTTGTTTTGCCAACATGAGTGAGAAGACGCTGGACGTGGCTTTGAAGAGAATACAAGAGTTCATGGACCAACGGAGAAGGTTCTAACGATTACACCGATCAAGAGTGAAATTAAATTTTCTGGTCACATTATTCATTAAAAAATTCAATTTTTTTTTGGGAGAAGCATAGTCACTGGAACCCGATTTCTGGTGACGGGTTTTGGTTTGTTTCTCGTTTTGAAAATATATATACATCATGTATATGTCACTTTATTGTATACACACGTATATGTGTGTGATGTGATTGTTTTCTTGCTTTCAGACAAGCAAGTTAATGCTATTTCTCTCTCTTTTTTTTTTAAATGGTGAAGGTTGTTGATTTGTAATGTTTTTGTTGTTATATATATATATATATTGATGTATGTGTCAAAGTGTTATTGTTATTTCTATGACGTGTTGTTTGTGTGGTCGTATCTTTTTGACTTGGTCACCGTACAACTCCAGCAAGAAAAGAAAAGGGATTCATTATTATTTTCTCCTTCCCTTTTCACACTATTTCTTCATCACGGTACGGTGTGATTTAATTTATATACATATATATATATATGTATATATTGTTGCATAAAAGCAAAACCGACTCTCTTGACTCGGATGAGATCGGGTAACAAGAAGAGAAACTAGATAAGGCGATGGCATGTTACTCACAAAACACACATGCATATATTGGGAAAGATGATAAACAACGTCTTGTCCTATATATAAATTAATATATGAATCTACTTAAGTAAGTTTTATGGAGTGATTTAAAAGCTTAAACAATGCGAAATTGATAACCTTTTGTTCGGTAGCTTATTTGAATATGAAACATGCCCTTGTCAACATCAATCGGATGAAAACATGTATATATATATATATATATATATATATATATATACTTTCCCATTTGCTCAAAACTATATATATAATAGTTTCGACAAATGGGTAATTGAATGCTAAAATAATACAAGCTCTTGACGCTTAATATATATACACACACGTACACGTCTATGCCAATTTGTGTTGACTTTATAAACACCCAACATAAGTTAGAGGACCTTTGGCATCCATGCAAAGAACGAAACATTTCAACAAATGTTTGAAATGGGACAAAGAGAACAGAATCATAGACATCGAATAGATAATTAGATTGACTTTGGTGTTTTTTTCAAATACTTTATAAGCTTGTGACATTTCAAACTCGGGTTTTCTTTCTTTGCTCGATTACTTATTTCATTTTCAAAGATAGGGTCACCGTGATATTTCCTTTTATTGGCCAAGTCGGGTCTTACCTCTTCGTCGATTAAACTAAAAGAACCCTAATATATATATATATATATATATATATATGGGGCATTATCAAAAATACCCTTAAAATGCTATTTCTACTTCAAGACCTACCCTGGTCACATGTGACCAATGTGACCGAAATATAGTATAGTCACATTTTGATTTTTATCGATTATAACGTTAAATTTATGGTGATCACACTAATTCATTATGTTTATACCTTGTATATCTTACTAATCATTTGATTAAAACATCATAAATTTAACGTTATGAACAATGAGATCAATATGTGACCACACTATATTTCGGTCACATTGGTCACATGGTCACAAAGGTATGTGTTGAAGTAGAAGTAGCATTTTAAGGGTATTTTTGATATAATGCCTATATATATATCATGTATAATTTACTCATACGGACTAAACTTTATACAGAAAAAAATGGCAATTCATTTCGAAAGTAATAAGTTCCTTGCGGTTTTTTCAATCATTCCATGATTCCATGCACTTTTGGGACGACATACATAGACTGAAATATAAATATTTTTAGATTATACATATATACAAGACTTACACAGCTAAAAGAATAATTATTTTAATCACTTGACTAACATCCTGCCAAAAATGAAAGTTATAATATATATATATATATAGGGTTCCGAAAGCTTCACCTAATTGTACTTAGGAAACTTGTTTGACTTTAGCATGCAGAATCCATTTGACTAATCACCGATTTGACGCTTAATGTTTTTTTTTGTCCTACACGCTCAAAGTCTATGTATATACTCCATTACTTTTTGACTTTTCATATATGTCCATATGTATCCCCGTCCATATTTATTTGACTTGGCAAGCACAATCGGTATCATTTATATATATATATATATTCGTGGAAATTCCTCTAACCAAATTGTCAAGCGTATTTCCAATTAAAAAAATCGTAGATCCACTACTATATGTAATTAATGTATAGTCGTATTTCTGTAAAATATATACAAGACATCGATATAAATTTTGCATTTGAAATCAATCTATAATTCATCACGCAAACCTCTGTTTTCACCATCGCTATATAGTTAGGTTTATATTGAATAATGAATACAGTTTTTGGGTAATACAAATGTGTCTAATGTTTTACGTATCTATCAAACTGAATTACTAAATTTTACAGAAACGAATAAAAACATGTACTCATACATATTCTCCTTAGACATAATTATTTATAATATCAACATATTTTTATTTAAAAAGATAAAATTATAAAAAAAATATTTGTTAACTCGTAGAGTGAAAATTACATAGAATCAATAAATCATTTGTAAAAAAATAATAACCCCTATCTATAAAACCTACCATTTCAATAACACATAACACACGTGTGATTGCAGGAGTCGGGATCTTCCACCATGTTGCTTTTTCTTTTCCGATGGTCAAAGGTCAAATGCCAACTGGGTAAACCTCAGCCGTTAGATCTGCATCCACGAGGCTCACGCTGTCTTCTGATCGTGTGCCACGTGTGATGACAAATCACATATCCTATAGTCCGCTTTCTCATCTGTGGGCCCCATAATTTTGTTACGTTCTGGTTTGCAGAATGGTTATACCAACTCAAAAACCTCTAACTTTTTTTTTTTGGTAATTCAAAAACCTTTAACTTTGATGTAAATAAATATTTGGATAATACACACACTCATATACACACATATATATGTATATATGTCATCAATGTATATATGTATGTGTTGTAATGGGAGTTATTGCGTGAGCCATGAAACTATGTATATATGTATGGTTTGGGGTCCACGTTTTGATTAATTAGCCTCAGTCATGTCAGAATCATCGTGATGCATGAGCGTTGTGTGACATGTATACACACATATACACACATATATACGCACCCGCCTAAAAGCATATGTGTATATATGGAAATGGCACTAATCTAAAACTCTCAATCATTACATATTATTTTTTGCTTGCATCAGCGTATGTATGCATAGACACGAAATCTTAAAAAGAGCAAGAATTACGGGTTATAATCATAGAACTTTTATTACATGAAATTCTATGTATTTGTGTTTTGTATTCAAAATAACCAAATCAGATCGGATAATAAATAATTAGATATATTTGTAAATTAAATGATTTGAATATTAAATAAATGTAAAAACAACAAAATCAATTTAAAATCGAGATATTCTTTAGGAGAGTATTAAGCGTTTTTTCCGTGATTTTGCTTTCAAATATCCCATAATGAATCTATAAAAGTATAGATTGCTAAAAGTCCGTACTATCATCACATAACCTTTTTTTCGGCTATGCATATGATTGTAGCATATTTGTCAACTTTATATAAGGATATTTTTTTAAAAAATACCAAGAAAAAGAAAATAGCAATCTCATGTGATATGGTCCGTCGACCGATCACAATCTAGCTAATCACATTATAATACGATATCTCAGCGCATTATTAGATATCATCGATTAGGGAAAATAATAATAATTCATCTTTAACGCAAACAAATTTGACTAACCAAATATATACACACACACGCACACATATATGTTGCATGGGTCTTAGGGTGTGTAATATATTATAATACATGTGTGATCATTATTAGGGTTAATTTGTCGGTGGAGATTGGAGACGTAGGTGTGAAACGTTCTGCAAATTTCGTCCTTGTTTTGTTCTCTCACCCTAAATATTTATTTATTTATTTAATCTAAAAAAAGTATTAAATATCTCTCTTTTTGGAAAATAAATAAAAACTCGAACCAACGGCTCACCTCCTCAACTTCTTGGCGGACCATTGATGATTGTGCCCATGTAAGCCCATATTTGTATATTAACTTATATGGGCTTTCCAAGAATATATTTGATTATTGAGCCCATTTAAGCCCAAACAAGCCCAAATCGAAATGACCCTCAAACTTTTGGCTCTTCCCGGTTTTACCCCTTGGGAGAAAAGACGGAAACAAAACCTCACGCAGAACAGAGCAAAACTTGTCCCTGTGATCCAACGGCACCCTCTCTCCATACACGGCGACTAATCTTCGTCACTGGAAGGTGACCATTCTCGAGATTTTTGCGTGTGGATTATAGTTTCCATCTGGTTTTGGCTTTCAGATCTGTGTTTTTGAGTCGCTCGCTTCTCTGCGGAATTTGATCGAATCATGTGTCGATTGTAGTCCTATTTTCAGAACTTTTTGCGCATTTAGGTTGATCTTAGTTTCGCAATTTAGGGCTCGTTTAGGTTGATTTCGATTTTTGGATCGACATATTTGTAATCCAGTTGCTGGCTGGTCCTTCTGTCTTTGCACTGAAATTCGCTTCTCTGCAATGTGTATCTCTGTGTCTGAGTTTTCTATACATGTGGAGATAATGGATTCATTTCTGTTGTTATTCTGATGAATTTGTTCCAACGATAATGAGCTGAATGGGGTATGGTGTAATGGTTTTTCTTTTCTGTTCTTTGTTTCTCAGAGCTTAGTTTGAGGGATGGCTTCGAAGTTAAGACAATTCCAATCTAAGGCTTGCCAAGCATCAAAATTTGTATCCCAGCACGGTGCAGCATATTACAAGCAGTTGCTGGAGCAGAACAAGCAGTATATACAGGAGCCAGCCTCTGCGGAGAAATGCACTGAGTTGTCTAAGCAGCTTCTCTACACCCGTCTTGCTAGGTTGTTTTTCCATCTACCATCTATCTGAATCTGGATTCCATTGATTTGTGTTTCAAAACGAACTGGGTCGTTGCCGAATTTCCAGCAATGACCAAGTCTTTCTCTTGGTGGGTAAATTTTGTTTGCATTTCTCGGTCTAGCATAGTCCTGCATTCGTTTTTTCCACCTCTGTTTATTATGAATGCTTTCCTGTTCTTTTATTCGTGTTAATTGTAGCTGGGTATTCTGAATTGTAGCAGTCACATGGTTTTTGTGTTGATTGTGTTCATTTCAACAATGGTGTTACAGTAATTATGCTGTCAATTTCATTTTACTTGGACAGTTTCAGAAGCATCTCAATATTGTTAGTTGTCATGTAGTTCAAGAGCGCCTCTTTGGGGAAAAAGGAGAATTCGACTGCATGATTTGGCATCAAACATGGTGTTCTTTTTCTAAGGAACCATAAAGGTAGACATTCTAGTTTTGGTGGGTTCTGAAGCTGAACCTATCCCATGGAAAATGCTCCATCTTTGTGAAGCCATTTGCACCATAACATGTACACGAAAGTATTTTTTTTTTGTTTGGGGTTTACACGTGGCTGGACAGGCATACTGTTGAATGTCATTTTTGTCTTAATATTCTATGCGTGCCATCTCAATTCGACCTGTAGAAATTGCAATCCTTTTCCTTCACCCTATGTTTGTCACTGACTTGCACGAGTTAATGATTGATCACAGTATTCCGGGAAGATATGAGGCATTCTGGAAAGAACTCGGTCAGGTGAAGAACTTGTGGAAGAACCGGGCGGATCTGAAGGTTGAAGACGCTGGAATTGCTGCACTGTTTGGTCTGGAATGCTTTGCTTGGTTCTGTGCAGGTGAGATTGTCGGAAGGGGCTTCACTTTCACTGGCTACTACCCTTGAGAAGCAACCCTACCATGCAAACATATATGCCAGTCCAAACCATTGAACCCCCAAAAGCCCTTGTGTTATAAATTGGCCAACTTGATCTCACGGCTGACTTTAAGAAGCAAAGTTTGTTTTTTTTTAAACTAATTTTCCGGATCTTCAGCACAAAGCTTTAATAATATTTGTCCACAACATAATGGCTTTTGACGGAACTCTTTCTTCTCTCTGTGTTTGATCAATGTGAATGGTCAGCTTCAAGCTGATTCGGTACAGAGAGAGAGAGGATGAACACTAGCACTGACAATGACAGGTAGCTTATTTGTCTTGTTCAGGTCAATTCAGATTATTACAAGTTCGTTGTATTATTAAGATTATTGTGTTTTTTTTAGTTTGTATCAGATGAACCAATCAATCTAATTAAGGTAAACAATATCTGAGTTTTGTAATCTTTCTACATGAGAAAGTGACATCACCTCTCTCTCTCTCTCTCTGTTTCGATACTTTTGGAAAGAAAATCTTAAAATTATCACGTCAACGCATTCTTCATCATTGAAAACGTTTTGAGAATACGGATAAAAGCCGAGTCCAAAGGCAGAGGAGTCGGAATCTACGCCGTTTTCATACCTGTTGGTAATCTCTCTCTACAATCTCTGATTTCAACGTGAATGTTTTTCGCTGTATTGTCTTGTAACGTACAGATTCATCTTCTGCCACGTTATCGTCGAAATATGGCTCTTGTCGATTTGCATTTACATGATCTGTCTCGTGGACATGTTTCTCAGATGATTTTTATTCGATCTAGTGATTTTACCCTTCGATTAGGGCTTTTTTCTCGGAAACGAGAGAAGTTGATTTCGAGAAAACCCAGAAATCAGAACGGATTGCTGTTTTCTGCATCATCTCTTATGGGTCCTCTTTGATCTCAGAATTTTATGGGTCTTTAACTTTGTCTTCTTCGTTGATCAGATCTCTGTCAGCATCTGAAGAACTGAACTGTGGTCTAATGGAGAAGAACGAGGGCAAGGTTTCAAGTTCTTGCAAGGGATTGCTGCAGAGTGAAGCCCTCTATAATGTCTGCATAAACACAGTCAACAGTTTTGTCTGAATTTAGGATTTCTGTCATTGCTTATGTTTCTCTTGCCTTGATTTCATGCCAATGTTTCAGTATATACTGGAGACTAGTGTGTATCCTCGTGAGCCAGAGCCTCTCAAGGAGCTTAGGAGCCTCACTTATGGCCACCCCAAGTAGGAAACTTCTCATACTGAAGTACACTGGGATTCTGTATTTTAAACTCTTGTTTTTGGTGTCTGACTTTGCTCTTTTTTTTTTCCCTTTTCAAGAGCCATCATGGCTACTGCACCGGATGCAGGTCAGTTAATGAGCATGTTGCTCAATCTGGTAAATGCAAGGAAGACGATCGAGATCGGGGTTTTCACTGGATACTCTCTTCTTCTCACCGCTCTTACCATTCCAGAGGATGGCAAGGTATGTATGTGAAGTCTGTAAGCTTGACCAGTTTCTTGCTCTCGCTGAATCGTATGAGGGTTTTTTTCTTCAGATTATTGCCATTGATATGAACAAAGAAGCTTATGACCTTGGATTGCCGGTTATAAAGAAATCCAGCGTTGAACACAAAATCGATTTCAGAGAATCGGAGGCTCTTCCAGTTCTCGATGAACTTCTAAACAATGTAAAGCCACAACCTTTTTCGCATTTCCTCTCTCACCCGATCTTCTCCTCCGAGTTTACGGCTTCCCCGTTATCCACATTACTCAAAAAACATACCCTTTACCCCCATCCTAAAATGGGTGTACATGCTTTTTTCATTATCTTTTTCTTGTGCAGGAAGCAAACAAGGGAGGGTTTGATTATGCATTCGTGGACGCAGACAAGGTGAATTACTGGAACTACCATGAGAGACTGCTGAAACTCGTCAAGGTCGGTGGGATAATAGTGTATGATAATACACTCTGGGGAGGATCAGTGGCAATCCCTGAGGCCTCTACTCCGGAGTGGAGCAGGGAAGGCAGAGGGTCAACCCTCCAGCTGAACCAGAGACTCTCTGAGGACCAGCGTGTGCAGATCTCGCATGCTCCTTTAGGTGATGGGATCACTATATGCAGACGAATGTACTGAACTATATATTATGATTTGAAGACTCATCCGTGCCAAAATTGTTATTGCGGAGATTATGGACTTATTATGTTGCGATCTTTCGGGTTTGTGTTGAGCTTACTTATTAAGACGTAATGAGCTTTGGAATAATAATGAGGATCAATGTTTGAACTTGCATTATGTTCTTGTGGTCACTGGTTTTGTTGAAAATGGGGGGTTAGAGGATGATTATTAAAGTTTAGTCCTTTTCTGCAAATAACGGGGTTTTGTTGGACGTACTTGAAAAAAAAATATAAATTGGGGCGTTCCGAGAATCGAACTCGGGACCTCTCGCACCCAAAGCGAGAATCATACCACTAGACCAAACGCCCTTGGTATTCAGTTTTTAAAATATTATATTAATCTCTCAATTTGAGAACCACGCGCGGTGCACGTGGCCGTCTATACCTCCGTCGACCTCTTTCTGGCTACTGCATAAAGTGCCCTAACCTGAACCCTTGGGCATTTCATTTCTCATATCACTCCAATTTTCCCGCCTTTGTCTCCATTTTCCCGCTCTCCCGAACCCTACCTCGCCGGAGAACCCATGGTTCAGAAACAGCCACCTTCCGCCGATCCTGTCGTCGAGTCTAAGAAGCGTCGTCGCGTCGGATTCTCCCCTGCCGGTGAGTCTACTCAGCTCTTTCTTCTGCTGGTTGTCACGCTTTCTTCGTTCTCCATTGTCTCTTGTTTAGTTTCGATTTCGCATTTTATAACCTCTGAATTGTTTCCGGTTTTTCAGACGCTGGTGTGGAGGCCAATGAGTGCATCAAAATTTATCTCGGTGCGTATCTCTTGTTGATGGTTTGGCGTTTATCTTTTGGGGTTTTCATTTTCCTGCGTAACCGCGGTTTGGTACTTGCACATTTCCTTTTTGGTTTCCCCGAAACTTGAGAGTTCTCCATGTTGTCGCTTTATCAGTGAGATTTAGTAGTTAGAACTGATTGATGGATATCATGTACGTTTTCTCCTTCTTTTATGGGATAGTGTGGGTAGTGCCTACAATTTTCGTAGGAAGAATGACAGTAGATGGCTCGTTATAAATTTCCCCCAACTACTATATATGCAACGTCCTGCTTTACTCATTTTCAGAATTGATTTCATATTGAGGTTCTTTATTGTTACTATGTACTATGTAGAACATATATTATATCCAAAGCTGTTAGTGAGATGGTTGAGTCGCAGAATTCATCCATCAGCTAGCTCTTCTTTATTTTGTGCCCTGAACTGACCTTTCTCAATGTGTCATGTTCTAGCTTCCAGCAAAGAGGAAGTGGGTTCCCCTGAAATTAGCTGCCTGAACCCTGTTGACTTGAATAGTTTCTTTGATGAAGAAGGCAAGATATATGGTTACCAAGGCTTGAAGGTTATACAACACTTCAGATTGTATTTTGGCCTTTCCTAGATATCTTATTTTCTACATCTTTGGGGTTTTGACATGTCACATTCTTTCAATCAAAATATTTTCTCAGATAAATGTATGGATCAATAGCATCTCATTTTGTGCATATGCTGATATCACATACCAGAGCGCATCCAATGTAAGTGCTGGTTCACTCGCCATCTCTTGTGTGGTGAAGATAGTTCTTTTTTGTTATGATTATCAGCCTTCTGGCATCACCAGTGAATTGTCTTTGTTTTTTTCTTATTAACATATTATGTTTTGTTAATTTTTAAGGGAGCCAAAGGCGTTACAGACCTCAAATCCGCTCTGCAGGTATTCATCCACTGATGCTCTGTCTCGTCTATTGCTCTGAGAACCCTTTTCTGATTGATTACTTGATGTATCACAGAAAATATTTGGCGAGACTCTTGTTGATAGTAAAGATGAGTTTCTGCAAACCTTTTCAACAGAGAGAGATTTTATGAGGTGCCTTCTGTTGAATGTTTCATTCTTCCTGAACCATGTACTGTATTTTATTCATGAGGCTTTTGCTTAATGATTTCTGGTTATCGGCTTGCATGTTTCATTGTTTTTTAGAAAAATTGTCTCGAGAGGAGAGATATTGCAACTGAAAGCAATAAATGGAAGTACTGATCGTTTGAACAATATTTCTGGAGTGCCTCCTTCTGATCTTGAGGTAACCTTTGTAAACTGTCTGTCTCTTCATGTATCGAATTCATTGCTTGATTCTGGTGGCACCAACGTAGTTACTCTCGATGGTTTTAATGGTATACAACACTAAATTTGGGTGCAAGTTACGGGGAACTTGTGCTTTAGTTTAATACGGTCGTATTATTATTGGTTATTTTAAATTGGTCTTCTAGGCATTGGTTCTTTCTTTTATCCGAGAGGAGTCATTGAAACCAAATAAGATGTTTGTTTTTCGGACCAGGTTGTCCGGATGTCAATTGACTCGTCAAATGCTGGACTACTTTATAGCCGACTTGTACCCCTTGTTCTTCTTTTCATTGATGGTAACCATCCGTTCTTTCCCTAGAGGGATTTCATTTCTTTTTTATCCATTCTTGCTCGTACTCTTATACACCAAATTTAAATTCTAACAAGTTGCTTGTTTACAGGCAGCAGCCCGATTGATGTCACTGATCCTGACTGGCAGTTGTATCTCTTAATTCACAAGAAAGAGGAAAAGGAGGAGTGTTTGTATCGACTTGTAGGCTTTTCGGCTGTTTATAGATTTTACCGTTATCCTGACAGGTCAAGGATGCGACTCAGCCAAGTATACACAGTCTCATCCATCTCAAATCTCCTTCACTTAATCTTTTTAGTGAGACCTTACACAGATTCTTTGTTTTGTTTATGTAGATCTTGGTGTTGCCGACCTGTCAACAAAAAGGATATGGTAGCTTCCTCGTGGAGGCAGTGAACAATGTAGCGGTTGCAGAAAACTTTTATGACCTGACAGTGGAAGAGCCATCTGAAAACTTCCAACATATACGCACTTGCATTGACATAAACCGTCTGATTGGTTTTGATCCAATCAAACCAGCCATTGATTCGGCCGTCCAAACGCTAACACAGGGAAAGATCTCGAAGAAAGCCCAAGTCCCACGGTTCATCCCGCCTCCGAGTGCGATAGAGAAAGTCCGGGAAAGCCTGAAGATAAACAAGAAACAGTTCCTCAATTGCTGGGAGATTCTGATATATCTTGCTCTGGACCCAATAGACAAGTACATGGAGGATTACACCATGATCATCGCCAACCATGTGAGGGCGGATGTGCTTGGAAAAGATTTGGAAACTCCAGGGAAACAAGTGGTAGATGTTACTAGCTCGTACGACCCCGAATCATCATTTGTCATGTTCAAGTCACTCGGCGGTGGAGGGGAAACCGGTAGTAATATTCAGACAGAGAAGAACCAAACCGATCAAGAACAGCAACTGAAGGAATTGGTAGAGGAAAGGATCAGAGAGATCAAGCTGGTCGCAGAGAAAGTGTCTCCGAGGTAATCAAAACAGTGTCTAAGGTTTGACCAAAAGCTTTTGTAATGGATTAGACCAGAATCTCTGACCTTTCATTAAGTATATTTTAGTCTGTATTAGTTTGTCGGAAGCGGACAATTCATCGAGTTGTAGAGCTTCTTCTTCGGTGCTTTTAACAGCTTGTTCATGTTCTGCGGATCGATCACTTCCAATTTTCTATCTACTTGTTGTTCCCGGTTTACCGGTTTATTGTTCCCTTCCGAAATTCACTTACCGGTCGGACCGGAACAGAACCGATTCCTTTAAGAGACAAAAAGAGGAGAAAAAAAAAGTCGACCGATGCGTTGTCTTCGTGCTCTCCATTTCGACTCTCTCTCTCCCTCTTCGGTGAGAAGAAATTGGGAGAATTAGCGAGAGAAGGGGAGAGAGAGGGAGATGGATTTGATAGCGGGAGAGAGCTCGAAGATAGCGAAGAAACGGTTCAGGTCGCTGAAGCTGGTGAGCGTGGACTTGGAGCAAGAGCTTGGCGAGGAGCCCTTTGGTGTTGACTATGGAAGACTCGACAATGGCCTCGTCTACTATGTCCGCTGCAACTCCAAACCCAGAATGAGAGCCGCTCTCGCTCTCGCCGTCAAAGTCGGGTATTCTTCTTCCATTTTCGAATTTTGACATCATCCTTGATCATCTGGTTTTTAACTTGTGTTTCATTGTTGAATCAAGACTTCTTGATCTTGAATTTCTCTGCTGGGTTTAGGGTTTTTCGTTCTAATTTCGAATCGATTTAATTTGACGTTCTTCTCCCATTGTGTTTCTGCCACCTTCTTCTTCGTGTCCATTTTTTTATTGAATTTGATGTTATTTCGGTGAACATCTCTGAAATTTGAAAATGCATGTACGCGTATCTGCAGTAGTAGTCGGCCACGATTCTGTGAACTATGAATCTGATCAATGTGGATTGGACAAGATTCTGTTGAATTACATACTGGGGATGCTGCCAATTGATGGAATGTATTGTTTGTGCTGTTTCGTATAATGCTTTGAAACGTCACTGACGTATTGGACTATTGGCAGTTCAGTTTTGGAAGAGGAGGATGAACGTGGAGTAGCTCATATTGTTGAGCATCTTGCATTTAGTGCCACAAAGAGATATACAAATCATGATATCGTCAAATTTTTAGAGAGCATTGGAGCAGAGTTTGGCCCTTGTCAGAATGCAATGACGACGGCTGACGAGACCATATACGAGTTGTTTGTACCCATTGACAAGCCTGAATTGCTATCTCAGGCTATTTCCATTTTAGCAGAATTTAGCTCTGAAGTAATAATAATAATATCTGTCAAACCTCCTTTATAAAAGTAGCGTTTATGTTTCTCATTCATATAATATCTTTTACTCGGTCTGTTTAGGTTCGAGTCTCAAGGGAAGATTTGGAAAAAGAAAGAGGGGCTGTATTGGAAGAGTTTAGAGGAACCCGGAATGCCAGTGGAAGGCTGCAAGATGCACATTGGCAGCTGATGATGGCAGGCACAAAGGTCTGAGGTTTATTATTTGTTATTTATATTTATGCAGCTTAAAGACTCAAAAATGCATTCTAAAATATTTAGGTTGTTTGCAGTATGCTGAACGTTTGCCTATTGGGTTGGAAAAAGTAATTCGGTCTGTTCCCGCTGAAACTGTAAAGCATTTTTACCAGAAGTGGTACCATTTGTGCAATATGGCAGTCATAGTCGTTGGGGATTTTTCAGATACTAAGGTACTATGTTCTCTAAACTGGTATTACTTTTGTTGCTTTGCAGTGGGTATTCTTATTATAATCGTGTTGTTGATGGCCAGATCGCGTTTGTAATCCTTCTTTTGTTTTCTTTCCAGACAGTAGTTGATTTGATAAAGATGCATTTTGAGGGTAAAACATCAAGGAGCAAGTTTCTGGAGATACCAGTATTTCCTATTCCTTCTCATGAAGAAACACGATTTTCTTGCTTTGTTGAATCAGAAGCAGCTGGGGTTAGTCTATTTTTACTGCTCAAAACTTCTTCCAATATACTCTCTTGCGTCAACTTCTGGGATCTTTAACCCTTTTTTTTCCCATGGTTTGTAGTCTGCAGTAATGATTAGCTATAAGATGCCAGTGAATGACCTGAAGACGGTGAAAGATTACAGGGATATGCTTGCAGAATCCATGTTTTTACATGCTCTTAATCAGAGATTCTTCAAATTATCACGTAAGAAGGACCCGCCATTTTTCTCCTGCTCTGCTGCTGCTGATGTTCTAGTGAGCCCATTGAAGGCCTATATTATGAGTTCTTCTTGTAAAGAGAAAGGGGCCTTGGTATCCCTAGAGTCGATGCTTCTTGAGGTTTATTTTGTCCCTCTCTCTCTCTCTCTCTCTCCCCCCCCCTTTCATTCTCTCCCCACGATTTCATCGACCTCATTTTGTTTTAGATTGCTAGGGTACGCCTTCATGGATTCTCAGAACGTGAAATATCTATTGTTCGAGCACTTATAATGTCAGAGATTGAATCAGCTTATCTAGAACGCGATCAAGTCCAGTCTACTAGTTTGCGAGATGAATATATACAGGTACAGTATAATGTATTCTAGTGTCCAGCTTGTGCCTTTTCCCATGCAGAATACTTTCTAATGGTTGTGTCTCATCTTGTAGCATTTCCTTCACAAGGAACCTGTTATTGGGATTGAATTTGAGGCACAACTTCAGAAGACTCTTTTACCCCGTAAGAGCATACACTGTCTGTTTATAATTTTGGTCCAAGTCAAGTTGTCATTATATATAAATATGTATTCGTGACCTATAGTTCTTGTGTAGTCCAGAAATATTGGCATCAGATGTATCCAAGTATGCTGAGAAGTTAAGAACATCATGTGGTTGTGTCATAAAGATAATTGAGCCTAGATCTTCTGCCACAATTGATGATCTGAGAAATGTTGTTGCAAAGATCACCAGACTTGAGGAGGAAAAGAAGATTGCTCCATGGGATGATGAACACATTCCAGAAGAAATCGTCAGTGTGAAGCCGGATCCAGGGTAAGATTTGGAACTTCTTGTCAATAATCATCAAAACAATTTCACCCGTATATCACTAGGAAACTCTTCATTTCAGTTTGCGGTTTTGTTTATGCTATGATTGAAAGAACTTTGGCCCAATAATATAGGTTTCCAATATTTATGCTTCTATCTCTTATGCTATTGGTAGTTTCTGTTTATTCTGAGAGGCTGACTGATCTAGGTGGAATATCTTGATGCTCTTGAAACTCTTTTACTGGACCAAATGGCAGTCTTGTGGGACTAAAAGTGGGCACAACGCTGTTACGTATATGTGATTTTGGTATCTTATATATCAGCCTTTACACATGTTTAATGCAGGCATATTGTTCACCAGCTTGAATATCCTGAAGTTGAGGCTACAGAATTGACTTTATCAAATGGAATGCAAGTTTGCTACAAGTGTACTGACTACTTCGACGATCAGGTGCATTATCACCTGAAGCTATAATAGTCCGGTATTCTCCGTATAAGCGGGAGTCTATGTATACATTGTATAGTGGCAATGATTTAGCCTCCAAGTCTGCTTCTTCTACCCAATATTCACATGATTTTATAATTCTCCTTTGGTTTCTGTTTTCGACAGATCCTTTTCACAGGGTTCTCATATGGAGGATTATCCGAACTCCCTGAAAGCGATTATATCTCCTGTTCAATGGGATCAACCATTGCTGGTGAAATTGGTATGTTTGGTTACAGACCATCAGTGCTTATGGACATGCTTGCTGGTAAGAGAGTTGAAGTTGGCACAAAACTTGGGGCATATATGAGAACTTTCTCTTGTGATTGTTCACCTACAGACCTTGAAACTGCTTTGCAGGTTTGCCTCTCTGCTTATGCATACAAGTTTAACCTTTCTCTAAAAGTTTTAGTAGTTTTTTTTTTCGGTGGAAACACAATTCAGGCTTCTTTAACCCCTCCGTAGTTTTGTTCGGGGTTTTATATTGGCTTTATTATTTTTTGAATGATGGAATAACTGTCTGTTGATCAACCTACTCGATTTATACCTATCCAATAACATCAAGTGGTGACACGAAATATCTGACCTGAATGACAAACTGGAACATATTACCTTCAACGACTTGTGCACATCTATGTAAATTTTTGCTGTTTCTTTTGCAGCTTGTTTATCAACTTTTTACTACAAACGTAAAGCCTCAAGAAGAAGAGGTTAGATTAGTAATGCAAATGGCAGAAGAAGCAGTTTGTGCCCAAGAAAGGGACCCTTACACTGTCTTTGCAAACCGGGTGAAGGAAATCAATTACGGAAATTCTTATTTCTTTAGGGTATCTTCTCTTCATTATTTTGACGACTATATATTTCCTACTAGATATGTAGCTGCTTCTAATTCACGTTTCTATGTGCAGCCTATACGGATAAGTGACCTCCGAAAAATTGATCCATTGAAAGCTTGTGAATACTTCAATAGTTGTTTTACAGATCCTTCCACTTTCACAGTAGTGATTGTTGGGAATGTTGATCCTACCATGGCGCTTCCTTTAATTCTTCAATATTTGGTAAGTTGACCTCTTCATATTGTGATACAGAAAATGAATCTTTCAGCTATATTGAATATGGCATTGACATCACTCTCCATGCAGGGTGGAATACCTAAGCCTCCACAACCAGTTCTCAATTTCAACCGTGATGACCTCAAGGGCTTACCATTCACTTTCCCT
>NW_010965372.1:2060439-2069108 GCF_000463585.1 Tarenaya hassleriana | reverse complement strand
CCGATCTAGGACACATCCGCCATTCCCTACTAAAATGACAAGGTGGCTTTAAGTCAAGTTTGTCATGAACTGAGTTCAACGGCTTTAAAAGTTACTTAATTTTGTTTAGATCCATTGCACTGATATATAAAACGAACTGATTTCCAAAATATGATTTGAGAATCTGGATGAAAATCATCATCAAACAGTCAAACTTGAGAAACCACCATCTACCCCCTCCCAGACATCAAGAATCGAAATTAACAGTGATATACTTCTACGGCGTTGCGTTTCTTTGCAAACGACGTATGCATCATTTCATTTATTCATTTCCTTGGAAACCATGGTGACCTTTGCATGCATGAATACCACAGAGAAGTTGTTCGCAGCCCGATGGTGGAAGCTCAGTGTTCCGTTCAGTTATGCTTTCCTGTGCAGTTAACGAATGGAACAATGGTAAGTGACTCTATTTCGTCTTCTGAATCATGAGGGGTTTATTGAGATATACTCTGTTGATAACCTAAACTTATGTTTTTACCAAGAGGATGTCTAAATTCATGTGTTTCATATCAGCTTACTTTGGATGACAGGTAGAAGAAATCCACAGTGTCGGGTTTTTAAGCAAACTTATAGAGACCAAGATAATCCAGTTTCTCCGGTTCAAACATGGGCAGGTAAGCTCGGTAATACTCTGCCCTGTTTAGCCAGATTTTGATGATGTCAGACCTCTAATGAACCATTTTTATATGAGCAGATATATTCCGCTGATGTATCGGTATTTCTTGGTGGAAATAAGCCTTCTAGAACTGCTGATGTGCGTGGTGACATCAGTGTAAATTTTTCCTGCGACCCAGAAATCTCTTCGAAGCTGGTACTGACATTTGCTTGCATATCCAAAGATTCCCTTTGTCTATTAGCTTCTTTTGATCACCCTGAAATCGTAAATCCGCAGGTTGATTTAGCTTTGGATGAAATTGTACGCCTTCAAGAGGAAGGCCCTACACAGGAGGACATATCAACCATCCTCGAAATCGAGCAAAGAGCTCACGAGACGGGCTTGCAGGTCAGCCTGCATAGATTGCATCAGAGGCAGACAGGCCATATGATAGATGTATCATCACTCGTTCATGCTTATGTTCTGTCTTGTTCAGGAGAACTACTACTGGTTAGAGAGGATTTTACGAGGGTACCAGTCAAGGGTCTATGCTGGTGATTTAGGCGCTTCATTAAAGGTCACTTAATCATCTTCTAAATCTGCTTTTAAACAATTTTATCTTTTGATTGGATTTTCTCAGTGTGAATTTCTGGATGTGTAGATTCAAGAAGAAGGGCGATTGAGATTGAGAGAGTCCCTCTCTCCACAAACAGCACAAGGGGCATTGCAACGTATACTGCCTTACCCTTGCAAGAATCAGTACACTGCGGTGATCCTGATGCCACGAAATTCCCGATTCGGATATCTCAACTCTCTCTTGATTTCTCCCGAATCTCGCTTTGTCCGAGATGCTAAGGTCGGTCAGTTCATTCCCTTTAGTCTTGTGCGTGGCCATTTTGAGTTTGGTTTGGTTATATTCTGGTTTGATTATTTCGGTTTTAAAAAAAACTATGATAAGAATTCTGTTCGGGTTCATTTTTTAATAATCAAAATATTTATTTAAAAAAATCGATTTTTTCTATTATTATTTTTATTCAGTTTAGTTCAAATTTGATTTTAGAGAAATCATATTATTTTGATATTGACCAAATTGTCCACACAAGTAATGTTGTGTTATGTTATGTGTGGTCTTTCTTGTCATCTTTGGTTGGATGTACATGTGATGTTTTTTTTCTAATGACAGGTTTTGGGCGGCTTTGCTGCATTGGCCGTTGTTGGGTTTGGGTTATGGAGATACTCTCGCCGCTAAAATTGGTTCCGGCTTTTAAAAATTACTTCGTTTCTAGAGATTTTTCTCAAAAACAAACGTTTTTACCGTTTCATCACATCTTCATATTTGTCGTACCCGACTTCTAGTTCTGTAAAATATTTAAGAAGAAGAACCCACATGGTAAACGAAGCTTTTTTTGTGTGTGTGTGTGTATAATTGTTAACTATAGGTTCCTACGAAAAATGGAAAAAATTGATCTTGAAGAAATGAATTATTTTGGCTAATCGAAAGGATAAGAAAAGAAAAAAATATTTATTGAAATATTTCGATATTTTAGTCGGTACTGTCGTCCCTGTCGGATATTTGGATACGGAAGGAATCTCCATGGTTTGCTGAAAAGAATTGAGCCTTTTAACAAATTCGTGGGCCGCCGGCTGTTCGGCCTATTAGTTACGGTCCATTAGCCTCGATGCCCAAAATAAGTACAATAAATTCATACGCGCACATGTAACGCGTTTGCATCACGCGCCTGATTTACGTAGGTAACCCAGAGAAAATAGCGGAATCTTGAATATTAAGCCAAGAAGGCGCGTGAGAAAGGAAGGCATTTGTGAACCATTTTTTTCCTGACCACAACATAAATTCTTTTGTTTTTTGTATCCACATCTGGCAGTAAAATTTTGTAACTATCTATTTTTTTTAATTGCAGTAATATTTTATTTTCGATAAGTTAGTTGATTCAGTTTGTAAATGACTTTTACTAAAAGGTGGAAGATTTAACATACAAAAACATAAATCCAGATTTTGATGGGCCTTTTAAGCAGCCCGACAATTCAAGAAAAACTGAAAATCCCATTAGGCCCGTAAGAAAGAACTAGGGTTTTATGATCATGAAGAAGAAGACATTGATGTTCCTCACATATATGTTCCAAAGAAAAATGATAAAAAAAAGAAACTGTTCTTGAAGAATTAAACTATTTCGGTTACTCAAAAATTGAAAGAAATTGTTATTGAAAAATTGAACTATTAGTATGCGGATGAAGCGCGTTTAACAAATTCCATCGTTATGGAAAAGAAAATGGGCCTTTAACAAATTCGTAGGCCTTGGGGTTTTTGGCCCACAATATGTGGTCCCCACTCGCTTCAATCGCAAATGTCCAAAATAAGCACAGTAAATCGCACGCGCACATGAAGCGCGTTTTCATCACGCGCGGGATTTCTCTGGGTTATAACCTAGGGAAATCTGCGGAATTTTGAATATTGAGCCAAAAAGGCGCGTGGAGAAAAGGAAGACATTAAAGAACGTCCTTTTTTCCGTGACGACAGCATAGATAATTTTATTTCTTGTTTCCACATCTTTCAACAAATAATTTTATATTTTTTTGGTGCATTAATATTTTATTTACGAGAAGTTAGTTATAGTTAATTCAGTTTGCAAATGAATTTACAATAAATAATGTGAAAGAATTAGCAGACCAAAAAAACATCAATCCGGATTTTAATGGGCCTCGTAAGCAGCCCAAAGAAAGCTGAAAAGCCCAATAGGCCCATAAGACTAGGGCTTTATGATCATCGAAGTGCATTCGTATATAGAGCCCACCGGAGTCGCCGCCGTCTGTCTGTCTTCCGCTTCAAATCTCTTAAAGGATTCTGTTTTTCTCTATCAATGTCGCGTTCGATCTTCGGTGGAATCATAGGTGAAGAAGTGAGATGCCGGTCCTTCACTGTATCGATCTGATCGATCCATATTTAGCAATAAACCCGATGAAGAGATGCCTCTCATATACAATAAACCCCAAAAGGAATCACGGAGCAGATAAGCTTTAAGGATATTTTTGCTATATGCATACAACAAATGCAATTCAAAAACAACACTAAAGCTCCCCTGGTGCGTTGAGAGAGTAAAAAGATGGATGGGTTACACAGGCAAATGGCTCGACTGAGGCTAAAACTATTCCAAGGAATGGCACAAGTAGAAAAATGTGAGCTTTCTTCTATAACTACCCCACTGGTATCCATGTTCATGAAGGTATACTGATAATTGACAACAATCAAATTGTGTCAACGAGTACGACAACATACCTCAAGCAGCATGTAATAAATCCAAAACTATGCTAATGCAGACCCACCATCTAGGGGTGGCCATTTCGGTTATTAACCGAGCCGAACCGAACCGAATAATACATAACCGTACCCGAACCGAACCCGACATCAAAACCGAACGGTTATGATTTCCTTAAACCCGAAAAACCGAAACCGAAACCAAACCGAACCGAATAAAAAATAACCGAAAAAACCGAGAGAATAACCGACATTTTCTTTGGAAAATTGAACTTTTTACCAAAACCGAACCGAATCCGAACCGAAAAATAACCGAACCGAACCGAACCGGAATTTATATAAAAACTGAATGGTTATAGTTTTTCTATAACCGAAATAACCGAACCCGAATATAACCGAACCGAAACCCGAATTGGCCACCCCACCATCTGTGATTGTTCTTGTTATCTACTAGCTCGACAATTGAGAAAGAGAGAGAGCGCAAGTGAAGATAGCGATCCACTAAAAAGTGGGTCAAAGAAGCCAAAACAATTTATATAGATATCAGAAGTAAAGAGACTACCCAGATATAGGGCTACATTTTTATGTTCTAAACGAAAATGATCAAATACATATGCCGCCTCATGCGAGTGTAATGCATGGAACATCAAGAATCAGATGCCACGGCATAAAGTGTTTTGATAACTACCAGGGCAGATTAGCAGTTACTTAATTGAGCAACTCATCAAAAGAGTTCATTACCTGCCAAGGTCCACAAGTACTGCGGTCACTTCTCTCAGTCAGTCTACAACATTCTACCGAAGAAACAAATACGCTATACATCATTTCACACGAAATGTTGTACCAATCACTCCAGCCAAAGTTGTCCATACAAACATTCAGTGCACTGCATGAGATCGGTTTTCTTCTGATTAGTAACAATCTTGCCTTATTGAATGACGACATGACGGAAGTAGAAACAACTAACAACAAAACTTTATCATGCAAGCTCTAACATTGTCGCCGATGATAAAATAAAGGGGCATCATAAGCTATAAAAGGGCGCAAACATAAGACAAACCAGCTGAGATGGCATTCCATGACTTGAGATCCTCCATGAAATAGGCATCTGCTCTGAACAATGGTACAATATATAGATATACACAGAGGATAGTATACATATGTAAAATCAATAGGGTTTTGTACGAGTAGGGACACAGCCAGATGTGTTTTCATAGATGAATACACTCTGAATGCAATCTAGACCAGAAACCGGTTCTAGATCAAGACAACTGGTTTAACCGAAATTCTCAAGTTTCCATTTCATCATCTTCTCAAAATCAATCAGCGGAGTTGCAAGTAATCCGAAAATCAACTTGGAACATGTTTGACCTAAACTTCGATCGTAACAGCCAACAGGTCTATACGAACTTTAACCAAATCGCAATGCTCAAAGGGACGAAGGGAAAGAATGGAGTTCACACAGGACACATCCGCCATAACAGTTCCCAAGGAGATACGGGCTGCAATGGAGTAGAGGAGGAAAAGCTGAGGAGCAAAACAAAAGAACCGCGAATACGCTCTAGAGGACACCGAAAAAAAACAAGACAGAACTCAGATGAAGAAACTAGTCTTACATCGCGTAAGAATCACCGATTGTGCATCGAATCATTACCTCCATTGCCGACGATCTTTCTCAAGAGATCGAACAAAATCCTCTTATTCGGCAAAATGACAACACCACTGAACTATGGAACCGTACAAATTTCATTGCAATTTCTCGCAAAGAGAGATGGAGAAAGGCCTTGCGTATCGATTGGGCGGGAATCGATGTCGTCCCAAGTAGAAAGAACAAACCTCGTCGTCTTCTTCGTGACGAAATCGCCGCCATTTTCTCGATAACCCATCTTCGATAGCTTTTCTTTTCTGATTCAAAATGAAGAGAAGGCCTTCGTTCGTTCAGAAACCGGTTCGGTTTTATATAACCAATATCGACGCTTAACCAATAACTCTTACCAGTACGATTCACGTCCATTTAACCAAACTAAACCAGATCCATTAGACTACATGTTACAGTTGGGAATTGGGATAAGCTTTTACATGATCCACACCATATATGAAGCATCATAGCACATTATAACAAGTGAGAATAAAGAACAAGTGGGAAGAGCTCATTTGGATAAAATTAGCTTATGCAAACCATAATCGCAAATATAATCCGAAATGGCTAACTTCATATAGTAAAATCAAATATTGGTATAGATAATGCCGTTGGTTGAAAATCAAAACATGATGTATTGCAAATCAAAGATCTGCTCGTCCAGGATACCGGGGGAAGGGAATGACGTCTCTGATGTTATCGATCCCCGTTGCAAACAGAATCATCCTTTCGAACCCGAGTCCAAACCCGCTGTGTTTGACTGTTCCAAAGCGACGTAGGTCAAGGTACCACTCGTATGGCTCCATCGGTAGACCCATCTCCGCTATCCTGTAAGCCATGACCAAAACCAGAGAGGTGTTTCATGAGCAATCTTCCCCGATATACTACCGTAATTGGAGATTACACGAGTTTCGAATACTGGGATTTGGCTCACATACCTCTCCTGAATGACATCGTAACGTTCTTCCCTTTGGCTTCCACCAATGAGTTCTCCAACCTAAGAAAAAGGAACAGATTCGTCAGGACAAGCTTAAGCTAAAGAAACAACGAAAAAGGTTGCAACTTTCAGAACGATCCCTTGGCAAAGATGGGCTTTACCTTTGGAACGAGAACATCCATGGCAGCGACTGTCTTCCCATCATCGTTAAGCCTCATGTAAAACGCTTTGATCCCTTTCGGGTAGTTAAAGACGATAACCGGCTTTTGAAACAAAACCTCTGTTAAGTATCTGCATGACAAGTTAGGCCAAAAACACATCATTAATATTTAATAACCTTTCTTGCAGGTTTAAGCCCATATGATACCAGCGACGGGGATATTACAAAACCTTTCATGCTCAGATGCTAAATCGATTCCCCACTCCACTTTGTTCTCAAACTTCTTTCCCTTGGCCACAGCATCCTCGAGCAGTTTCACTGCTTCAGTGTACGATACACGTACAAATGGCGTTGAGGCAACCATTTTTAGCCGGTCAATGCAACACTTATCAAAATTCTTGGCCATAAGTTCCATGTCATCGTAACATTTGTCAAGCAACCACTGGCACATGTATTTGACATACGCCTCTGCACAGTTCATGTCATCCTACACCAAGAGCAGACCAAAGCCATTCAGTGGTCAAGAAGCGGTCAAGAAATGTTACAAGGCTTCTTTACCTGAAGATCGGCAAAAGCTATTTCAGGCTCAACCATCCAGAACTCAGCCAAATGCCTCGAGGTATGAGAGTTCTCTGCTCGGAAAGTTGGGCCAAATGTATACACGCTGCTAAGAGCGCAAGCATATGTTTCTACTTGTAACTGACCAGAAACCGTCAAGAAAGCTTGACGGGCGAAAAAATCTAGGGAATAATCAATTTTCCCATCTCTCTTGGGAATTCCCGGCTTAAGCTTCGATCTCTTTTCAAGTTCAGCCACACTCTCCTTTGCTTTCTTGAGTTCATCAACAGCCGGAGCCATATCTTGCTTGCTAGCTTTGGCAGCTTTGAGCTGGGCTAGGGCATCACCTTTCTCCTTGACAATGAGTTTGGCAGCTTCGACATCAGCTTCTGTCGGTGGAGGGTTCTCTATTAGGTCCTTCTCCAACTTCTCAGCCTCACTGATCAAAGTTGTGACTTGGAACATTTCGCCGGCACCTTCACAATCACTTGTTGTGATGATTGGAGTGTGAATGTAGAGGAAATTGTGCTCTTGAAAGAAACTGTGGGTCGCAAAAGCAAGAGCATTTCGAATTCTTGCAACAGCTGAAATCTGATGCCACAAAAAGCATAATTGACATTAGCAAGGCATTTATGATCAGCCAAATACAATAGAGGACTGAGGAAATAGTGTATAGATGCTCATGAGAAAAACTAAAATGTAAACGGAATGCAGTAGACATGAAGAAAAATCCGATTGCAATCAACGAAATGGTTACCAAAATCATCAGAAATCCAACTCAGTATCCCAGAATTGTCGGTTAAGGACAACCTAAACAGAGATCGTATGATGTAATGGGCCAAGATAACGTCAACCGGAACCGATTCATGAGTATCTTAAGAGAATAAAGAAACTTCACCGAATTTGTCCTAGAACGAAGATGAAGAACATCTCTCAAGAACTCCAGAGTTAGCTTCGTCTTTGGAATCGGGTACTTCGCCGGATCCACTCTTCCGACATGGATCACCTTCTCGACCCGGAGTTCAATCTTTTGCTTCGTACCTTCCGGAGGGGTCTTCAGAATCCCATCGACAGACACGCAAGTTCCTGTCGCAACGAGAGGGGCTAGATCAGATACGGACGCCTCCACGATAACCTGTAGATTCGCAGGGCACGACCCGTCATTGAGCTCCAGGAAAGCAAAGGACCCTTTCCCCTGCTCTCTACCCGTCTTGACCCATCCACCCACCCGGACTTGTTCGCCGGCCAGTCCAGCTCCGCCGTCGGATCTTCCGACGATCGAACGAATAAGCACACGGTCGGAGAATTGTGCTTTCTTCACCAAAGACGAGGAGGGACCATCTTCGGCTATGGATGCAGAGGCTAGTTGATCTACCGGAGGCGAAGACCCGTCAGCCATTGTCGTCAATCGAAGAAGCTGCGGAATCAATTTGCGGAGGTGGAGCTTTTGCTAAAAACCCTAAGATGGAC
>NW_010965372.1:2006704-2060107 GCF_000463585.1 Tarenaya hassleriana | reverse complement strand
GATTATAATAGTTTCCGAGTTACGCTAGAAATTAAAAGCAAGAAATCTGAACTGAAATAGATAAAAAGCTGGCGAAAATGGGAGGGGTGCAATGCCTTGGACCATGGGAAGACTAAATCTCGACCGTTCGATTTCCCCAATGGTTTGCCTTTCCTAAAAATTCAATCGCTAATTAGTTGTTTATTACACCTCAATAGCAATTGTTTGGATGTTTCTGTACATATACAATTCGTTTTTTTTTTTTGTAATTATGCAATCGAGTTTTTCTGTATATTAATGCCAATTGACAATTAGACAGGGTTGTTATTAAATCGATATAAACATAAAATACCATTGGCCATATAAAAAATCATTTGTAAAATAGATGGATGACGTGGAAATATATGGATTATATACGGCCCAGTAAAAAGTTTCAGTTATTGGGCCGAATAATGGCTACGATATCCAGATCCAGTTCACAGGATCAAACACATATAAAGCCATCAAAACCCTAATTTTTAAGAATTCCCCCAAACTTGCACTCTAGCACGTAGCACTTCGAAGCCAGCCATCAGGAAGGAGAAGAGCGAATTCCTGAGGAGCTAGTTCAAATCTGCCATGGGTAATCCTCGTAGCTTTTTGGAGTTTTTCTTAGAGAAATCTATTGAGGAAATCGATTCCGATTCGTGATTCGGTGCTTTGGATCTGATGATGAACTGGTTGATGTTTCAGGGAAAGTTCACGGATCGTTGGCTCGTGCCGGAAAGGTGAGAGGACAAACGCCGAAGGTGGCGAAGCAGGACAAGAAGAAGAAGCCACGAGGACGCGCCCACAAGCGCATGCAGTACAACCGCCGATTCGTCACCGCCGGTAATTTTCCCAATCTTTTTACCCTTTTATGTATATTTTCTGTAGAATAAAGTTAGAGTTTTCGGCTGCTTTGTTAATAAGTTCATCCTAATCACGGGGGCTGTGACCTGAATCTGGAAACTAAAGAGAAACTTAAACAATGAGCTTGAATTGATCAAAGTCCAGCTCCGAGGGCATGGTGATAAACTATAATCAGCCCATTAGTGCATAAAACGATGTTTTTACTTATAGGAAGGTGATGATTTGGAAATTTGTAGAGTGAGAACAATCTGTAATGTTGTTTTGGTGTATATGCGTCTCTGTTTCATACAATGTAGTTGGATAAACACGTCAAATCATCGTTTATATATAGGGGATTAGATTGTTAATCTGCCTATTGATTCTAGCAGTAAAGTTTGGATTTTTTTTTTTGTTATAAGTTCATCCGCTGAAAAAGAAGTTCATCTTTTGGCTTGTGCAGTTGTTGGGTTTGGGAAGAAGAGGGGACCAAACTCTTCTGAGAAGTAGAGATAGAAGTTGAAGAATGCTCGTCGACTAAACTTTTCATGAATATGTAACTTTCGGATACTTTCCTTTGTTTATTTTGGTTGTTTTGCACTTTACCAAAATGTTACGAGTTTGATGCTATGAAATACGGTTTTGGTTTGCCCGTCGCATCTTTTCTCGATATTGCCTTCGATTATCTCTCTTTCGCCTCTTGTTACGGTTTATGTTATGGTGATTTTCGGTCAGTATGTACTTCCATGGCCTATAATATAAGCCTTGGTTTGTCTTTGTGTTTAGTGTTGAAGTTTGTAAGAGTTTGAACTGGTACAGCTTGGTTCTTCTTGTCGGAGTTGTTGGGTGTTCCTTTGAAATACACTGAAGCTGTATAAGTTGCCCGTTTAGTGGTAGTTCAATCTTTAAATTCGATGATTTCGGTTATTGAATAAGGTCCGGTGAGTTCGTTCGTGGTACACGGTCTAGGTACTGACTAATAAGCATAACATAGAGAAGCGAACTTCAAACTTCAGAGCGGGTTGAGCGAACCCTCCGTGTGATGTAGTAGCTTAGGAAGCCTTGCCTTGTCCGTCAAGTACTGTACTGCTGTAGCCGCATGCAGCGCGGCACCGTAAGGTAACACATCCTCGTTAACTCTGTAATAAGGTGAATGAGTCATGGCAAAGCTTTTGGTCTCGTCTTGCATCCCAAGGAAGAGGAAATGGCCTGGAATCTCTTGGGCATAGAACGAGAAATCCTCTCCTCCCATCAAAGGCTCTGCCACAACCACGCCATCCAAACCCAGCATTTCCCGAGCCACGTTCTTGACACGCTCGTATAAATGGTCGTCATTCATGGTTGGTGGGTAGACCTCTTGACCATTGGGCTTCATATTCACGGTGGCATTGCATCGATGGACGGCTGATTGCTTGGTGATGACCTAGAATGAGTTTTGAAAGAGTTGGGTTAGGAAGAAGCAACGACGACAAGAATCTCGGAGCAGCCTTTTCGATTTACCTCTTCGATTCTCCGCTGAAGCTGACTAAGCCCTTCAGCGGAAAATGAACGAGAGGTCCCATTCATGGTGACTGAACCAGGGATGACATTGAAAGCATCACCTCCATGAACGGAAGCGACTGTAACAACCTGAAGAGAAGATCAAATCAGTATGGGCTTGAGAAAAACTAGGGTTAGTGGTGAGACACACGAGTGAAGTAGAAAGAAGAACCTGTGAACCCAAAGGGTCGGTTTCACGTGAAACCAGATGTTGGAGACTGAGGATGACGCTTGAAGCAGCGAGAATCGGGTCCAGAGCATGCTGCGGGAAGGCAGCATGCCCTCCTTTCCCGATAATGACAGCCTCGAAAGCTCCGGTTCCAGCAAGCAAGGGGCCTGCACGGGAAGCGGCTTTCCCGATGGGGAACCGGCTGGTGACGTGTAACCCGAATATGGCTTCAACGTCATTCAGAACACCTTCTTCTATCATTCTTTTGGCCCCAGCACCGCCTTCCTCGGCTGGCTGAAATATAAGCACCACCGTTCCCTATCAAAAACATACAATCGTGTAAATAAGAACATGTGTTGGGCGTGATGCTTGAGCTGAATAACCACTAAAACCAATCAGATTCTCGGAAGATGTTAAAAGAAGATTTGCCTAAAGAACCCTACTTAGGTTCGAATCCACATGAAAGGAATCTATTAAACAAAGGCAACAGCAGACAGAGGGTACCTGCAAATCGTGGCGATGTTCTTGAAGCATTTTAGCTGCACCAAGAAGCATGGCCACATGAGCATCGTGTCCGCAAGCGTGCATTTTCCCAGGAACTTTGCTCTTGTGCTCCCAATCCACGGCCTCCTGAAATAGAAAAATCAATCAAACTCGTCATAATAAATCTGAATCCACTGTTGTGTGTGTGTGTCAATAGAACTAGCAGATCAGCGAATTTCTTCATGATTGGACTCATGTATGCGATCCGATAAAATTATTGAGCACTAAATCAATCGACCCTCGTGCACCAGTCACGAATCCATCAGAGTAATCGAATTCCGATAACGATCAGTCCTGAAAATTATCTCCCAGATCTTTTCTGTGGATGGAATCAAGAGAGATTTCCGAGGGAGAGGAGTCATAGGGAGGAACCTGAATAGGCAAAGCATCCATGTCGGCTCTCAGTGCGACGAACGGAGGTTTTCCCGTGCCGATGAAGCCGACGACTCCGGTGACGGCGACTGGGAATCTGTACGGAACGCCGATACGATCGAGCTCCGACCTGATAAGCTTACTGGTCTCGAATTCCTCGTAACCCAGTTCCGGATTCTCGTGGATTTTCCTCCGGATTCCAACCATCCAATCGAACACTTCCGGTTTCTTCGCCAGTTGGAGGAATCTCGACGAGTCGCCGTCGCTGTGGACCCATGGAAGTTCCGATGAAACTCCACGCGAAACGAAGCAGTGGACTACGAAGACGAAGATGAGGAGTTCGACTAATACTATATCCATTGACGACGAATTTGAAAAGTTCGAACATTTTTCCGTCTTAATTGGGCTGTTAATTTTTTTTTACAACGACGACAGTATCGGTGGAGGGGACAACTCCAAAAATATTGATGACGTGGACATGAAAGCAGATCCAATAAGTGAGTCCATAAGGCCTGACCCATGTACCAAAGCCCACTCATACTAATTCTTCGACTCCATCATCATCATCATCATCATCATCATCATCATCATCATCATCATCATCATCATCATCATCATCATTCCAAGTTGACATGCGTATGCTTTTTTTTTATGTTACGATATCGTTGTGCGTTTTTCCAGGGAATTACATGCATTTTAGGAGAATATAGTTTTTTATGATGCGTATCCATATCCATTATATATTTAGAGATGTCAAATGTTAAACCAACCGGTTCGGACCAGATCGGATCAATTCGTTCTGGTGTAGCTTATTTTCAATCCGACTCATTAAGTCCGTTTTTATTGTGACCGATAAATTCAAAGTTCGGACCAAATCGCTCGAGTTCGCAAATCGACTGGCGAGTAAAAAAAATAAAAAATAAAATAAAAAAATATGAAATATTATAAAAAAATTAAATAACAATTAATATATTTTAAATTAATAAAAAAAATATTTAAATTTGATAAAAAAAAAGAAAGTTTTAAAATTATTTACAAAATATTAAAAATAAAAACAATTCTGGATTGCGAGTTAGCTCGTCATGAGTCGAACTCGTGGCGAGCTAGTTCGTTTGGCTCATTTTTTTTCAGACTCAAAATTTCTCAGTTACAGATGAGAAATGACTTACAAACCGGTTCATTTGATATCCCTACTATATTGTAAAGTGAGTTACAGATGAGGACCTATCTACCTATATACTTAACATCCAATTTTTTCGGTCAAAATGCCAAATATATATTCCACCGTATGATCATAATCATACATTATTTCAAATGTATTTGATATGAAGATTTGCCTAACCATCTTCGTATATATAAATGGTTAACGTCGTAAGAACTTATAACAAAAAACGTCGTGATCTAATTTGTTCAGTCTCAAGTTGAAAAGAAGAGTATAATTCTAATCACATTGTTTATTTTCGGTCTCGAGATTAGTTTGAGTTTCGGTCCATGATACAGAAATGTTGCGGACAATTTGTTTCGTACATATGCGTGTGTGTATATATATATATATATATATATATATATATGCCTTATGATATATGCTTTTTTTCTGAAAAAAATGAGGTTACAATGCATTTAATAATTTCCGAGTTACGCTAGAAATTAAAAGCAAGAAATCTGAACTGAAATAGATAAAAAGCTGGCGAAAATGACATTAAAAACACACAAAAAAAAACACGTTGAAGGCAGTGAGTAGATGCTGTGTCATGCATGTCTGGAACATACATGGTGAGGTTATGATAAACTTATATACAAATAAAAGGTACACGTAAGGCTGAGTCACTCCTTCGATTTCTTTCTAAATACGCAAATTAATTACAAAGACCAAACTAAAGATTTTTACAATCTAAGGACATAACTCATACATATATATCATCGAGGACTGCACCCCAACGATAACAAAAATGCTTTCAATTATATTATCAAAACAGTTTTTTAAAAGTTTAATATTAAATATTATAATTTATTGACTGTATCTCTTACACATATAAATTTATATTTTATGTTTTTGGCCAACCTTTTTGACAAGGTTACAAAAGCTTATCCAATTCACTCACTCGGCTTTTTTACGTAAATTTATAAATACGAGCTGACTCAGCAATGTATACGCAAGTACAATTGCCGTATATTGTATTTTTCCACCGAAACGTAGTTATTTATCGTGCTAAATATAGAATTGCCATTATATATACACATATAATTAAAAAAAAAATCATTTGTTTTTTTAATCGAAATGGATTATAATATATTCATCTGACGATGTTTATCCAATGGGGGAAAAAAATCTGACGGTGGGGTTTCTTGTCTCACTAACTTAATCGTCCGCTAATTAAGATACGTTAAAGTTTGAAACTTTCAATGGCCGTACATTATTATTATTATTATTATTATTATTATTATTATTATTATTATTATTATTATTATTATTATTATTTATCTCTCCAAAGATATTTTATCGACACCAAGAAAAAAAACCATTGAATTTAGTAAAAAATCTGAAAAATTAGCAAACAAAAAAAAACTGCCAAAATCTAATCAGTGATTATAATCCACATATATATCAATCTTATCTACAAAAATTAAATTTTCCCTGTTTTTGGATAATACGAAATTAGCCCATAACAGAAACAAATAAAGAAACGGTCCAGTTTGGATAATATAAAAATAGTCATTAAAGCCAAGTATTCATAATCAAGGACATGATTTTATCCAAATATCAAACAAGGACTTCTTCTCTCCCAAGCCACCACTATAAATACCCACAAACCCTAACCGGCCATCCTCCCATCATCCAAGACCAAAACCTACATTCGGATTCCATTTCGCTCGTTCGATCTCTTCATCAGCATGACCATCTCCGTCGAGAAACCGGTTTTCCGTGAGAATCTCTCTCTCGATTTCTGGTTGTCAGATCGAATTTTCCGGGAAGGTAAATTAAGCGGATTCCCCTTTTCCTTGCAGATGATGTCTCCGCATTGCAGAAGAAGATCGAAGAACAAGACAGAGAACTGAAACTGGACGGTGGTTTTCCGATGTCGGATTCTCCCTCCGACGAAGCGTTTTTGGCTCCTGAGATGAATGCGTTCGGCCGCGCTTTCAGGTTTTATTTTATTTTTTTAAATTAGGGTTTTTTTTTTTGGGGGGGGGGACGAAACTATAAGAGAATTACATAACGAAGGATATGAACGTTGCAGAGACTACGACGTAAACAGCGAGAGACAGAAGAGCGTGGAGGAGTTCTACAGATTACAGCACATTCACCAAACTGTAGACTTTGTAAGATTCGAACCCTATATGATATATATATATATGTGTGTGTATATATATGCATCACCCTTTTGATTTGATCCAATATTATGAATCATGAACGTGAGAAATAAAAACATTGTATTATAATATATATATATAGGTGGAGAAGATGAGGGAGGAATATGGGAAACTGAACAAGATGGAGATGAGCATATGGGAGTGTTGTGAGCTGTTGAATGATGTGGTGGACGAGAGCGATCCCGATCTCGACGAGCCTCAGATTCAGCACTTGCTTCAATCCGCTGAGGCCGTCCGAAAGGATTACCCTAACGAGGATTGGCTCCATCTCACCGCCCTCATCCACGGTATGTACATTTCGATACCGGGTTCTTTTTCTATTATGATCCCTAGCTAGAATGTATCCATCCATTTGATATGATCGAGTTTTATATCGATCGATAAAATGTGATTGGACCGACATTTCTTTCTCTCTAGATCTTGGGAAGGTTCTTACTCTTCCACAGTTCGGAGGGCTTCCTCAATGGGCTGTTGTTGGTGAGTTTTGTAATATTCTTTTGACAAATTGTGTGGAAGACGACAACCAACAAACAAAAACTATTATCATATCTTATATGCAATAAAATCAAATGATACAAGAGATTAAGGATGTTGATGTATTATCGAAGGTGGAGCTTAATTATTTTATATCATTGTGTGAGATTATAATAGTAATTGTTTTTTCAAAAAATTCAGGCGATACATTCCCGGTTGGATGTGCCTTTGATGATTCTAACGTTCATAACAAGGTAAGAATTTTGAGATAATTATTAATTTACAAGATTTTGATTAGATTATGAAGTTGGTTATAGAATTAATCTTCTCCTAATTAATTAATGTTTCCGTTTTCTTATTTGTAGTATTTCAAGGGAAACCCTGATTATAAAAATCCATCCTACAACACCAAATGTGGGATTTATACTCAAGGGTGTGGACTAGACAATGTCAGGATGTCATGGGGCCATGACGACTACATGTACCTGGTAATTTCATTACTATATCAATCGATATATGTATATTAATAATGCATAATTAATTTAATAAACATGATTAAAATCGGTAATTATATATAAAATCATGCAATTATAGGTGGCCAAGGAGAATGGAAGCACGCTCCCCTCCCCGGGGCTGTTCATCATCCGATACCATTCCTTCTACCGTAAGCTCCATATATTCTCCTTTTTACTCATTAATACAAAACCCTAAACATGATTATAACAAATATGGATTAATATAAAATCATGATGTAATTTGACGTGAATTTACCTGTATATATATATGTATATATATGCAGCATTGCACACGGCTGGTGCATATACCCACCTCATGAACGAGCAAGACAGAGAGAACCTCAAGTGGCTCCACGTTTTCAAGTACAGTTTCAATATTTTTTTTTTAATTTATTAATTCACCCTTTAACGCCAATTTTTAGGAGATTCAGTTTTATATATATATATAATATTTTATAACAAAACCCAAAAATTACGCAGCAAGTACGACCTCTACAGCAAGAGCAAGGTTCTGATCGACGTGGAGAAGGTCAAGCCATACTACATTTCCCTCATCAACAAAGTAAGTATATATATATATATATATCTTTCGCATGTATAAAAATAGTATATGATATTTATTTTTATTGATAATGTTACTTAAAAAACATTAAAATTTAATAATAAAAAAATGATGACAGTATTTCCCGGAGAAGCTGAGATGGTGAAGTGTTGTGGGGCGTGAGGATCGTTCCGCCATTCAAAGAAAGCCTCTGATCGGTGTAGAGGAAACTGCGGCATCGACGGTTTAGTCTAGTTTTCGGCCGAGTCATCTTGTTGCACATAGCCACATACTATTATCTTTTATCGTTATTAATTATTATTATTATACATAAGTATCTATTATGTTATATTATTATATAATCATATATTAATATCATTGTCTCGTTTTCTTATTGTTGTTAATTAATAAATATATTTCCATGCGTTTTGTTTCATTTACTTAATACTAATACCATTCTTCCACCCCATGGAAGTTTTACAAACTATTGTATAGAGGAATCATTCCTGTCTCGAAACATGGTACTCAATAAACGCAAAAGAAAAAGCTCAAAAGAAATGCATTTATATATATATAAAAGATTCAGTACCCACCATTTGAATTTGGTACCAACATATTTAATTAATTATAATACATAAAAATTATTTAACTATTAATTTGTTGAAATTGTAGCTGTTTTTGCTCTCGGACACCTTCAATATTACTGAAATTTTAATATTAAAAAAACACAGAAAAAACACTTTGAAATAAATTTATATCATCAGCCGCCGCCGCCACGCCGAGGTAACATATAGAATTACAAAAGCAGACATCTAAAAACCAAGTACTTTCCCCCAAACGGAAGGGCAAAATCGTCAAATCTCGTTATTTCTCTATTTGCCTAACGTAAACAACTCGCGTATGCAGAAAGTCAAGTGGATTGTTTTTCACCGAGCAATTTCTTCGGTCACCGGAAACTCCGCCGCAGTTACTGCCGTTGGGAATCTGAGTCGCCGGAAAGCGATTTCGAGTCATCTTTCTTCTCATCGGAGACATCCTTGGGGCTCAAGAAACTGGGCTGGTTCGTCGAAGACAACAGCCTCGCCCACATCCTGTCCGTAATCACCACCTTGTTCTGTTTCTCTGTTATTCTCTGCAGACACAAGCAAAAGAATACGTTGATATATCGCCAATCCATAGATCAAATGTAAGAACCGAAACTCGGGTTTGACAGCAAAACTGATGAGATTTCGGATCAAGAATTGTTTCCGAGTGATCAGCTGGAAAGTACTATCAGATATTCAAGAGGGTTTTTTGTTGCATGGGGTAGTTGATAACTTACGTAGAAGGGAATATAGGTTTGTCTGCCATTGACGAGACCACTGGTGAAACCAGTGTATCCAGCCATGGCACCATGGACCGCGCTCTGAGCCAGGAGTGTACAGTAAACGTTGTCCGATGCATTGCTAGGAACAGCTCGGATCATGTACGTTGGATCTGGAAGTTGAGATCCGAGAATTGGTTAGGAGACGTATGGAGAGAAAAAATCATGGGCATGGCTAGAAAAAGGACATGGCTTCACCTATGTACTTGAGGTTGATCGTTGCCTTCTTCGCCGAAAAATGATCCTACAACCGAAAGAAAAATAATCACCCGTTGAGTTTCCGGTCTCGAGATCATGAAATTAGGGTTCCGAGAATCAAAAAGGTTGCAGCTTTTGTGTAAATTCTGCTCGGAATTCAGTACCTTGATGCTCTGAAATAACCAGAGACCGACATCTTTGAGAAGTTTGTTTCCGGATGCATCTTTCAGAGTCGTAGATTCCAACATTAACTCCTGTCCTGCCCCTTCAGCTATGACAATCACCATATGTCCATTCTCCTTTAACCGTCTCTCGACAAACTCAAAGAGTCCGCCCTCTCCTTCGAGGTAAAAGGGCGACTCCGGAATCAGACAACAATCCACATCTCTGCTTGCAAGTGTAGCATACATAGCTATGAACCCTGTATTGATTGACGATACATACACACGCTAATACATATATATGCCATGTGACAGATATAGATGAGGTGTAAGTAGAGGAGTGAAAAACTTACCGCTGTATCGACCCATAAGCTTCACAAGACCGATACCGTTCTCGATACTCTCGGCTTCAACATGTGCTGCGTTAATCGCACGTTGAGCTTCCTCCACAGCGGTGTCAAACCCGAATGATTTATCTATCACCTACGACATTTTGAGAAGTGCCCTTTCTGTAAGAACGATGCTTCGATCCTGTAGTAATAAGCAAAATCTCGGAAGAAATGCATTACCGGTATGTCATTATCAATCGTTTTCGGGATTCCAACAACTGAAACTTTCAGTCCACGTCTTCTTACTTCCTAGAATGATCAAAAAACATTCATAATCTCAGATGAGTATTGCTTTAACCAAAAATTCAGTGCAATTGTGTTATATACCTCGAATATTACAGATGCTCCTCGTTGTGTTCCGTCTCCTCCAATGATGTAAACCTGAATGATAACACAAACTACATCAAGAACACACCGTATATACACACACACACTTTCAGAACATAACATTGTGGAAAGAGACTATCCGAAAACCTGGTTAATTCCTCGATCCTGAATGCTGTCAACTATCTTTGTGGTATCGTGCCCACCTCGTGAGGTCCCGAGGATAGTTCCTCCGCGTTTATGGATATCGTTAACGAATTTAGAGTTCAAGGGGATAGTGTTCTTAGCATAAAATCCTCTGTATCCACCCTGCAATATCCAAAGAAAAGGAAAGAAACCGGGATGATCAAGCACATGCTTGTGTCTAGATGTTACAAATGGGAACCATGATTATAAAACTTACATCGATTCCGAGAATTTTCTTCACACCATACATGTATGATAATCCACAAACTAATTCTCTAATCACAGTGTTGAGGCCTGGGCATAGACCCCCACACGTAACAATGCAAGCATGGACTTCATCGGATTCAAAGTACACCTGAAAGATAATTACGGGCAAAGGATCATCACACTTTCCCAGTTGAATAAACCGCATCATATTGAAAATAGACGCACCTTCTGGCGTGGCCCGGCTCGTCGGAAATGTACTCCTCTTGCACTATCGTGGTGAACAACGATCTATATGCGACATGAAAACAGATCGAGGTAAGGTAATAAAGTGTAAAAAACACTTGCAACAATCTGTAAAACATCGATTTGACGCTGAGGAATGTAGAACGAGGATAGGGGCTCGGGGGAATTTACCTTCTGAGGGACACTGTCATCCGCATCGACAAAGTATTGCCTGAGAAAGGAAAAGAACTACTACTGTAACCGATGGTTGCTTGCTTCCCGACATGGACGAAACATGATTGGGAACATCATGGTAAATCATTAAGAACATGAAGATTCGAAGCAGAATGAGATGGGTAATAGACTTTACTTGACCACTGAATACGCAGGGTTGTCTTGCAAGGGATTGGGATATGTCTGCAGATAGCAAAAACAAGAAACAACGTTAGCAAGAGATCTTACCATCACTTGTCCTGTTTCTTGGTCAAATGGTTCGAGACATTCCTCTAAACTATTATCAGTTATCAACTCATTCAAACAACGAAACCGGCCAAAAACACACACAGATGCTTGCACATATAACATCACTCAGACAAAGCGTGTGATCATCTTCCTGTACATATAAAGTTTGTCTTTCTTCAATTACGAGATCAAGTTAACAATAAGTGAATGGAAAAAAATCTAATGTCTCCCTTCATCAAATTCCAATCAACCAAACAGATTTAGGAACACAGATACGAGAAGAATCAGAGATCAGCAGCGACGTACAGGAAGACTGGGAAGGTAATCGACGAGGTGGGGAACGTCCTCGAGAACATAACCGGCAGTACCCTTTACGATCTTTGGCTGATTACTTCCGAGAGAACCCATGGCGGCGCCTGGAACAGAGCAACAAAAGAGCAAAGCGTCGCCGGAAAATGGATTTTCTCGACGACCCAAGGCCTCGAATCTCGTAAAAAACTACTCGGACGCGAAAACAAGGAGATACCCTGTCCCTGAAACGAAGGAAGAGAATAAGAGAGATGCACCAAATCCATCAATCCAACGAAAAGGGGATCCGCTTTTATAGCATTCTGAAATTTTGACCACCGAAATTGGTAAACGAATCAAAAGGGAGAGAGAGAGAGAGAGAGAGACCAGGAGCAGTGAAATTGTACGGAGCAGCGGTTTTGCTACAGTCTCTGCTTCGCGAATGATAGAGGGCGTGATGGGTTTCCGGGAAAAAACATAACTTTTAGCTTTTTAGACGAGGGATCCGATTAAACAGGTGGAGGGCATCAGCGGATTTTGCCGCGAGAAACTGGAAAGACACGAGACTATAAAATCATACGGACATGTGTGTATACATACATACATACATACATACATACATACATACATACATACATACATACATGTATATGCGTATATATGCTGTCTACGAAGCTCTCGGGATCTGGTGACGACAGAGAAAATTACGGTTGAAACTTGGGAGATGGTTCATAATATTCTTCCAGAAAGTAGGAACTTTTCGGACTTGGGGAACACGTCACTCTCTTTTATAAATATTTTCTAGAAAGTATTCCTTTTCATGATTGTGTATTTTTTTTTCCATCCCTCGAATTTCCTGTTATTTTTTTTAAAATTTTACGTTGAATTTTTTTAAAACTGTAATGAACATTTTTTTTTAATTCTCCATCAAATTACAAAGACGTTCAGGGCATCAGATGCTTGCATGAAATTATCCTTATCCTTGTGATGTAATCAAAGCATGGGCCATGATGTTGATTTCTTTTTTCTTTTCTTTTTTCTTGGTTAACGAAAGGTGTTAATTTTCTCATCAGAAGAGAAAACTGAATTACAATAGTAGAATGAATTTTCAATTTTCTTTGTCTATCGCATTATTTATTTTTATTTTTATTTTTATTTTTATCGGGGTACATCTGATTTATAAAATGTTTTATGGATTGGGGTCCTCGTCTTCTAGAGTTTTGTCAATAAAAAAGGACCCTTGTGCGAAAACACGAGATTTTGGTATTTATCTTTTTTTGTTGGTGCAAAATATGTGAGTATTATGTAATAAATTATTTTTCTTAGGACATTAGATCTCCACCGGAAAACGACAGCCGTGCGAATGTCTAAGCGGCGTCCACAGATCAACGGTTCAAAGTAAACGGAAAGTCTCAGCCGTTGATTTTGAATCTGACCGAGAGTGGGAATCAGAAGAAATCGTACCCGTAGATTACACCCATCTCCTCCGGTTTCCCCTGGTCAACGCCGGTGTCCGACAGTCCATCCATATCATTAAATATTATAAGTTGACCATTATTTGAAATTTGAAAAAAAAAGAATTATTAAACATATGCTTTCCAAATTCAAAGGCCCGTTTTCTAACAAATTGGGCCTCATTTGGATATTAGGCACATTATGGTAAACGTATTAAATTAGGGCCAAAGTTGGGCCTAAATTTGGATATACCAGGCCCATAATGATATATAGATTATATATCAGGGCTATAGTTGGGTCTGCATTTGGATATGTTAGGCCCATAATGAATATATCAGGACAATAGTTGGGCCTCCATTTAAATGTCAGGCCCATTATGGTAAACGGATTATTAGTGTCGGGCTGTAGTATAAAACTAAAATAAACACATTTAGGGTTTTATTTTGGGTTTAGGAGGGGAAAAATTAGTGATATTAAAAGTAGGTTTTGAGCAAGAATAAAGGCGAAAGAACGGTGAGGGTATGGACGGCTGAGATTCCATCTCTCGTTTCTTGTTTAAAACATGGACGGTTGAGATTTATTGGGCCTCATTCTTCGTCTGCTAATATTCCATCTTTGAAGGAGGTCTCCCATCAGCGGAAACGCAAAAGCTTTAGGAGAAGATCGGAGAGAAAATGTCGTGGCAAACGTATGTGGACGACCACTTGATGTGCGACATCGACGGCCATGGACAGCATCTCGCCGCCGCCGCCATCGTCGGCCACGACGGTTCTGTCTGGGCTCAGAGCTCCAATTTCCCTCAGGTGATTCCGACTCCGATCTGTTTTACTGAATCTCTTATGGCGTTTGAGAATAGATTCCGCATTTGGCTTGAATGACTCGAATTCCTCAAGTCATATCTAAGATTTTCGAATCCGATGCAGTTTGATGTTCGGTTAATTTGTTTATTTGATTTTATTTTCTCCCCGTTCGGAATGCATAATGGTTCTTTGGTGTTGTTGCTCGATCTAATGGTGTTATCTATTACGCGTGATGGAACGAATCCGGAATCGATCATTGAACCTCGTAACGACGAGCGTTGATATTGGTGATGTTTGGTTTCGGATTCCTGTAATAAACACAAACTCCATAGCAGAGCATATCTAAGGTTAAGTGCACAAGCAATGGTACTACTATACAGATCAACGTTGTGAAGCTCAACAAGCTCTGAATTCCTGGAATGATTTGATCTAGTACTGCGATAATGGAGATGATATGATTTCATTTCATTCCTTGTAAAGCTATCGAAACCAGCATAACCTCCTAATCCACCACTAACAGTTGTAGTCACATTTTCAGGTGAAGCCTCAAGAGATTACAGACATCATGAAGGATTTCGACGATCCAGGCCACCTTGCTCCTACAGGATTGCACCTCGGCGGTGCAAAGTACATGGTGATCCAAGGAGAACCCGGAGCAGTGATCCGTGGGAAGAAGGTAATAAATCAAATCTCAAAAAGTTTTGGCCTCAGGAGATTGGTAAAACCATCAATAACATTGTCACTGCGTCGATATCCTGTTCTCGGTGAAAGGGATCTGGTGGTGCCACCATAAAAAAGACAGGACAAGCTCTAGTGTTTGGAATCTACGAGGAACCCGTGACGCCGGGACAGTGCAACATGGTGGTCGAGAGATTGGGCGATTACCTTATCGATCAGGACCTGTAAGGCCAGTCTCATCATCCATCTTTAGTAAAACCCAGTTTTTTGTTCTTGACATTTGCTACTTTTTTCATGTCTTCTCTCTCTCTCTGTCTTTGTATTTTTTCCTTCAAAGAGAACTGAAGTGAGAAAGAAACAAAAGATTCTGCAGAGAATAACAGTGTAAAGAAAAACCACTGAAACAGCAGCTTGGTGACTGAATTAAATCTCATTTTCTCTGCGTGATTTGATTCCTAAATTGCAGTTTCTTTTCCCAGTCCATCAACATTTGATGTCATGGAGATTGAGATCGTTACTGTCATTTAGTCTTATCCCACTAATCAAGGGCCGAATCAAATCTCAATTTATTTTTACATATATCTTACGGAATGCACCCACATAATCATCAACTGTTCAAATATCCAAGGGCGGGGATTCGTGCTTTGGTTATTTTTGGCGTTATAATCTCCGCTCACAAGGAGTTAATTCAATGTTTTTCTCCAACACCAAAAAAGTTCATAATAGTATGACCTAATTGTTATTAGGATTCGGAAGATCTTGAATAAAATAGATGTATTGTTGATATAATAACATTAAAGAGAAGTATCAATCAATGATTCTGAGTTTATGGTTGTTGTTTCCTTTTTTTTTTAAATTCCGTCGACAGGTTATTTAAAAAAGAAAACGAAAAGATAAGTTGAATTACATCTTTTTTTTTCAGCAAGAGAATAAATACTAAAGATTCTTTTACAATGACTGTTTAAATTCTATATTTTTATATTATGCCTCGTGCATATATATATATATATATATGTCTATGCGCCCATGCCGCTGTCACGCACCTCGTAGTTTCGACGCTCTCTCTCACAGTCCGATAGGCAATAACCACAGAAGAAAGCAGCAGAAGAACGTACGAGGAAGGGGAGAGAGATGTCGTGGCAAACGTACGTCGACGACCACCTGATGTGCGACGTTGAGGGCAACCACCTCACCGCCGCCGCAATCCTCGGCGAAGACGGCAGCGTCTGGGCTCAGAGCGCCCACTTCCCTCAGGTTTTCCTCGTTTTCCTACTTACAACTCTCTCCGATCCACTGTCTGATGAATTTCGCTTTCTCCGAATTGCTGTTTCCGTTTGAATCTATGCTGAATCTGCCCATTTTTTACGAGGGTTCTGATCAGGGTCTGCATTTGCTCCCTTTTTCGAATCCGTCACCCTAATTGGATTACCGATTGTGGGTTACTCGGTTCACATCTGGGTCGGGCAATTTCGAATTGAATCTTAAGTTTGAATCGCTGGATCAGGCAATCGGTTTCGAGTAATGAATGGTTAGAGCCCCTCAGATTAAATCAAAGATTGGAGCTTTATTAAAAGATCTATTGAAGAAAATTTCTAAGTTATGTATGTCTATATCGAGTTTGCTCTGAATGGCTGGTCAAGTCGATTCAGCGTTTATACTTGAATCAAGTTGATTCGAAATGAAACGTTTCGTGGTCGGTTTCAGTTCAATCCGGACGAGATCGCTGGGATCATAAGCGATTTTGATGAACCCGGAACACTTGCTCCAACCGGATTGTTCCTCGGAGGCGTTAAGTACATGGTGATCCAGGGGGAGCCAGGTGCCGTCATTCGAGGAAAGAAGGTAAAAATCCACTGTGTTGTCTGAATTCTGATTTCTGGTTCAGTCTGGTCTTGTGGCCTGATCAATGGGTCACTATATCTTGCATGACTCACTAGCTACTACCCTTTATGAACCTGCTTTGTGTTACTTCCACTATAGGGACCTGGTGGTGTGACCATAAAGAAGACCAATCAGGCCATGGTCATCGGTATCTACGACGAACCAATGGCTCCTGGCCAGTGCAATATGGTTGTCGAGAGGCTCGGTGACTACCTGATCGAATCTGGTCTCTAAAACCGAGCAACTCCTATATAAATATAATCCTGTCTTCTGGATCTTTTTCTTGGTCCCTGATGCAAATTTGCAAGCCATTGTTACTGTTGTAATCTTCCATTTATGGCCATGAGGAAACTATATTATGCGATGGCCGGCGTCCTTGTATGGATCATTATTCCATAAACAATGTGTTTTGGAAAGATTCTATGAAGATTGGGCTTTGGAACTTTATGATTGGTTTTGGAGATTGGAAGTTCTATGAGAAGCCTTGCGGTTGTTGAGATCGGTATTGTCCCTTTTTGCTTCTGGGACATGAGAGTTTTCAGACAGGACTCCAGATGGAATGTCTGTACAACGACTGAGAGAATCTCATCCATTACAGGAAGATTGACAAAAAAATCTGAGACATCTCAACAAAAAAAAAAAAGGGTTAGCTTAATGGGCCTAATGAGCTTTAATATCAAACTATGGGCCTTGACGGACCGAGTAATGGGCTATATTGGGTTTGATTAACGGACGCAGGGTATTACGGTAATTTCGCTACAATTTTTTTCCTTTTTTTTTTTTTTCCCGGTCCGTAGCATTCAAAATTGTGAGGCCGTTGACACGAACAGTCGTCGTCTTCTCTGCGCTAGGAAAATTAAGAAGTTATTAATCTCTCTCTCTTGGAGTTTGCTCACCCACCTCAAACCCTAGCGAGCGAAATACCTAGATCATCTGGCGAAGACGATGAAGATTAAAACGCCATTGACGGAGCTCAAGCTCTCCGTCCCAGCTCAGGAAACCCCAATCTCTTCCTTCTTGTAAGCTTCGATTTCTCTCCCTTGCATTCGAACATACTCTAGCGCGAGAAAATGAGAAAGTGTTCAAAACCAGTAATGTTTCTAGTAATAGCCCTAGCAATCGAGAAAATGGAGTTTTTAAGGTTTAGCCTTAGAGGGTGTAAGAATCAGCGAATAGACTGAAGTGTTTAGATCCTGAATTCGTCTGCGTTTTTAAATTTTCGAGTTTACGAATCTGCATTGTGAGATATGGGTGCGTAAGTTGAATCGGGGAACACTTGATTTCTCGGAAGGTAGTTAATTTCCACCCTCTTTACTTATGTTTTTACAAAATCACAGGACTGCTAGTGGTACATTCTGCGATGGAGATTTGCTTCTGAACCAAAAAGGGCTGCGGCTGATGTCTGATGAGAAGGAATCAAGAGTAAGTTCCCTGTCTGAACGCATCCTTCCGGGCATATCCGATCGAAATCATCAGCTGATGTCTGACAAGAAGAGCATCTTGAGAATATTTGTGTTTACACTGTTTTCTCTTCAACAGCCCTCTGAAGGCAAGGAGCTTGATTTCGAGATTACCCCAGCAGACCTTGAGAGTGTGAAAGTCATCGGAAAAGGAAATGGCGGTGTGGTGCAACTTGTCCGGCACAAATGGGATGGCAAGTTATTTGCTATGAAGGTGTGTTTCCATAACAATCACGAATATACCCTTTTCTTTTCCTTGGCAAGTTTCAAACTTGGATCTCCGATCTCCAGAGGGGTTCGTTCTATGGAGTCTAATAGGATTCATGCGTCTTTATCTTAGGGGATCATAAAATGGGTGTGGGAAACTTTGGCTTTTAAGATTATATGAATGTAGCTTTAATGGGAGAATTTGCTGTCCGTGTGTGTGTGCATGCCCAGAGAAGTCTAGCAGCAAGAAAATGCTAACTATAGATTCGGTTCCGATAATTGAAAGGCAAATAAAGGTGAGCATCATTAAGCATTTTTTGTAACACTTCTGGACTCTACAGAAACACAATTAGTATTTTGATATATGGATACAATGTTGCAAGGAGAGAACTAAAGTGTTCCAGATGCTCGTTCCTCACAAACAGGTTTTCAGATTTGGCTTCTGAATTAGTGTGTTTATGAATTTCAGGTCATCCAAATGAATATACAAGAGGAAATCCGCAAACAGATCGTCCAGGAGCTGATAATAAACCAAGCATCACAATGTCCACATGTTGTGGTTTGCTATCAGTCCTTTTATCACAATGGAGCGTTTTCCCTTGTCCTAGAATACATGGATCGTGGCTCTCTTGCAGATGTGATAAAACAAGTGAAGACAATCCTTGAGCCATACCTCGCTGTTGCTTGTAAACAGGTCCATGAATGTCCAAATCACTCCCCAACTGATTCAAACATCCTGTATGACTTTCCTCTTTCTCGGTTTCGAACCATTGTTTAGAACTTTTATGTCGTCTCTACAGGTTTTGCAAGGGCTCGTGTACCTGCACAACGAAAGACATGTCATACACCGAGACATAAAACCGTCGAACCTCCTTGTAAACCATAAAGGGGAAGTAAAAATATCAGATTTTGGTGTCAGTGCATCTCTGGCTAGCTCCATGGGTCAGAGGGACACCTTTGTTGGAACTTACAACTATATGTCGGTACGCAACCACTTATGAAATCCTCTCAACTCAATTCATTACACAGCTTCTTGATCAGTAACTTTATGACAGAGCCTGATCAGTTTTTCGTTTCTTCTTCACTTCAGCCCGAGAGAATTAGCGGGAGCACGTATGAATACAGCAGTGACATCTGGAGTTTGGGTTTGTCGGTGTTAGAATGCGCCATAGGACGATTCCCTTACTTACAATCCGAAGATCAGGAGAACTCTCCTAGCTTTTACGAGCTCTTGGCTGCCATTGTAGAAAGTCCACCACCAACTGCTCCTCCGAATCAATTCTCACCCGAATTCTGCTCCTTTGTATCAGCCTGGTACTTATTATATAATCATATAACTATCATTTCATTGCGGAAAACAGTTTTATACGTTAAAGGGTCATCATCACCATTTACATTACTGCAGCATACAGAAAGATCCTCGGGATAGATCCTCGTCTTTGGACCTATTGGTATGTAAACATTCACTCAGAACTCTCAAAATCTTTCCCGACATGAAAGTTTCTGAATCTTTTTACGAAATGTTTCTGCGATATGCGTTCGTAATTTTTCAGCGTCATCCCTTCATAAAAAAGTTCGAGGACAAGGACATCGATCTTGGCATTCTTGTTGGAAGCTTGGAACCACCTGTTAACTACCCTAGATAAGTCTCTTCTGCTTCTGCATCACTTCATCCCTATCGCATTTGGTATATGATGTGAGATGATGATGATGATGATAATTTGATGTTCATCAATCCTTATCATGTCAAAGCCAATGATGCTCCATGTTCTTTTTATTATGTACAGAGTCAATGCTATATGAACATATGAGTATGGTATCACATGATGCATGTGAACAGACGCATGAATAGAAAGGTGGGTGTTATATATATATATACACACACACACATTTTCATAGTTGTGGGACTATTGAAGGATAAGATTATTACACATAGATCCTACCAACGGAAAACATGTGGCGGTGGTGAGTCATGGGTACGATTTGGACGAGTCAACTTCGGTTTCCATGTATTCTCTTCCACACAAATGTTTTGTTTCGAGTCAGCATTTTGATATCTTAAATTAAATTTTTTTTTTCCCTTTTGTCGGCAACAATACTTAACATGAGCATTCTATTTTTATCATTTATTGATATGAAGCTTCAGGTTGGGTATTTTACAAGTCTTGTATATTATAATTTATGTTGATAATTGTGTATGGGAATTATTGAATAACAGATTTGTTTACTTTCTATACTTTTAGACAAAGAATGCTTTTAATTGCCGTGAAGCATTTATTTGGTAAAAATGTTTTTTTTGAAAACAATTAATATTAAATTCTATAAATAAATAGACATTCTTAACATATGTGACATATATATATATATATATGCACACACAAGTATGTGGTCATATACCAATTCATAAATAGATCTATGTGTATTTTAAAAGAAATGAATATTTAGTGCATAAGAAATTAAGGCACACCAAAAAAGAAAAAGAAAAATGAGGCCTAGTCATAAAGAAAAACAAAAAGAATGTAGCAAAAAAAAGAGAGAAGAATCTCGTCTGTATTATAAATACCATAAAAAATTAAATATTTAAACATAAGATTATTGAAGCTAAATTTGAATTAAAATACAAAATATCTAAGTCTAATGGTATTAGTATTGGGATAAAAGTAAAAAAGGAAAGATACTAATAAAAAAAACTGGACAGACAAGAATCTTGCTTTAAAGGATAGGGCATAATTATTAATATTATCAGAATATGTAAAATTGTCAAATCTTTGAAGATCAAAGGTGCTATGATGTAACCTTAATTTTTAGCCAAAATAAAAATAAAACAAAAAAATAATATAGATAATAATAAGGGGGGAGATGGTGAGTCGGATATGATATGGATATGTTCCAAGTAATGGGTCTTATCTTCTTGCCTATCAGTATGGGGAATAACAACGAATAAAAAATTATCAACCATAATATATATATATATATTAACCGACAATACTCATTTTTGTGTACAAGTTATATATCTTACTTTGTCAGACCTCAATTGTTTTATGTTTTGATGAAATAAACAGTCAAAATTAATACACATAAACTATAATAGAACTCTCTTTTTTTTGTAACAACTATATATAGTATGGAATTTTTAACATTAATTAAAAAGAAATGGGATTATAATGCAGAATAAAAACTGCTAATTCAGAACAAGGAAAAGAAGGTAAAACATAACAGTGGGAACGATAAATTAATTCAAAAAACAAGGAATTATAACAAATATTTAAAAAATAAATTGGCATATATAAATAACTAAATTAAATGAAATGAATGGAGGGATAAAGGGTCAACGTTATCCACGACTTGCACGTAAGTGTTGCCTACAAGGCTACAAGTCTTTTTTATCTTTTTTTCTCTGACACCCAAACTCTTCTGCATATCCATATATGTATCTCGTGTCTATGTCTGTTGTATATATCCACATACGCATTTACGTACACACAGTGATATATATATATATATATATATATATATAGAGAGAGAGATAAGACTCATGTCTGTGTGTTTCCCATTATAAAACACAAACATTTTGACAAGAAACTCACCTGTTCCGGTTTCGTTGCTGTTCAAGAATCCGAGAAGAAAGAGAAGAGGAAAAGAAAGGAAAAGATGAACACCCATCTGAATCTAGAGCAGATGGGAAAAGAGAGATATGATGCGAGGATCGTGGTTGAAGAAGAAGAAGACATTGATGGAGTCTCAAGTTCAATATCAGATGAAACATCCCTGGAAGAAGATTCAAGAGATTCTTCTTCATCATGTTCATCTATGTCTTCTTCATCAGATTTCGCAGAGGATGCTTCCTCTTCTTCTTCTTCATCATCACCGTCTTCAAATGGGCCTCTCCATGATCTATCTGAGCTCATGAATCACCTCCCTATCAAGTAAGAAAACATCTCCATATATAAGATCTCCCATCTCATTACATGGTTTCCTGGTCAATCATTTTGAACCCAAAGATTCATCATACATATAAAAAGAATGTTTTTTCATGAACAAATAGATAGATTAGTCGAGACCAGCTTTAGAGATTCCAGAACTCATTCTAATGACCTCATGTCATCTGGTTCTTATAGATCTGCTGACATGAATCTCTAACATAAGCTTCTTTGGATCCTTTTTCATTTTGCTTCCACTTAAATCTTGGAATCTCACCAACCCTTTTCTCTAGAACTTGTTTATTTTAAACACAGCAAAAAACTAACAAGAGTTATGCTGGTGTGTATCACAGGAGAGGGTTGTCCAAGTTTTATGAAGGCAAATCACAATCATTCACTTCTATAGCAAATGCGAAAAGCATAGAGGATCTTTGCAAGAAGAAATGGAGCAGAAGTGGGGGTGGAGCTGTGAGAATGAAGCCATGCAAGAGCTCTTGTGGGTTATTGGATCAGAGCCACAAAAGAGCATTCAGCCCTAAAGCCACAATCTCCAAGAAGGCAACAAGACAACCTTCTTCACTTTCCTTGTGCATAAAAGCTGCTTTTATCAGCAAAAATCCACTGTAAAAAAATGCATCCAATTTAGGTTTAAAGCTTAACCCTTTTTCCTATGCTATGATATGATCAGAAAACAAAAACAAAAACAAATCTCTCGGTTCGGTTCAGTTTGTATTCTGGGTTTTCTGAAACCGAATGAGAACGGAGACATCGGTTTTGGTTCGTTTTCTTTCCCAGGTCTGTAACATATTCAAGTATCTTATAAACTGCTCTTTCCCCTGAATCAGGCAAAAATGAATCAACTTATAGACAAATCCATTACCTCGGGATCGTCTTGTGTTGAGAAGAATCAAATAGACAGGTGGGAGCATCTCCACATAACCACGGCCATGGCCCCGCGGAGTTGGAGATGGCAAACAGATAATAAACTTGGACAAACCCCTCCTCCTCTACTTGTACCTTGTGCTCTGTTCAGACAGCAACCTAGGACGACAGTACCAAATTTTATACGAGGATGCCAGGCTTCTAGAAGAAAGCCCAAAAATGGAGATTTCGGATTCGACGCTACAGAGAAGATCAACATTTTCTCTAATTCCCGTTTACAGACAATGCATACATATCAGATGAGTAGTAGTCTCCAGTAAGAATTTTGATTTCCAGAGATTAAAATTAAGCGATCACCTGCATCGCCTTAACTTTAACGCCGCTGCGTCGAACAACCGATCACGCCAAGTCGGCCAGTGACGATTCCCGGCAACATTTGAAGGCGATCAGCCCATGATCACGCGGTGATAACAGTGAAAGCCTCCAACAATGGCGTGAACTAGTTGTTAGGGTTCCCGGCGAAGAAGAAGAAGAGAGATCGAGTGATTCTCTCTCTTCCTCTCGTATGGAAACCGTTGCGTTTTCTCTCGGTTTTATATCTACAGGGTTTATATATGATGTTCACGAGAAGGAAGATGTTCCCATGTTAACGGTGAGTTCAGTTACGGGCTCAAAAAGCTAACGGACACCAAAATTCGGCCCGATTATTTTTTGTTTTACGGCCCACTTACGGAAGTTTAAAATTTTATCTTTTAACCCCGCAAAAAAATTATGTGCAATCTCAACCCTTTTCTGCCATCTTTATCTATAATTATTATTAGAGGATGACATTTTGATTATTAACCGAACCGAATAAGATATAATTATAATCGAATCGAATTTGATATATAAACTGAACGGTCATAACTTTTCTATAATAAAAAAAAAACTGAATTCAAACCCAATCGAATCGAAACAAAACCAAATTGAATCGAAGTTTATATAAAACCGAATGATTATATTTTTTATATAAAAAAAAATAACCGAATTCGAATATAACCAAACCGAATCTGAACCAAAATTCGAAATGATCTTCCTTTATTAATAATAATAATAATAATAATAAATCCGTTGTAAAGTTCGTTCTCCTATATCGTAGAGAGAAGAAAAAAAGTTCGGTTGGGTCCAAAAGAGGATGCTTAGAAAAGTTATTTGCTTTTGTCTCCCACTTTGAAAAAAAAAACATAACACAAGCCTTCAATCTCCTTTTCAGCCTTTTTAAACTCTTTTGATTAATTCAAGAAATTCCTATTCATTTGTTTACTCTTTAATTAACCAATGATATGCTAAACTAAACATGGGTTATACATAAAACGATTAGCATAGTGTAGCTATCGGCAGGCTAAGACGTCAATTAATGCCTTTTTTTTTGTAACAGTTACGTAAATTTCTTGAATTTATATTATGTTGCACATATATATATATATATGACATCTATTTTAAATTCATATGTTATCTCAATTCTTTTGTAGATGATGTATTCGTTCATTTTAGTTTGGTACATAGTCCGTTGCACCACATTGTAATTATAATTAAGTAAAGAAATTAAGCGGAAGAAGGGGGGAAAATAGATTTTATTAATACAGAGACGAATCAAATCTTACAACATTAATACATGAAATACATATATATATATATAGAGAGAGAGAGAACAAAGAACACGTCAATCAAACTACCACCACCATTATCACCGGAACTCCAAGAATCCCAACGACAAGACAAGACAAGACAAGACAGCATAACACGACAATGTCAATACGAAGATTTTATTTAAATCTTTTAAAATAAATTATTAGAGAGCATATATATATATATATATATATATATTGCTTAGATGAGCAAACCGAAGGCCAAAGCGGCTACGGAGGCGAAGAGAGCGGGAACAAAGGAGGAAGCGCCGGAGGGAGGGCTCGGCGCCGGAGCTTCCACGGAGGCAGCCGCCGGATTCACGGCGGAGAAGGCCATCGCCGCCGCCAACACCACCGCCAGGAAGAGCTTCATCTTCATTGCCTCCATTAATATTTCTTGTGCTCTTCAGTTATGTGTGATCTATACGAGATGAGACTTGAGAGAGAGAGAGAGCAAATGATGAGAGGAAAGGGTTTTGAGTTTGTGGGTATTTATACTGACATATATACGCATGCAAGTCCAAGTGTGTATGTGTACAATGCCACTTTACACCAAAGCATATATTAAAAATTATAATGTTTAACCACTGGTCCAACTCGATATAATATTAAATTATATAATATAGTATGGAACTATACATAAGAAACCAAATAATTTATGCGACTGTTGTACTGTAAGAGGTGAATTCATGACACGCAAGGGCTTTGGTCCACACGATGACATCAACAGTGTATAAAAAAATAGGTGAAAAAGGCTAACGCATGCTCGATTAATTTATAATTAATAGTTAGGGAAAACATTTTACATTGATTAATGAAATTATAGAAATAAGTCTGACCACACGAAAATTGATATTGTTTGGTTGGTCCAATCTAAATTTTTCTGATGCCATATTTTTATACACACGAAATTAAACTCGAATTCGTAACAATATTTGTTCAAAGGTTATATTATTTGTCTACATTCCCTATGTTAGTTAATAAACATTAATCTAATTGGTCGGTCCAAGAATTATGCAGTTAATTAGACATTTTTTTTTTTGTCAAAATGAAAATAAATTGTGAGAGAAAGCATGTGCTGTTTTCTAGGGTTTGTTTATACGTAAAAATGAGAAGAGTCGATAAATATTTATTGGATTTTGCTTGGTGGTTCCATGTGATCGAGTAACATGGTTGGCACCATCCCACAATTATTGTATTTTCTTTTTCCGTTTTTTTTTAATTTAATATTTACCGCCGCTGATATTTGATTCGTCGTATCATTTTGTTGCTTATTATAAGATTAGTATCTAAATATCACGTTACAAAAAATTAATTAGTTGATATTGAGATCTTATATTAATTATTTGAATCATGCTAAAATTACAGCAAATTAAGTGTACGCAATTATATACCAAAAGATGACAAGAATTTACATGTTAATTATAATTATTATTTAAACATATATTTCTTTCTTCGTCTGTAATAAGCCCGATATATAGATAATGCAAAATGAAATCAATCGTTAACAAAACAATTATAACTAATTTTATAACTAAATTTACAAAATTATCATTTTTTTTTTGGTTTTTAAATTTTAAAAACTCTAAAAACTTCATCTATTCAACTCCTATAGAGAGAGAGAGAATTTTCCCTCTTGCAAAGACTCCGAATAATACCAAAGGTTTCCAACTTTCTCATACAATTAGACAAAACCAAGAAAGGTGATGAACAAACCAATACAAGTTACAACTCATTCACACTCACAACAGGAAAAGCTTTACTTGCAAGCCAAGAAACCACATGACCCAAAAAATCCCATTCAGTGGAACCACATTATACACCACTGCACTGACCTTTACCCAGAAAAAACCTACAGACCCAAGAACAACAATGTCTACGAAATGAGAGGACAGGTAACCGTAACGAAAATCAACTAGAATCAATCATATTTCACATGGACGAAGAAAAACCCGGTAAAAGATCGTTTTTTTCTTCTGTTGATCATCTCTTCTTTCCGTTCATGGCGTTTAATTTTCAGGGGCATTTAGGGTTTCTACCGGGCCCTCCGTAGTAAAAGAAATGACCCCAGTCATCGTTCTTACCCATCTGAACATCGTAGCAGTTGGACTGCTCGGTGAAAGTGTTGAGCCCTTTAGGAGCTTTGAGATTGTTGGAATGGTCGACCACTTGGATGTTCCTGAAGTAACTCGCTTTGGTGAATCCTTCGTCTGGAAACCGACCACTTCCCATCTGCGTGGAAGTGTGGTGGCCGTCTGCTTCTGTGTTCACCACTTCCCCTCCCCATTCGATTATTGAAGCGCTGTCTGTTAAATACGAGAACAGGAAAGACGGCCAGTAGCCTAGGACGTATCCATCCCCAAACTGCATCCACCAGTGCCCTTCTTTCGGATCCTACAAGGAATAAGGTTTAGAAAGATCCATCCGTGTTCTTGGAAACAGTTCTAAGTTTCGCAGATGAAAGAGTTTATACTGTGAATTCAGATAGACAGAAGACAATTTGGTCTGAAAGGGAGGAAAAGCTCAACGTTTTTAGGGCTGCCCATAAGACGTGATGATAACGATGAATTGTGTGCACGGAAAAGGTAAGTTTTTTACCTTCCAGATGAGTATACTGATATCATACTGAGGGCTATGGAGGCCAGATACCGGAGAAATGCTGGCTCCCATGGCTATTTCACTGTTGATTTGTATAAAACCCGAGCAAAGGAGATTGTAGCAGCCGGTAGCTTGATACGCATCGCTCTGTTAATTTGTTCAATCAAAAGAATTTCAGAAGAAACCCCCCATTAGCCCAGCACATACACCTGAAGAAAATTTCAGGTGTAGTTCGGGAATCTTACCGTCCAGTACGTGAAAAGCCTCGTGTTGTTATCGCCGTATAAATCCGGGCTCACCTGTTTTGAGTCCATCAAAAAGAATTTAAGAATATGACGTAGTTGGTGATGTACTGCTGGAATTCAATGCTAAAACTGATGGCTAAATTTCACCTGCCAACCGGCTTCAATGCTGTTGAGATCTTGACCAAAAGCACCGCCAAGAATCCATAGCTGAGACAAGCTGAATTCATTAGGGTTCAGTACTTTGGGTTCCCACACATTTATAGTCGCCTTTGCTCCATAAAACTTGCCTCCTTCCACATAAGCTATTGCATGCTAGTTGCCCACATGAGAACAGAGAAAGATTAGAACAAGAATGATATGAAATTCCATCACAAGGGCCCTGTAAGAGATTTTCAGTGTCTCCAAAGCAAGTTCAGGAAACCATTTCTGACAAGAGAGAGAGAGAGAGAAGTGATCTAATGATCTACCTGATGACCGCTTTGGTTGACAAGGTCGGGGTCAGCAGACTGAGGCTGAGGGACAGAACGGTGTTTCTTCCTGCCGTAGCGTTTCACAGAACTCGCCCTCAGGACATCCTCTGCCTTGGTCCTCCTCACAGGTACTGTCCCTTCAGGGCACTTCCCATTTTGGTGCCACAACTGAGTGATGGGATTCACTCTCTGTTTCGGATTTTCGGGTTCTTTGTCCTCATCAAACAGCCTTTCTGGGTGATAACCGGGTCTCATCTGTTCAAAACAAGAACAATGTTCCACAAGACAAGACAGGTTATTGCTAAGGAAAAGGCAATTGATGAGTAGAAAACATAATGGTGGAGAGTGTAATACAAAACCTGAATCTTGTGGTCCTTGAGGAAGGGATGATCAAAAGCCGCTTGCTTTGATATGTGAACACAGTCTATCACATCCCCATCTGGGCTCTGTTTAAATATCAAGAAAAATCAGGAATTTTACAGGAAACTAGTTTCGTTTAGGGTTCTCATATACGATCTTGAACACATAAACTCTTAGAACCCATCAGGAATTGTAACACCCATAAGTCGTAATAATCAGTCCACCAAAAGGAAGAATGGCTCAGATGCATTTGATTGAAACCAAAAATATCACTTTCTTGCACTTTCTCAGCAACCAAACAAACGCCCCCAAAGGAAAAACTTGAAAAGATAAAGACAAATTTTTCTTATGAGAATGTGGTTAAGGAAGGACAAAAGAAAAACCCAAAACCTGAATGCTCTTAACGGCTGGTTTGTTCAAGCGCTTCAAGTGCTTCTTCACCTCGAAACTCTGCCTTGAGACACCGAACCTCGCGGCGCATGTTGGCGAGAGCAGTCCCCATAAGCAGAACAAAGCAAGAAGCCCCTTCGAGACCCTCCTCCCCCTGCTGCTACAATGCGCCGCACTCATCCTCCTCCTCCACATACTTCTGCAGAGCCAAGAAGAAGAGGAAGCTTTTGCCTTCGCTCCGCTTACCCTGCGCACACTTGAGGCGTAGTTTAAGAAAGCTAACACCTTTTGGTCTTCTTCCTTCTTGGGCAACCTCCACTACCACCAGTAGTGCTGCTGCTGCTGCCACTGGTACATGGAAGTGGGTCTCTCTCTCTCTCTCTCTTTGATGATGAAAAGACTCCACTTTCTCTCTCTCTCTCCCCCCTTTTCTCGTCAGCCTCTCTCTCTCTCTTACTTTTATTTCTCCATTAATTTCAAACTCCCTTTTCATCGTTTTAAAGAGGAACAATAAAGGACCGAATTTAAAAATCTACTCCTAAACCCGAGTTTTGCAGGTCAAATTGAACAAGGTTTTGTTTTTTTATATGCGAATCTCTCTGAAACCATATTCATTATTAGATAATTGGTGTAAACTTCTTATGCATATTAATTTTATATGCTAATCTCTCTCTATATATATATATGTATGTATAAATATTCTAAAACTTTCGACGAATTTAAAAGAAACACTTGCAACAAAATATTATTAGATTTGATAACATTTACACAGTACGTTAAAAATTTAAAATATAAGAAAAAGAAGGTTATTCCCACTTAACATTTTCAGTTTTTTTTTTTAAAAAATCTGCGCGGAATATAAAATTTAATCGGTTTTCCGAATTTCACAGTTTCTGATAAAATAATAAAATTATATGAACAGAGTTTGCAACAATGACGCTATTAAAAATAAAATAAAATAAAAGGAAGTGGAGCCCAACAGGCCCGGCGAGCGAGTCGATGTAAATTCACGACTCGACCAACTGGAATTCCAATTATAACCCTCTAATCTACAATATATTTAAATCCGACTGATTTATATAATAACTCAGAGTTCATATGTCACTAAACAGAAAAAATATCCACTAGGCACTAGTGATGGATAATTACGATATTTTCAGAATTAATATATTAATTTTTTTAACTATAGTGAGAAAAACTATACAAAATTTTCAAAACCAACCATCGAATTTATATAATATATAAGGAGTGTACAGGATATTATAACAATGTTGTACGGAGTTTCAGCATATATTCTTCTATTGTAATCAAATAATGATATAGAAAAAAAAATAATACATACCGAATAAATTCTTTTTATTTTTCATTTAAGATAGATTCTTCAATTATATTTCTAAAAAATTATAATTTCAATATTCTGAAACATCGTATCTAACACTGGCTTTAAAGATAATTTAATAAATCATAGAACAGTTTCTGCAAAAAGTGCCAACTTTTTCAGGAATTAAAAAAAAAATGTTTGACCCATGATATTACTTGTGGAATGACTAATTTTATTTAATTAAAAATTAGCATCTGTATTACCATTACATTATGACTTGAAAAGTAAAATTTTTAAATATGCTAAAGGTTGTATTTTATAAATAAAATGGTTGTATTTCCAAACTGAGAAATCTTACAAGTTTTATTTAAAAATAGAAGTTGTTGATATCAAAGGAGGTTAAACTAGTTTTTCTATTAGACATGTTAAAACCTTTTCCATTCCATTTAGCAATGATACAGAAATATATATATATATATATAGGTTAGATTGTATAACATAATCAATTATGTTTATTACGTTAAGAGGTATGGTTCATATTTTGAATTTAGAATATAGAAATTTTACGTTTTATAGAATTATATATTATTATATTTTTAAAATTTGTTCGTACTTTTTGTCTTATAAACAGCTTATTTAAAAATATATTACATATTAAAATTTATTATACAATTGATAAAAAAAAGAGACCAATTTCGAGGGCATTATGGGAAGGTCAGACAGATTCTGTCTCCCGATGGAGCTGTTGGTTGGTCCGTCGCCGTTACCGATGCACAACGGAAAGACCGTCACTTGCCGTTTATTGTTTGACGGCGTTACTGCACCACATGGATTAATCACCGTACACGTGTACGCTATGACGTCTGTTAGATGAAGGGTAAAAAATGGAAAGAGAGAAAAAAAATTAACCAACGGTAATGAAAGTGCAAATGAACAAGGGAATCCAAGGAGTCACAGTGCAGCAGAACATCATCATGAGATTCCACAAAAAGAGATTTTTGTGATCTCTTTTAAAAAAAGTTTTATAACTAAGAAAATTCAATTATTATGTTACAAATATTTATATTTTAAAGGAATAAAACTAGATATTTTTTCAGATTAACATCATTTTATATACAGATTAATAATGTAGTGATTAAGCTATTTATATTTTAGAGAAAGAGATTCTTGAGATTAAATAGTATTTTAATTACGGATACAAATATGCAACTTTACCAGATACATGAAACTTTAAGGTGTTCGTTCACCTTTTTAAATAGGTTTTTAAATATCTTTAACAAATTCAATATTATAAAGATCCATAATATGTGGATCTTATTAATCAGTTCAGTTCCATTACAAATCAATTAGACAGATATTAATTATTAGAGTGGTTAATGAAATTATTGTAACCGAAAACTATCAATAAAGTGATGAAAGGGGAATTTGTCAAAACAGATGAAAAGCGATCATTTTTGGAGGTGGAGATTTTTTTTTATTATCTTTTTTTTTTTGGTGTGTTTAAAATAAAATTAAAAAAAAAAGGCAAAATATTTAACTAATTACGCCATGATCCTCGTTAATCACCTTGTTGTCTTTTCTAAATTCTAATCATAAAAATACTTAACTTATATTATATGTGCATGCGTGAATGTCCAAGTCAGCAATTATACTCAATACAATCATATGGATAAGATGGAAATGATACAATAGATTTTGAATACACATGACACTTGCAAATTGCAAAGATAACCCAAAATGTCTTTTTTAGATACATTAATCTTAAAAATCACAAACTTTAAAAAAAAAATTATATAAAAATCATGAACTTTATACCTACCATCTTTTATAAATTTTATCATATTTCCACCTATTTATTAACTTTTGAGAATTTGGCATGATTAATAAATTTCATGATTTTATATATAAGTTGTAAAATTCATGATTTTATATGGATTTTTTTTTGGCTATCTTCAATATTTTGATTATAACCATAACATTTGACATGGATTAACTTCATTATGCATTGTCATGTAGATTCACATCCTACCATAGAAGCAGCAGACAAATACACATTTTGGATTTGGTGGATTTTATATAAACGTTGGGTGGGAATGGACAGGGGCATGCAAATAACAGAAGGTGGACTATACGAGGAGACCAACTATATATATATATATATATATATATATAATTTTGTATGTACGTAGGGAGACATACGTACACATGCAAACTCATGACTTATGTGCGTATGCATAATAATTATACGCTCGAATGCAAGTGAATGGAAAACTGTGTAAAAAGTGGGCACTGTTTTGTCTGCAATATACAATACACCAACCCATGAATTCATCATGCCTCTTCTTAAACGTATGCATCTCGTATTTTTTTTTTTAAAAACAAAAATTACGACTAAACATTCTACGGTTCCTAAGATCTCATTGATTTTGTCGGGAAGAAGAAGAAAAAAAGGTACGAGTCGGTCAGTGCATGGGAAACGACGAGTTCAGAACAGTCTATCTGCGTCCCTTTTGGATAGGATTGCAGAAAACTCTGCAACTTGAACGGAGATCAAGAAACTAATGAGATGAACAAGTGATTGAAATAGGATCAAGATCCTTTAGGACGTGGAATCTTTTCTTCAAGCCAAAAAGAACAACTTCACATTGGGTGTTAATTACCTGCAGGAACTCGAAGGCAACACGACAGAGAAGCTGTTCTGTCTCCACCTGTCCTGTCCTGCAAGATTTCGATCAAAATGAACAAGTGCAGAGATCTTTTGTAAAGGTTTATCCAAAGCCCAAATGAAGTTTATCAGAAGGCATTAGATGTCTCAGTTCCGCAAGAACCAGAGATTTGATCGCCATTTCTGCCTCTCCAGGCATCCACTATGATCTCCACAGTTCATTCTCCTTCTGTCCCGAAGTTTTGGATATCAGAAATATATTGGAAAGCAGGCCAAGAGACACAAGGATTGTGATAATCTGTCACACCAGGTTGGCAAGTTCATCTACTGAACAAATGTAATCTACAGCTGGAGAGGAGATCATGAATAAGGCATTAACCGCATCAAGTCTTGCAGAAACACAAAGAAGAAACTCTCCAAATCGATCGTCAGTGGCGAATGAATTGAATCCATATGTCTGATCACATAATAACTGCGAGTTCCATGTCTGCCTCATCTTTAACTATTCTGTGAGCGGAGAATATGAACAGCAAAGCGAGCTACCCGCCGTTTTATCCAAGTTTAGCCTAATGAACTCCAAACCCTCTTTCCTAAACCTCCTATTGCATCAAACCCTGGCCACAGATTCCATGGTTATCACTTCACCTCCACCCGATTTTCGCTGGATGATCTAAACTCATCAGAGCGAATATACGAACTAGTGCTAACAATTCCGAGGAAGAAAAGATTTGAAGACACTGGCAAAGCAGATTACTACCAAGAACAGGTTAAAAGAGATTACTTTGATTCCTTTGTCGGAATTGCAACTTCAAATATAACAGATATTCGAGTTTATGCATCAGCAGAGAGTTCAAAGAGTCCTGATTCCTTTTTACCTTATGTAAAACCTACAGAAAGAACAAGAAACAAGCGGCAATTTTCTATTACGCATGAGTGAATCAACTGACCAACACGTGGAACTAATTGATAAACAAAAATCTCAAATTTATGAAATGGAATGGACTATATGGCATTTGCAATCGCCAATCGGCCGATTCTCTGCAAACCCAATACCCAAAAAAACATCAAATTTCTTCTATACAGACAGTGGGAGAAGAATGGTCATTCCGAAAGAAGAGAACTTTACAAGAAAAGGCAAAATCCAGTCAATCCAAATGAAGGTGGTAGTAAGTCTGATATGTACCAACGTAAGACGAGGAAGAAGACGATGGCCCATGATTAACATAACCTCGATCATCGTCTTCATCGTCCTCGTCATAATAATCGAACGGATCTGGCGGAGGAACACAGAGATAAGTCCAGAACCACGAAGCGAGTCGACCCAGTTGCCGGAGAGGGAAGCAGCAGACGAGTTCGAGCATATCGCCGCTGCTGATTTGCTCCGGCGGTGGAATCCGCCGCAACCGCTGCCAAACCTCCGCCGAGAAGTGGGCTACGGACATCACAATCGCGCCGTTGAACACCATGTCCGAATCAAGGGATGATTCCGTCCGATTCGTGGGTGAATGCGCGCATAATTAGAGAGCCGAGATAAAGTTTGGAGTTTTCCTTTTCTTTTTTTTTTCCCCTCTATCGGCTCCTTCTGGGTTCAGTCTTTGCTTTTGAAGGGTTGACTTTTTTTTTTAAAGGTGAATGATGTGGATGATTATGATGATGCTCGTAATCCATTATCATCATCATCCATAATCATAATGGTTTTTGCTAATTTAGTTTTTTTTTTCCCTATAACGCTATTAGTGGCTTGAAATATTAAATATTGATTTGATATTTTTTTCCTCTCGTTTGTGGATAAATCATGCGGAATAACGTGATTTTTCTCATTACTAGGTAAGACCCGCGCAATGCGCGGGTTATACTTATAAAAATTATTTTAATTTTTAATATTTTTTGATACAGATTTAGTATCAATATGTATTGTTTTTTTTATTTTGGAAAAATATAAATTATTAGAAAATTATATATTTAAAAAAATCAAAAAAAGCAATTACTATATTTGTGTTGATGATTTATATCAATGATTTATTTTAAATGTTCTCATTGTTATACATACATATACATAATTATATATATATATATACATATACATATATGTTATACATTAAATACATGTAACATATATATATATATATATTAAAATATATACATATATACATAATTTCTTCGAACACATCCAAAATGATATTATTTATATACATATTTTATAAAAACTATAAACACTATGAAAACCAAAGACCAAAACAAAAAACCAAAAACAAAAACTATCATTATTTATAGTCGAAATAAGATATCATTTTTTAGAATTTTTTAGATTCTTTTTGATATCTCTGAAGCATACCAAATATTCGACTATATACTGAATGATAAGAAAATTAAGTTACCTGGACACCGTAATGAAATCAAAACTCTAATGATATATACTACCGGAGAAATATTTCACCTTTTAAACTCCACAGATAAGTTTTTTAATTTCTTTTGTAATTTGACGAACATGGTAAATTTTTTGTTTGGCAAAGATAGCAAGTAGTAATATAAACATACAAAAAAAAAATTCTTTGCAATATTACAAATAATATCATCAACCTTTTCAACAAAAATATTTTTCGTAAAATAATCTGAAATTTATTATTGTTTAACTTGTGTCTATTGGTTTTTTATTTATTTTGAAACTTTATATATTATTGTTTTGCAAGCATGAATAAGTGATATGAAACATATCTTATAGAACTTGATATATATATATTATGCGTGTGTAGGAAACAACAATGATCGGATTCCAACCTAACTAAACTTTCACTAATCAAATGTTTCCACACCATTATCGCCAAATTAAAAATAAAAACCATATTTTTTCATAATTACCGACGTTTCAGTCAATTTCAATTGTTTATGTGTTCGTTATATATATATATATATATATATATATATTATGTTTACACTATTCTTTTCAATGTACTTTTTGGCCAATTATAATATGTGCAAATCCTTTCCAAACAATACATTAACACTACAATGGTGCACTTTGTTGTCTTTCACGACAGAGCAGAATTCAGCTAATTCGGGTTTGGCGTTTTAAAGGACTTCAAAGAATACTTTTGAGTACTTGTGTAATTTCATTAACAAAATAATGCAAAAAAAAATGAGGAAAGAGTTGTTATTCACTTCATAATTTAATACAAATTTATTCGTGAATTTCGATATATAACAAAAATAATTTTTAAAATTATTTACAAACTGTGACAAAAAATATTATCATTTATAATGTTTTAATTCTTCCTAATTTAAATTATATTGATCACCAAAATGATTATTGGTTACATATTTGTGTTCTCGAATTTGACCATAAACCTATATCGCATCTCAAAAAATCACACGAATATCATTTGTACTACAAAAAATTAAAACATATAGCATAAAAAATGAAACGTAAAACTCGTTGGAAGCCGACTTTGGTACACGTTTGTAGTACTTGTACACATTCTCGAATTTCTCCTTACATTTCTTGACACTTCTTCGATACCCAAGCTCAGCCATTTTCCTGGTCATTCATCAAGAATCCATATAAGATATATACTTGCATATACATAAATATATATATATATATATGCATATATGTGTGTTTAGAAACCCATTCTTCAAGAACACATACATATGAGTATATGTAGAAAGACATGTATATATATGCATATACATATGAGATACATATGAGGTCCTGTATAAAAATCGTGAGTAATAGTTACATCAAATTGAAAATAAAAATAATAATCCTCAGATAAGACTAATATGCATACATATATATATATATGTATATGTATATACAAATGTGTTATATATGTATATATAGTTTGGAGTAGTAACAAAATAAATATGGAGATTTATTCCTACAAGAGAGACTTAAAAGCATAATTTCTAAAAGTTTAGTCTATTTCCGATTGTATCTTCAAGAGAGACAAAATCTCCAACGGAAACCATCGGGTTACTCTCTCTCCACAGTTGGGGACTGTAGAAATATCACCGTAATCCTCCAACTTCACATCCATCTCCTCTTCTCCTACCGTGACTACCACGATTTAGTTTTTTTTGGTTTTTGGCTTGATCCCCCAATATATATGCATGTAATATATGCTAATTTTGGAATAAAATGTTTCTAAGGATCAAATGTTGATATTTATTTATATTTAAAGTTTTTAATTTTTGGTGTATGGCTTTTAAGCCATTACCATTAAATCATGACGATTTTGATTTTGGAATATAATACTGAATGTTTTATAAAAAAATATCTTTACAAATAAAAAGACACCTGATTGCTATATGTCTTTAGATCGATTATTATTTGTTTGCAAATGAAAAGACACATGGTTACGCTTAAACTTTTAGATAAATTAATATTTATTAATATCATCATTACTATGGGTTTTCAATGATAATAAAATCTGCCATAATATTTGATATGTGGCTTAAGCCATTAGTTTTTATAAATCACTTCGATAACGTTTTGGAATGCAAAGCAAAACATTTATTGATACCTGGAAATATACTTTTTAATTAATTAGTTTCTACGATTCAATATATTTTTTTAAAAAAATAAAAGTTTTGTATAATAAAGCCAATTTGAGAATAAAATTTTATTAACTAATAAAAGGAAAAAATAACATAGAATATTTATTTGATAAAGGAAAAATATATTTTTAATTAGTTTCTAATATAGAAAATAAAATATTTGACAAATAATATATTTTTATTAATTTCAGTTGTAATGTACATTACAAAAATTGGTTTATTAATTTTATTAATTTCCATTATTTAAAAAATCATAAAATAATATATGTGGATATTAATTTCCATATAGAATGCCTAGATGACTTCATTTAAATCATAAAACCAAAATATGATCACACGTGGTTCCATTTAGTACGGCGGTCAACTGGAAAGAGGAAAATTTGAGAACTGATTTTAATGATAAACAATTACAAATATTTATACTACGGAAAATAGCCTTAACCGAATCCTAAATCGAATGCTAAACCGATACTCTATAAATAGCACATCACACTTCTTAAGATAAACCATAATTTCATCTCCTACCCAAAAAATATATATATATATATATAAATCCAAATGGCGAAAACACATGCACATAAGAACTGAAACCGGATTGCCCATGTGAAAAGATCATATTAGAGATTCAATTGATCATCCCATGAATCTCTTGGTAGTCGTTTATGGTAGAAAATTTGCGGTGAAACATGACCGACCGTTGCTTGACAGCCTGCAATGAGTTCTTCACTGAGGGTACTCGCTATTTCCCACATTTCTTGGATCATAACTATAGATCTGTTTATTCCTTTTTTCCCTGAAAATTTCGTGAGACTTTTTTTGTGGTTTTTTAACATATAGGTGACAATATTTATATAGGAGAGAGACTCCAACGTACCAACAACAACAATCAGAGATAATAAATATAATCGACGTTTGAGCGATTTGACCTCCGTTTTTTTTTGTTTTAATATTTTATCCCACTAAGTACTAAATATATGGAACGAATGTAAAGGTAATGGAGGATTATAATGGTTATATTGAAGACATCTATTTACTACCATTCAATCTTAGGTGACGGTTTTTTTTATTTTATATATAATTGAGGCGAACTTTTTAATTGTTTTAATTATAATATAATCTATTGACATTTTTCTTTTTTATGTAATGCTTCATTTTATGTATACTTAATTATCATAACGTAATGAGATGCCAATATATATACATATATAATAGTGTGTACTTAATATTTTATTTGGTATGGAAATACAAATAAAATTGTAAGAGGAAAAAAACATGTATAAGACAGAAGACGTCGAGCTTCCACTATTTCCGGCGAAGAGTTCTGATGAAACCCAACTTGCATGACTTGCAGTCATAGCAAAGAACGATCCACTCCTTCCTGCACATCTCACAGTCTTCGTCTTCTATGTCGTATTTCATCTCCTCTTTCTTTCTCCATGACGGTGCGGTGACCTCTTCTATCCGTGGAATATAGACGTACAAATATGTGGAGAAGGAAAAATATTTGTGGTCCACGGTTTTTTTTATGGGATGCGTTCAAGATATAGTGGATGAATGAAATACGAAACACACATATATATATATATATATATATATATATATATATCGTTAATTGGTATTTACACAAAAATCAGTTATTATTAAGACATTGATTATAATTAATAATATGAGAAGAGTGGGAGGATATATAAATGAAAGAAACGTTTCTTAATAATATTAGAAGAGCGGAAAGAGATATAAATGAAAGATACGTTTCACACTAAAATATATTAATATTTTATTAGATTTAGTTATTTTAATAATAAATTAATTTTAATATGAGAAAAGTGAGAGGTATTGAAAAAACTTTGGCATTTAAAACTGATATTATTATATTTTATTTGGTTATTATTAATTTTTCAATGATAATTAAAAATTTGCTAGATGATCGCCTACTCTATTGTCAAATTAATAGCCATGGCCATTCACCACCCAAAGTAATGACCACTATGCATAATGATATGTTTCTCCCATTACTGAGCTAATAAATAATCTTGGTCATTTCATATTTTTAACTTTTTATTCTACCAAATATTAATTACATGTTAAATCTAATCCAAATGATTTTTATTTTCTCAAAATATTATCATTTTAGTTACCATAATTAACATATAAATAAAGATGAATTGTTAAACTCAATTATAAATAAAGATTAACATATTATCATTTTAATAAGAACAAAAATTTATTGAAAATCAATAGGATGACGTGAATTGACTTTTTTATTATTTTTATTTTGAAGGTAAATTTAAAAATGCACACAAATATAATATAAATAAAATTCATTTTTTTATTTGGACATAATTTTTTCAAAATAATATCATTTGAATTTAATATATTAAACTAACAACGAAATTAGAAATTATTTTCATTATATGAAACTAAAGTTCTTATTTTTTTCCCAAAATCATATTTATAATATTCTAATTAAATAACTAATGAGAATTTTAATAGTCAATAAAAATTAAAACAAATGCCACATAGATGATGAGGTGGAGATGAGGTGGCTTCACCATATTGCTTTAAACCTTATTATTATATATATAGATTTTTTGTGGTTAGCGTATCATAGAGGAGTTCCAGGTGTCTGCCATAGGAAACGACAGCAAGAAATAAAATAGTCTTTTTCTTACTCGTGATTGGTAAAAATAAAAATAAAAATGTCATTGTCTAAAGCATAAGTACCCAAAAAAACGAACACAAAGTCAAACGACCATGACTGTCTGTCTCCTGGCCATCCATCCATTGGCGCCCATTTCTTCAAACCCTTTTCCTTCTCACCCAAGAAACCATCTCTTCCTTCTCCCCAGAAGTTCATCATCTTCTTAAAAAAAGGATCTCCGGAATAACAATGGCGGTTTTGGCAGTGGCGTTCGGACAGAAGGAACCGCTTGGGAGAGAAGGCGTTCCATCTGTCCGAGGATCAGCGACGTGCGCCTGTTCCATGGGCCTGCTGCTTCGAGCTCCAAGATCGTTGGAACATCGGTTTGACCACCGTTCCCAGTGGGCCCGCATCGCCAAATTATGAATCTTTTCTTCACCAATCCTATGGCATCCTTATACTCTTTGCCCTCTGATCAAAATCGGGTCTGTTTTTGATGAGTTTCTGCAGAAGCTGTTACCCATCTTGATGTTGAGAACGCTGAACATCTTTGTTTATGTTCGGACTGGGTAGGTAATATATATTATGATTTATCAGATCTTCAAATGAAATCTATGTTCTACATAACATAACAAGAAATCTGCGTGTCATTCAAAAAAGAATTGAATCCTGCCCGGAAAGAGGAGGGAGAAGAAGAACAAAGCTTCTCACCAAACTCGAAAAACACAACAAAAAAAATATGGAGGAGGTGTTGTAGTTTCCCTCACATTTCTGCGCATATGCAACAAGCAGAGCACTCATGAATCTTCAAACCAAACCCGGCAAAAGCTTTTTTTATTACATAGATTTACAAGACACTTACCAAACTGCAAGTTGACACAACCTGCAATGGCAACAGATCAAAGTTACCTGGCCAGAGCCGGTCATAGTCCGGGAAACTGATAAGAGGGTAGGAGGTTTTTGGTTGTACCTTTTGATTATTTCTTCAAGCTAAGGGCGGAGAGAACCTTCTTCCCGTACGGATTGGTCCGGAGACACGGGATATGCGGTTTTATGGCATCCACCAGAATAGCGTGGAGAGCTCCCTGCTCAGAAAGGTTCATGTACATTAGCTTCATATCATTTCACCTCTCAAAAAGATTACAACTTTCAGTTTAACCTCTCAAGAAGGTTATAACTTTCAGCTTAAAGCCATGGATTCTGCTTATGTCAACCTAAATTGAAGGCAGAATTCATGAAATGACCATGCCTCGACCAAGTAATCTGATCTTTATCCAGAACAAGGGGCACTAAACCAAGAAAAAGTTTGTCTTTTTCCTCTTTGCTCAGACTTAGGAGTTTTGTTACTCACCCTAGATTGTTTCAAGGCTGCTTGGATTACATAGTTTCCATAAGGGTCCTGCATGACCTGATCAAGCCGGCCATCATTTATAAATTCTCTGATAATGTGAGCACGGTGTTCATCATCGGCTTGTTTCAGGCACTTCTCAACCACATTGCTGCTACATTTTTGCATGGACAAGTCTGTGTAGTTGCCCTCTAGTTGCTCGAGAATTTCTAGGACTGCCCACTGAAGCTGAAGCTCAAAGACAAATTGGAGGACATAATTCCTGCAATAGACCATATCAATCAATACATACACAGACAAGACCGTATAAATCGATACATACACAGATAAGCACAGGCATGGTTATGCAAACTCTTGGACAAAGTCATCGGAACAATGCTCTTGCTGGTGAGTGAGAGACATAACAGGAAACAGACAAGAGTATATACCCGAAAGGATCTTGGGAGAGGAGTAGAGCATTGGAAGCGACTTCAGAGACCAAAAGGTGTCTGTGTTCACCCTCAGAATGACCAAGGCATTTTTGAAGTACGCAGCAGCCATGGCGATCAGTTGCAAGCTCAACACAATGAGTAATTGCAGCTTCGAAAATTAACTGAGGAAAAGGAAAATTTTAACTTCTAGAAATCTTTCACAAAAGGGTAATGAGAAATAGAAATGAAAGAAAGATTGGTCTGTCAGATTTCGTCAATAAATGTGCGTAAATCCATATGAATATTTTTTCAGTAGTATCTTACCTTGCCACAGTGAGGCAACAAATATTGCAAGCATCGTTGAGCAACATGGTTACCATTCACATTCTTGATCAGAGTCACTATACCAGGCTTCAGGGCTGAAAGGACAACTGCAATCTGCTCTGCCAACTTCACCGTTTCAATGATCTTCTGAACAGCACGAGTCCTGCATACGAGACATCAATCTTCAGATGCTAAACACACACACATAATGGCATGAATTCACATGAAGAGAAGGTGTATATATATATATATACCCATGCATGTCGCAAGAAATTTTAACAAGCTCTCCTGGTTTTCTAGTTACCGAATGAACAATCTGCATTCGTTGATCCTCGTTGCAAACCTCAAGAAGCTTTTGAACTAAGTAATTACCAAAAGGGTCTGTCATAAGCTCCGCAATATGGTTGATGATCTCACAAAAGATCATCTCTATATCTTCGATGTTTTTCTCTGAAAACTTTCTCTGTAGGAAGCGGCAACCATGTTGGTCCTTTGCCATGCAATATATTTTGCCTCTTGCTTCTGCAAGGGAGTTGTACTTTTGAGGCTGCATCCTTAGATTGCCGTTTTTGAGGTTCAACGTGCTAAAGAAATCCCATGGAAGCGAGTCATCGACTTGATTGTGCAACCAAAGTCTTTCATCATGCTTCATGTTGTTATGTGATTCATCTCTTATTCCATACTTCATGGCTTTATCTGAGTTCAATCCAAATTGCGATCTTGTCAGCATCTTATCTGGATAACCCGTTCTCCTCATTGCATCCAAACCCTTCACACCTTCATTTTTATCCAAAAACAAGTCTCCATTCGTGAGGTCAGCTTGGCGAGAATCTAAACTGCCAAAATATTCCTGTCTTGGACTCATAAGCTTGCTAGGAGCATCCATGCTCTGGTTATAAAGATAGAGGAAATGTGGGCTCATCCTTAAATATGGCTCTTCTGGGAGTTTTAGCCTTTGAAGCTGCCCCTCTTCGATATTTCTCCAACCCATATGAGATTGATTCAGTGGTAGATAGTGAGGCAGAGGCTGTGAGGGCGGCATGTATTGCGGATGATCAGACAAAACATTGAACTCCAAGCCCGGGATTTGCATGGTTCGACAAAACTGAACACCTTGGACAGTATGAACGGGCGAAACACTGGAAGGGTAGTTCTGAAAGTACCCGACTTGTTGCAGCCTCCTAAATACTTGCGGGTCGTGTTTTCTTGCATCAAATTTGTCAAACACACAAGGCAAGCTGTTTGGCGAGTGGCAAGAAGGAACAAATAGCAGACGAGAATTTTCAGGCATCGATACAGTCGTTTCCCTCAGGTTCCCGCCAAAGTCCACACCTGCCTCAGCGAATGCAGATGTAAAGGTGCGTTCATCGGGAAGATTTGCTTCTTCTAGCTCAGCTTTCTTGAAAGGAGATTGCTCAATTCTGGTTCTCTGCATTCCTCCATCATCCGACTCTTTGTTAAGTATCCGCGAAAACTGTGCTTTGCAAGAGTTCACACATAATGGAACCCTGCTGCTGTTGTTCCCAGAAGTCATTTTCGGTATCTCTCCAAGAAGCTTCTCGAATTCATCAAATTCTACTTCACTTCTTCCCTGCTCCATTTTCAAATACAATAAAACTAAACAAAGAATGGCTTCTTGCCCTTCTACCAGAGAAATCAAAACTCCAGATCCTCAGTTCAAAAGCCCTCTGACCACTGCAACAAAAACATTACAAAGACAGAAGTCAAGAAGCCATAGCAACAACAAAAAACAACGCTTGGAAACAATGTAACTACACGGAACTGTCAACACTGAAACAAGCTGCTGAAAGAAACTCGTCCTTCAAGTACATAGTGGTAAGTCTGCTTAGTGAGAGTAGAATACAAGACAAATCTAGAAAACAAACAAAACATTCAGTGTCACGACTCACAAGTAGGTCCAAAGGAACTAAACTCTAATGCAAAACAGAGGTAGGTTGGATCATTCAATACATCAAAAACTTGGAATTATTTTATGCATGAATTTCCCATTGAAAACAAGAACAAACACAAGCAGCTGGATCACTCAAGATACACGAATATTCTGATACCCTTTGCAAGATTTCAACCTGCATTGTGTGATCAAACATTCGACGCAATAGCAAAAAAAAAAAAACTTATAGAAAAAAGTCCTGAGATCACTTCTGGTCACTTGGAATCATACGGCAAATTGAAAAGGACAAGTGGGAATACAAAGCTACATGAATCGTGAAACGAGGAGAGAACCAAAGCGATCGAATTTAGATTCACCATGTACACAACACGGCAATCGGATTGATCAAAGCCAGAACACGAACATCACGGCTTTCATAACGGTACGGACATGAGAGAACACGGAAATCGAGCGAAAAATCGGGCAAGCGCACTCACGATCGCAGAAGATATGAGGAGGGATCAGATCAGTTCATCAGAATTTGGGAAAGAAACCCAGAAAATGTACGGTGATCACAGAGAGAGAGAGAGAGAGAGAGAGAACACTCACGATCGCGGAGGAAAAACTCGATCTTTCCGATCAAATTTCGAAACTTGGACAAAACCCAGTCCAGAGAAAATCCTACGGTTATGTCACAATGCGAGAGGAAGAGGAAAGCGATGAAGGGGTGAGATGGAGAACCGCCATTGCAGAGGCATTATAACGTCAGTCGCCAAGGTGATGCAAAAGAGAAAAATCTCGAACACGCAAAGAGAGGAAAACGCTTAAAAACCACAAAACTGAAAAGAAGAAGAAATGCAATCATCCGGAAGAGGAAAAAAAAGCATAAAATAAAAAAACAAAAAAAGAGAGGAAAATGTGGGGGGAAATTCAGAGGGAATTGGGAATGCAAAGAGAGTGAGAGAGAGTGGCGGTGCTGCTTGTATTTGGTAGGCGGCGTGAAGAAGCAGAGAGAGAGAAGCAAAGTTCAAGCCTTCTGAGTTTTGATTTTATTTTCTGCTATGAAATATCTTAAAGATTTAATTTTTCCTTCAAAAATAATGAATTTTGGACCAAATTCAATAAGGAAACATACATTAATATAGGGAGTGATAATAAAATGTAAAAAATAAAATTGTGAAAATGAAATGGAGGGAAGAAGGGAGAGAGAGAGAGAGAGAGAGCGACAATGCATGGAAAAGGAAGGATCTTTAGGCCATACTTAAACAGTCTATACTCTATATACCTTCATTTGTTACGTTTTTCTATCCCCTTTGTTTTTCTTCATCATATATTAAAGTCTCTGCCTTTCCTTTCTCTCTCCCTTTGATTCCTTTCGTTTTCGGCTCATATGATATGTTCCCCGTTGGTCATGTAGGTATATCAACTTGCACAAGATTTATGTCACACACACATATATATATATATATATATATATATCATACAATTATTAATGTAAGGATTTTAAAAGAGTGAGATACGGCTTCAACGACAATGACTTGTACATTGTCATTTTCTATATATATATATTTTTTAAATTTGTAAAAATCTCTACTATTCGTTGATTCCAAAGGGTTACCATCGACCAACGAAGTTATATAAAAAAAATTTAATTTCATAAATTTATGATAAACACGCTATGATTTACCCGTAATTTATGTTCGAAGTTAAATGTATTATATATAAATTAAATTCCAAGCTACACGCCATAATTGATCCTCTCCCCTTCAATGCATGCGTATGCGTTTCATTCAAATGACTCGTCAAAATTATTTTATTATTATTTTATTATTATTATTATTATTATTCGGCATGATTTCTAACCTCTAACCCCTAAAAAGTGACGAACATAATTTAATTTAGCCGCAGCCCACAAATTCCATGCCTAACATAACACTACCTTGCAAGTTGTGTAAAAGTACATTACATTCTCGGAAAACCCACAAAAATGGGGTCTCTATATATATTTTTTCCCATCACGGAAATTCAAGTTTTATGAAAAATCACAGAATTAAAAAAAAAAACAGGGGTTTAGAAGAAAATCTACCATTGGTGGAACAACTTAAGCGAGCAGCCGACACAATGTACTTTGAAACACGACCCTTTGCTTCCCAATCTTGCTCTTGGTCCAGCTTAGAAACCGTAACCTGAAACATCGCCAAGTTATAGGGAAGGACAATTTGGTTAATAATCGAGTAACCGAACCGATCTAATATAAACCGAATGATTATGATTTCTATAAAACCGAAAAAAACCGAATCTGAACTTGAACCTAACAATAAAAAATAACTGAAAAATCATTTTTTTTGTTAAACGAATACTTTTATCAATGAAACCAAACCGAAATAGAACCAAACCTGAATTCACACCGATTTCATTATAAAAACTGAATGGTTAGAATTTTTCTAAAACCGAAATAACCCGAACCAAAACACTGACCCTTGATAATGAGGTTTTGTTCGAAAATCAGAGAGAGAGAGAGCCAAGAAAAGGAAAAGAACATATCGAAGAACCTGAGTTGTCCATAGGGTTCCCTGCAGGCAATGGCTCCGGCTCTTTGATCTCGACAACCACGCAATCTGACATCAAGAACGTTTTGGCCACCGATGATGCATGCTCCAGACAACATCTCACCACCTGAAATTCAGTACCAATAACTCAGTTATAAAGAGTTACAGATGTCGGAACTGTTCAAGAAAATGCAAAAAAAAGTTTGAAATCTTCCAAACTCGCCTTGGTTGGATCGATGATGCCTACAGCCATGAGATCTTCGTATTTGCCAATGGCGGCATTGTATCCGTATTTAGGGTTGTCGCTGGCCAGAACCTGCAGATAAAAACCGAATACTCGTTCAGTTTGTAGTTCAGTTCTATTTCAAGAGTGGTGGCGAAAACTAACTGTGAGTATTACTTATATTTACCTTCTCGCTGACAACACTGCCATTAACACCGGCGTTCTTGGCGATCAACTTCAGAGGATAGCTCAATGCTTTCTTGACAATTTCAGCCCCAACCTACGTTTGAGTTTGTCAAAGGAGGGTTATAATCTGACAGAACAAATACAAGAACCGTTTTTTTTTCCCGAGAAACCCTTTGTGAGACTCAGACTCACCCTTTCTTCATCGTTTTCTAGATTCTCCTTAATGGCATCTACTTTTGATGCAAGTCTTAGAAGAGTGCATCCACCGCCAACAACAATACCCTCCTCGACAGCAGCCTGACAATTATTCCGAATTTTCCCAACTTATTCCATGCATATGTGTGGATGGTTACCAAAAAGACCCGAACTTCTTTGAGGCTTCCATTAATCGAAATTACCTTTGTAGCATTAAGAGCATCCTCAACTCTCAATTTCTTTTCCTTGAGCTCTGTCTCAGTTTGAGCTCCAACCTAAGCAAATGAAAACGTTGCATGCATATATAAAACTTTACGGTTATTCGTTTATGACCATCGATGTGCTTAGTTTAGCAATTCTCTCGACTAAAACCTCACCTGGATCACAGCAACACCGCCCGATAGTTTAGCAATTCTCTCGTTAAGCTTTTCCTTCTCATAATCTTGTTCTGCAGCCTGTACCACCAAACACCCATCCAAGGCCGAAGGCACGAGCAGTTAGTTAGCATTATCATGTAACAGACCAACCCACAAATTTCTTTGATTTGAAACAGTACCTCAATAAGATTCCTAATCTGTGCAACTCTCTTCTTCACAGCTTCTTCAGTACTCCCATCCCCAACAATGGTTGTAGTATCTTTTGTAAGAACCACCTTAGCAGCATTACCCAGGACTTCTTTTCCAACTTTGTCCAACTGAAGTCCCACCTCATCCCTAACTACAGTGGCTGCAAAAGAAAAGTGTAACCCTCTTAGCATTCGCTACAAGGATCATAACTTTTTGAGTAACATTCAGATGACAAGAATGCTAAAAAAAGACAATGATATCTGTCTCACCTCCTGTTAGAACAGCAATGTCATCCAGGTACTGGCTCTTGCGCTCTCCAAATCCTGGTGCTTTCAGCGCAGCAACTTTCAGAGTACCTCTAAGCTTATTAACGACAAGAGTAGCTAAGGGCTCTTGTTCAATATCCTCGGCAATGATCAAAACAGGGTATGCACCCTTGATCGCATCTTCCAGAATGTTAACAATATCCCTTGCATTCGTTATTTTCTTATCGACAAGAAGCAGCTGCAGTCAGATATATAATGTATGAGTTAAACAATTGCTACATGTACTCCGAGCATGTGATTATCATTTTAGCAGTCATTGCAAGAACAACAATACCTTGCAGTTCTCATATTCCGCTGACATTTTCTCACTGTCAGTAACAAAGTATGGAGAAATATAACCACGATCAAATTGCATTCCTTCTACAACATAGAGGCTATTCTCAGCGCTTTTTCCTTCCTCAAGAGTGACAACGCCTTTACGGCCAACTTTTCCCATTGCTTCCGCTATCATATTCCCTACCTCATAATTGTTCCCTGCGCTAACAGCAGCAACATCTGCAAGCTCACTGTCCTCAACCTGCACTCAAAAGCAGACCGCTCGAAAATGTCCTCAAGGAATACTATGAACAATGAAAGATCATAAAGATGGGTCGTCTTAGTCCACATTACCTCCTTCGACATTTTTTTCAGCTCCGATACAAGGGCCTTGGTGGTTTTCTCGATCCCTCTAGTAATCAAAACAGGGTTGGCACCAGCAGCCACCACCTGAAAGTTTCATCACATATGAGGCAAATTAAATATGTATAATTCGCAAAAAGAAAAAGAAAGAAAGCTCGAAATACATCCGTCAGATACAAACCTTGACACCCTCAGCAATGAGACCTTGAGCAAGAACAACAGAAGTAGTTGTTCCATCACCAGCTAGGTCATTGGTCTTGGCAGCTGCTTGTCTCACCAGCTTAGCTCCAATGTTCTCAACTGGGTCCTCCAGCTCAACCTAGAAAATCAGATTATTAGTTTCGCAAACGATAATACATTACTCGATGATCGGCACAACTAGACAAATATCTACCTCCTTAGCAACTGTCACACCATCATTCACAATTTTCGGGGAACCATATTTGCTCTCCAGAACAACATTCCTGCCCTTAGGACCAAGTGTAACCCCAACTAGATCTGCGAGCTTATTCACACCGGTCTACAAGAAAGGCAAACCAAGACAATTCATATATCATACGGTAAGGAAGGATCAAAACACAGGCAAAATAAAAAAGAAGGTGAATCTGGTAATTATCCGCTCACTTGAAGCTTCCTAATAGCGGTACCGTCCTTGTTGAAATGCAACTGCTTGGCGGCATAGATTTTGGGGAGCCTTGCCTTCCGCTGGGCAATGTTCTGTCTCTTTCCAAAAGAGCTCAGTGGGATGGAAACGAAAGATGACAATCTGTTAGAAGATGATAATTGCCCATCTCTTGCGTGGCCACCAGCAGGAGCCAAGGATCCGACTGAAGACATCCCAGCGAAGGTTGACGCCATTGCTCACCTATTGCAAAGCACGGATACTCATCTTTATGGGCAGCACCATCATTTCGACTAATTAATCCAAAAACCCAAAACAATACAAACAAAGAAAGCGAATGGTTTTCAAAATATAAAAGCTTTTCAACCGAAAGTGAAAAAAAGAAAATTAAGAGCATGTTTATCTGATAAGAAAGAGACGACCTTCTTCTCTACTCAATCACGAAGTAAATCAGAGGGGGGCGGAGGGTATAAACAAAAGATCCCAATCACCGAAAAAAAATACAGAAATCCAAAATCAAATCGAACAGCTCGATCGTTATTATCAAAGCAACAAAACAAACCCGAACAAAGCGGGAAATGGGCAACAACATTCCACCTACCTAACCAGACAGAACAGAACAATCGAATCAAAGAGTATCGAGATCACGAGACTAACGGAGAAACGGCGCAGAGAGAGAGAAGAACTAGGGTTTTAGGGAAGAAGGGTTTTCACCAGAGGAAGCGATCGTCTGCTCGGTTGTTGTCGACGAAACGAAAGCACTGGAAGAGTGTGCGTGCAATTTTAATTTAGTGCAAACGGTCACTTCAACTTCGGCTCTTGAAGCTTCCTGTTTGATTTTGGGCCGTCGAACTCTCTAGAAGCCCGCCCAAAGCCCACCCAGCTTTCCACTTTTATGTTACCCAATAAGCTTCTGACACGTGTTTACAATAATTTGATAAAGTTTTAATTAAATTTGAACATATATATATATATATATATATATATCCTCGAGAAGAAAGAATTAACTAGACAATGGAGGAAATAGTTTTTTTTTTAAAGTTAAATCTCTGATTCTCTGTATTTCCCAAAATACACACATCATAATTTTGTTCGAAATTGTACATTAAACAAATTAAAAAAAAACTCACAAAACTCTTCTTTGAACACAAAAGTTTAACCCAAAAAAAAGAAAAACAGAGAAGGCTAAACAACCATGGGAAGTCAATTACAATGCGAACCCTTGTCATCTTCAACCTTAGGCATCATCTTCAACTCATCCTTAACCTGTGTCTCGCCTCCGACAGAAACCAGTGTCTTCTGTACGGAGGGGACAACATCTTCCACGACCTGAAGTGGCTCCAACGAGTCGACGATGTCTCGCATCAGAGGCCGAGCTTTCGGGTTCCGGTTCAGGCAATGGTAAGCGAGCGTTGCCGCCTTCTGGACGGATTTCATCGGATACTCTCCTTCGATCCTCGGGTCTACTATGTTCATAACTTTCTTCTTCTCCTTCAGCAGTGGCAGAGCCCAGTCTATGAGGTTTTGTTCCCTCGTTGGTCTTGATTTGTCCAGCGATTTTCTACCCGTCAGAAGCTCCAGAAGAACGACCCCGAAGCTGTATACATCGCTCCTCGGAGTCAAATGGCCTGCACAAACATGCTGTCAGTATCATCGAGTGTGTGTGTGTGTGTATATATGTATATACATTACACGACTCTGAATGCAGTTCTCGAACATGGGTTCTGACTTACGGATTGTTTTTTACTGTATGATTCAGATTCAGAAAGGATCTTGGTTCAAGAAGCATACAAAAAGTTTGTCCTTTTACAACTTCTTGACTGTTAAATGAAGTATACATCCAGATTCAGAATCAATCTTGGCTCTCAAGAGCTGCCAGAAGACAGCTGTTAGATACATGTTAGTTTATGCATCTGTTTCTGTATTTGCATACCACCTACATGCCGATGATACGATTTTTCATGACCACAAATCCTGTATTCAATCCAAATGTAGGTTTGGATATCGAAATGGTGACATGATTCTGTCAAAATATTGCTACTTTGAGACCATGGAGGAGTCTAAAATGTTGGATTTCACTGCCAATTGATGGAAACTTGCCTGTCATGATGTACTCGGGAGCTGCGTAGCCGTAAGTTCCCATTATACGGGTCGAGACATGAGACTTGTCTCCTACAGGACCGTCTTTAGCGAGGCCGAAATCAGAGAGTTTGGCATTGTAGTCCTGTTCCAACAGTAAAATGGAATCCACGGTTGTGAAAGGGCTATATACACTAATGGAGTCCACATGATCTTGAGGTTATGTTAATGTACTTACCGGGTCGAGGAGAATATTGGACGTCTTGAAATCGCGATATATGACGGGTTTCTCGGCTTCATGAAGAAAGGCGAGTCCTTTAGCCGCCCCAAATGCAATCTTCATTCTAATGGACCAAGGAAGAGGAAGCAACACTCCTCCAAATATACAAAAAAGTAATGTTAGAAATGATCAGTTTGGACTGACATAATGTTTTCCGACAAGAAAGTAAACGGACCAGGGAAAAAGTCGAACTTACTCGAGAAGAGGTTATTCTCGACACTACCACGAGCCATGTATTCGTAGATCAGCACACGGTGATTGTCCTCGCAGCAATAACCGACCAGTTTCACCAGGTTTGGGTGAGAAAGCTGTCCCAAGAATATCACTTCTGCCTACAAAAAGCATCTCAGCCATTTCATGAGATTCCCTTTCAAAAAGACCACATGGTACGTATCTCTAATAACGCGATCAAGACCATAGCCAAGAAGTACTTATAAGTGTGTCTAGGTGTCTGGAATGTCACTTGTTATCCTCATGTAAAGGTTTTAGTGTAAAGAAATCAGAAAATGGTAAAGCTTCTGCTTCTTCATCATCATCATCATCATCATCATCATGATATGAGAAGCTACCATGATAATCAGAGCATTATACAATGAAGCTCGACAATGCCAATCTAATAACTGTGATTGACCCTTTCTTTACGCAACTGTAGTTGGATTACTTGGCGGGCAAGTAAGTGATAACATCTTACCAGCCATTCTCTGTGGCCCTGGTAACTGTTGTCGCCGTCATGAACTTTCACTGCAACAGGAAGTGGTTGAAGCCCTTCCCTTAAATCTTCGGCAATGAAACCTTTGTAGACACTTCCGAAACCTCCTCCACCAAGGACCCTGTCCTGTCTGAAGTTCCCTGTGATGATTTTGAGCTCACCGTACGTGAAAGCGATCAGAGGGTTCGCAGCAGAGTCTCGCCTTAGATCTTCCACTTCTTTCGGGTTTGACGGTAGCTTATGAACTTCCTTTCTCCTGCTCTGATCCGACGAGCTCTGGTCTTTTGGTGATTCTGAAAAGATGCAAGAACAAGATTGATCTTTGATGTCGGGTTACTACACAGATTGATTCCATGAATCTCACAGTTACAGGAAAAACATGTCGCGAAACCATTGTATCTTCAGAGAGAATTCTTCTCCGGGGGTCAAAATCCAAGAACAAAGAATATATGTCGATGTGCGAGTGATTGATTCGGAGACTTTTTGAGGGACCATATACACGGAAACAAAAGAAAACACTAAAAATAAAGGGGGAAAAAGGATGAAATAAACAAAGGGAAAGAAAGAACCAACGAGATATAGATTTCTCGTGACTGGGAATGAGGAACTCATGTTATTAGAACATGAAGAGCCCACCACATACCTAGAGGCAATGGTGAATCCGGACTCCGAAAAATGGCGCGAGGCTATGAAGTCCGAGATGCAATCG
>NW_010965372.1:1974303-2005477 GCF_000463585.1 Tarenaya hassleriana | reverse complement strand
TGCGGAGGCGGCAGCGTGGGCGACAGATGTGAGAGATCCATCGTCAGGAGTCGACATGATGGAGGAGGAGGAGGAGGAGGAGGAGGGGAAGGTGAAGGATAAAAGGGAGCGGAGGAGAGGAGGCGTAGGTTAGAAGAGTGAGAGATAAGAAGGGTTGGGTCATGGTGGGCCGAAGAGGAGGGAGGGGGCGGCGGGGGTGGTGCTAAAGTGCGCCGAGGGACGTGACGCGTGCAAACGACGCACCTACTCCTCCGCCGCCGTACACGCGCGGTTTAGGTGTATCGCGGGCGTGATTGTCGTAGCCGTGCTATTATTGCGACGCCTTGACGCGCTTTTGCTCATTTTTTTGCGACCTCATACGCCGTCGTTTCGACCGTCTCAAATGCCACGTCATCGTTTTATTCCCAAAACTAAATTTTAAGCAACCTATATAAAAATGTTTGGTACAGGGGTTAAAAATTCATTATCAAGTAATCACGTTTCGCTTCTACATGACATTTTAGTTATAACTATGATGTTTTGACAATAGTAATTTTCTTGGGGGTAAAAAGACAATTGTAATTTAACCTTAAGGCCAAGAAGAAAGCTTGATATTAACTATTAAAAAGCCAAAAAAAAAATCCAATTCCTGCATAAAACAGGAAGCCAATTAAGAAGAAAACCAAAAAGAGAGAAGAATCAAGAACCATCCACATGTATTTCTCGGTCCTTTTTCATTCTCCGGACGACAAAAGACACAGGTTTCTCCAACACGGACACGTTGACGCTGTTCCAGACATCGGGTCTGGTCTGTAGACCCGCGATCTTCTCCGCAACTTCCATGTCCTCCGGAAGAACAGATCCAAAGACCGTGTAGGAGTTCTTCCATTCCGGGTGGTTAGCCAGGCTTACGAAGAATTCCGGTCCTGACCCGACCCAAGCCACCGACCCACGTCCTATGGTCGGGCAATGCTCCTTCGGGATTGGTTTAAACGGGTTTCCTTCCGCTTCGAGAATTCCTTGGATCAGACCAAACGGTGGACCATATGGAGCCTGCAGAATTCACAAAGTGAAGAACTTTCAGGAAAACATTCTAAGCTCGAAATTGCAAGATTCACAATGATCTGGCATGTAAAGCATATAGCTGAGTCATCGATCACGCAGCCGGCCCCCCATATGTTCACACGTTCCTCTCGCAAACTAAACGCTGTATTATTTATTTATTATTACTATTGTTACTACGAAGAATTCCGAACAGATGGGTCCAAAAAATCTCAACTTTATTACAAAAACGAATTCATCTTACCCAAAAAACCAGACTTTAAACCAAAACCCCCCCAAAAAAAAAAATTCCACACCGGAAAAGGGAAAAAACCAGAGCATAATAACCAGAGGGGGGGGGGAAGCAAAGGTAAGCCCTTTTGAATTAATCTCGCAAACCCACGTAAAACGACGAGCTGTTTCCTAATTAGCGGAGGCTATTTAGGGAAAAAGTCACGTAAAGCTTGGGGATTTAGTGAAAAAAAACACAAGGGGAAGAGGCAAGAACTTGTTCCGAGAAAATGGAGAGAGAAAACGCTGATCCAAACCTGATTTTGCGTTTGCAGAGACCCTGTGATTAGAAGGCTCGAGTGTGCACCAGCAGTTACCCATTGTTCCCAAAACAACGCAACAAAAGAAAGAAAAAGAATCGAGCTTTATCAGTTACAACTCATGCCCAGAAGAAAAAACACCCATTTCTCCGCTTCTGGCATCGATTTCTCTTCTGGGTTTTTCTTTTTTTTTAGAAAGAAAGAAAAAAAACAGAGAAGAGATGGGGGGGAAAACGGGTATGGACGATGAAAAAGAGACACAATCAAGGAAGTGTTTTGTTTCTCCTCTAAAGTTCTTCTGCCATCGTGGGAGAGAGAGAGAGAGAGAGAGAGAGAGAGAGAGAGAGAAAGAGAGAGAGAGAGAGAGATTCTTCGTGGCAATGATGGGCACAGAGGGATGAGGTGGGAGAAAGAGGTCTTTAGCTATGGCGGAAATGGGCCCACCTACATTTCTCTTTTTCCCACTCACAAGAGAAAGACAGCAAATTATGGCAATACAAAAATAAAACGGACAATAAAACTCCAAAAAAAAAACATGAATATGTTCGGTCCGGTTAGGTTTTTGGATGGCCGTACGTATAACCGAACGAATTTTCGTTAGGTATCCTTTGACGACGATGGTGATAATAATAACAACAAGACTATAACTTATAGTAATCATATTTAATCCTTCAAAATCTAATTTGTATCAGTTGGGAAAAAACAAGTAATTCAATGGGTTTTTTTTTTCAATCTTTATATATTTTAATATTTTTTATTTGAGTTTTTATTTTGGGGGGTTGGGATTTGATAGTGCGCATGAATGAATGTATGATGCGCATTTTGATGCCACGGCTCTTTGCCTTTTTGTTTTCTTTTTTTTCCGCGATCGCTTTCTCTCACCTTAGCGTGCGCCTTTGGCTTTCCTCTTTCTCCAAAAAAAAAAATTTGTTCACACTCATTTAAAATGGATCAAATACTGTAATATTTGCAGCAAGTTGATATGGTTAAATAGTGTTTTATGTTTTGATGTTTTGGTCGGGTTATCTTATAGTGTTTTTATTTTATAAGTTTATAATTTTTTTTATTCAGTTCGATTTTATTTGAATTTTCATTTTATTAAAAAGATAATTTTTTAAATTTATGTTTTTATATTTGATTCGGGTTGCAATTGAATTCGAATAAATAAATTTCGAATAAAACTGATTTTTTAAATTTTAATATAATTAAATTTCAATTTGATTCAATGTTTAGACTCAAATATTTTATAATTAATTTTTTTTTATCGGATATGCTAATACTCATATCCCACTTATGTGTATATATATACATATACATATACATATAATATATATATATATATATATATATATATATATATATTAAGAGGTAATGGAGAAATATGGAGGGTAAAAAATATATCGCACATATTAGCTCATAAAGGATCTACCGATCTAAGACAATTCAAATGAAGCGATGGTCCAAAAACTTTATCCCCTAAACTTTCCAAGATAAAATAATAAATAATAAACATATATATATACATATTTTAAAGTATAGTGCATATTACATCTGAATTTAATTTGACCTAATGGACACAATATCTAAACATTAAATAAATATATATTTATCTTCTTTTCTATCTTTTATCCTTCTTTTATTCTTATATATCCATCCTTTTTTGAGAAAAGACAAAACAAAATACCTCAAATTCCTTGTAATGAAAGGATAGAATTAAACATTATTGAAGATTTCCAACTAATATCCAATAAGAAGAAATTGTCATAGCCACCTTACCTACCACTAGTATTATATGCACATAATATACCCTTTTAATTGTATATGATTAACATATTGAATCCTTTTCGACCGCACAAAACATTTCACTACAAATTCCCATGAACGGGAAATAGATATTAACGCTATTTTTTTAGATATATAGATAGATTTAAACCATATTATATAATATGTATATATATATATATATTGAGTTCCATAATAGAAGCTATAATATCTACTTCAAACAGTTTAGATATACGTAGAATATTTGAATAATTGTGATAGTTCTGAACGTATGTTTTTAATATAATAGTAATATAAAATGAATATGTATATATATATATATATATATATATATATATATATATATGTGGGATAATTCAATATTAGATTTTGAAAAATGTTTCAAAAGCAAGTCAATAGAGTCCGTAAAAGTCATACATAGTCAGAGTCGTCGGCAGGTTAACACACAACACTTTCATGTCGGGTCATGTTATCATTTTTCTCTCACGTTACATGGATCACTTCGTTACTCTGTCTTGTAATAAATTTACATTCCACAGAATTCATCTGTATCTAAATAAGAAACGCGTTTTCAACATAATATTCTCTCTTAAGAAGATTAAATTTTTAGAAGCCGAATTATCACTTAAAAAAAGAAAGTAATAAATGAATAGATTTGATATATCTACGCTGTATATATATATATATAATATTGAATGATGATCCTTGTTTATGGATTTTTAATCCGAAAAATCATGCAAAGCGTTTGAGTAGACTAATCTTCAAAAGTTTAGGGATGAATTGTGTGTTACGTTTAGGTATAATGGTTGATGAGATATTACGAAAATAAAGAATGATTTTGGGTGTGATATGTGATAAATATTTCAATATAACTAGATTTGATAGTAGGTTACAGAATGAAATCATTAACATAAACACACACACACACACAATATATATATATATATAGAGAGAGAGAGAGAGAGAGGGTGTAAGAGTTGGGGTGTTGATTGTTTTTATGAGTAAAGCTCAAGTTAAATGGAAAAAATTACACATTAAAATGCAAGAAACCAAAAGATGGCAACTTGTTTCAGTTCAAGAGAAAGAGACAGAGAAACAGATCATACCCAACTTAATTTGCTGCATTTACTTTTATAACTCTTACCATATACTCTCCCAAAATAGCTTACTTCATATGTGTATATATATATATATATGTATATATTGAGTTCAGTCGACCGACCATTTCATTTCATTTCATCGAATACAGAGTTTAAACACGTTAAAGATATCTATAACTTATGTCTCACCGGGTTCCTTGCACGGTTTATCAGGACCAAACACATAGTATCCATGAAATCTGCATGATTTTACTGCAGAAAATGCCCTAACCGAAGAAGAACAGAAAGACCCTCAATTTCAAATGCGCATAATGCAGAGTCGAAATGGATGGCATATCAAAAGTCGAAGTCTTTTTTCGTATGGTTGGAGTTGGAGAGGGAGAGATCATTAATGGTGTAAGATTACAAGCTTGCGGAAAAGGCGAAAACTTGCTTCGAAAGTCTAGGCTTTGCGGAAAAAAATTACAAAACCGATGGAAACCCGTGATTAAACAGCGTTTTTTCACTTGATTCACGCAGAAATTTCGGCAAAACAATGATCCGATCTAGGTAAAAATGTTGTGTTTCTAGGTCATATAGTCACTGTCTGTCTTTACAGGTTGGTTTTATTCCTTTTGAGCCTTCAAGGTTGGTCCCTTGAGAGTGGTTTTTGGGCAGTTCTTTAAATTTCGTAAGCTACTATTGATAAGCCCTATCACTGTGTTATACATATATACATATATATGTATGTATGTAGCTTGAAAGGCGTGTAAAATATAACCTTAGACTAGAAAAAGGTCTAATCTCTAAGGCATGACTACTCTCCTGCATGTAGACCAAATTTCCAATGTTTCATGTATCCTAAAAGATTATATATCATAAAAGAGAATGATGATGAGACTTGCATGCCTATGGATTCTATATATATATCGATGAAAGCCTCCGGTTTAGTCTGTATCAACAATGTCGGTTCATAAACTCGTTCGATTTCTCGGATGCATCTCTCTTTCTCTTGCAATAATACTTCATTCCGTTGGAGAAGCATCAACTTCTCATGTAAAATATCAATCCACGATCCATGATAAATCTTAAATATACAAATCTTCATTCGCAAAATCGTGATTCATTTGGTATATTTTCTTGGTATCTTGCAGGTATACATTGTCTATCTAGGGGCTAATCGGCTAAACAGTTCAGTCTTAGCTTCAAATCACCATCTTCGTCTCCTTTCTAGGGTTTTCACAAGGTTTTTTTCCTCGAAAACTTCATTTTTTTTTTCCGGGGTTTCGCCCCTTATAACGATATGAATCTCGGGTTTTCTTTCTGATATAGCAATGAAGAAGCTGAAGGGGCAACGTTGTATAGCTACAACTATGGCTTCTCGGGTTTCTCTGCAAAGATTAACTCAACGCAGGCTGCTTCATTAGCAAGTAATAGTTCCCCCCCTCCACATTCATATCTCCTCAAAAGCGGCGGGAAAATTCACCGATAACCGACCATCCGGTTTGGTTTTATTCGTAACTAGCCATATACATACCGACCGAATCATAATTTTGTTAGATGAATCACGTGACTGGATTTTGTTTTGTATTTTGATGTATTGAGAATCAGAGTCCAGAGATCATAAATATTAACGGGAATCATAGAGAATATAATCTTAACCGGGAATTCCGGTTTATATTGTTGTATTCCGAATTATTTACGAACTAAACCGATCTGGTTAACCGTAAAGAGAATTTGCAGAAATGAAGCAGGTTATAACGGTCTTCAAGAGCAAAACCTTGAAATTGCATACAACCAGAAGTTGGGATTTCTTGGATCTCACTCTACGCAATGACGGCGGTAGAGCTCCGCCGCAACTCTCCTATGGCTCCGACGTCGTCGTCGGAATCTTCGACACAGGTTCTCTCTCTCTCTCCATCACATTTCGAGCGATTAGCATGTAATCACAATCGTTTTGGTTCAATTAGGGATTTGGCCGGAATCGGAGAGTTTCAAAGAATCGCCTGAGGCGAAACCCATCCCGCCGTCGTGGAACGGAGAATGTGTCGCCGGAGAAAGCTTCGATCCGTCCGTACACTGCAATCGGAAGCTCATCGGGGCACGATTTTACCTCAGAGGTTTCCAGGAGGTGTATGGGCCAATCAACCCGGCCCGGGATCCGGAATACCGATCGCCGCGCGATTTCCTCGGCCACGGCACTCACACGGCGTCCACCGCCGTCGGATCCGTAGCCTCCGACATATCAGGCTTTTTCGGCCTCGGCGGAGGAACCGCCCGCGGCGGCGCACCGGAGGCGAGGCTGGCCGTTTACAAGACGTGCTGGGCGAAGGATCTGGAAGGGGTCTGTACGGAGGCTGACATCTTGGCGGCTTTCGATGATGCTATCCACGATGGCGTCGGCGTGATCTCGGCGTCGTTCGGATCGCCACCACCGTTGGCACCCTTTTTCGAGTCGAGCACCGACATTGGGTCGTTTCACGCCGTGGAGAGGGGAGTTAGTGTGGTTTTCTCCTGTGGAAACGGGGGACCTAGTCCCGGCGTCGTTCAGAACGTCGCTCCTTGGGCAATTTCAGTTGCAGCTTCAACGGTGGATCGGCGGTTTCCCACCGGAATTATAATCGACGAGAAATTCATTCTCACGGTACCGATTTCATTCGTTAATCTTAGAGTTGTAGAGATCAAATTCGATGCTTTCTATCCGATCAAAGCATGAACTTTTTTGCATTCCAAAATTCTAAAAACAGAACCGTCGGATTCGACAATATTGCAGGGTGAAAGCTTGGTTTTTCAGGATATCATAGGCAAATTAGCTGATGCAACAACATATTTCAATGACGGGTATGCATCTTCACATCGATATATTTATGTATTTACACACGAGAAATCACAGCCGATATGTACGAAAACCATGTGTCATATGAATTTCTTTTGTAAAACTGTTTCCAAATCCATGTCCTTGTCTGATATTGTTTACTATTCCAGTAGGCAATTGCTTGAATACATGACATTTCGTACATTTTGGAGGTGAAATTGCTACTCTGTAAAATGATCAATGTGCTCTATGAACTGTTATAGGATTTGCAAATGGGAGAATTGGATGAAGAAATCAGCCAGTGGGATGATAATTTTGTGTTTCTCCACGTTGGGTCCGGTGGAGTTCATTGAAGAAGCACAAGTCGCAGCCATAAGGGCAAATGCATCTGCTCTGATTTTCGCCGACTTACCCACCAAACAACTTGCCGAAGAAGTAGACATAATCCCTACTGTTCGTATTAACATTCTTGGCGGGACGAGGATCCGAAATTACCTTGCTCGATCTCCTACGTATACAAGATTTAACATTTTTGTCGGTTTTAACATGCTAAGCTTATTAACAGTCTCTGAAACCATTTTGTCGGACTCTTTCTGTAAATTGCAGACCACCTATGGTGAAAATCAGACGGAGCAAAACTGTTATCGGAAAGATTACAGCTCCTTCCGTTGCATATTTTTCTTCGAGAGGACCTAGCTCACTATCACCTGATATTCTCAAGGTATTGCGATTATGTACCTTAGTAGTTAAATTCTGATATCGGGTTCTGAAAACCGTTTTTTCGACTCACCAGTAAAGAAACCTTCGCAATTTATAGTTATTTTTTTTTTGTATGTAGCCGGATATTACAGCACCAGGCATTGGAATATTAGCTGCTTGGCCTTCTAAAACTCCTCCGACTCCGTTCTCTGGGGACATACGTTCTGTCAACTGGAACTTTCAGTCAGGAACTTCCATGTCATGCCCTCATGTTGCCGGAGTTATAGCCCTTCTCCGGTCAGCTCATCCCGACTGGTCGCCTGCCGCTCTCAGGAGCGCTCTGATGACCACAGGTACCGTTTTCCTACGCATTCAGCTCTTATCGGAAATATCATGTTCTGTAATTATGAATCAGAGTTTGATACAAAAATCTTCTTTCCATTTCCAAGCTTACACAAGAGACACGAGCAGTGCTCATATTCTCTCCGGTGGATCGTTAAAGTCCTCCGACTCGTTTGATGTCGGAGCCGGACATATAAACCCTCTGAAAGCTCTGGACCCAGGTCTGGTTTTCGACACAAGAACCGAAGACTACATTCTCTTCTTATGCAACATCGGTTATACGGACCAACAAATCAAATCCATTATTCTCCCTCGCCCCAAAACCGGTTCATTTTCATGCCCCGTGACGCATTCGTACCAAACCAACGCAGATTTCAACTACCCGTCCATTACCGTACCGAACCTCCAGTTCACTACCACAATAAGACGGACGGTGCGTAACGTCGGTCCGAACAAGAATGCGGTTTATTTCGTGGATATTATAAGACCGGAGGGTGTGGACGTCCTGATATGGCCGAAGATTTTGATGTTTTCTCGTTGTCGAGAAGAAAACCCATTTTACGTTACGTTCGTACCGAAGAAGATTTCGACCGGTCGGTATGAATTTGGAGAGATAATATGGACCGATTGGGTTCATAGGGTGCGAAGCCCATTGGTTGTGTTTGTGAACAACGGCGAAAATAGAAATAGTTTGGAAGATCATGTACATTTGGATTCGCGTCGAGAGTACTTGTGATTTTGTGTTTTATTGTAAGGAATGAAGTGTGAGAGCTCAAGAGTCGAGTGAAAACTAGGGTTCATATGGGATGACGAGATTCTGACCGGAGCAGTCAACGGTCCACTTCATCGCCATTTTCAGAATCAACGAAGGTCAAGGGGTTTGAAAGTAATATTGTTTTGGATCGGTCGTTCTGTTTATTGTTTGGGTTTGTATCAAATGATCATCTCTGTCTAGGGATTCTGGTTTATGTAAATGCTTTCGTTATGTTTTTCTGCTGCGTTGCTTAGGGTTTGATTGGTTCCGGTGTTATTCACAATACTATGTTGTTTATAATCCATTGTTTTGTTTTTGTTTCACTTCCGGAAAAATCCATTGAGCTTGAAGTTGCTGTTTCAAAGTTTCATGTTTTTTCGTGCTATTTCGGTTTTTGACAGCAATATCTCTAGAAGCAGAAAGTTTGAGAGTTGAAGGAGAAGGTTTAGATGATGGACAGGATCAGCCAGTTGCCTGACGCTTTGCTCTTGAGGATACTGTCAACAGTTCCAGCAAAAGATGTCGTGGCCACGAGGCTTTTGTCGAGACGATGGGAGTCTCTTTGGAAGATGGTGCCGGAACTTCAGTATGATGATAGCTCTCACACTTATGAATACTGGAGGTTTTCGAGATTTGTTGACAGATCTTTGCTACTGAATGAGGCTCCAGTCCTTGAAAGTTTGCAGCTCAAACTCGGGCCGAAATGTGGAGCCGTTGATGTTGGAATATGGGTTAAGCTTGCAGTTGATCGCCGTGTGAGTAAGATGACAATCCATTATTCTTCCACCGAAAGGCCTATCAAATTGCCGATGAGCCTATATACATGTGACTCGCTTATGGTCTTGGTGCTAAATAATGGGATTCTTGTCGATGTTCCTGATCTGGTTTGTTTCCCATCGCTTAAAATTCTGCATCTTGATTTTGTGAAGTACGCCGGGGATGAATCTGTCTTGCGGTTTTTATCCAATTGTCCCGTTCTTGAAGATCTTGTTGTCAAAAGGTGTCATAATGATAATGTGACCACTTTCGTGGTTACAGTACCTACCTTACAGAGATTATATGTATACAGAACATCAGAAAAGGTCCAAGATGGAGATGATCTCACGTTTTCCATAAATGCTCCTTCTGTGAAACACTTTGGCATTACAGATTATCATGATATCTCTAGTTTGGCTGAGAATATGCCTGTGGTGGAAGAGGCGAATATCGATGTTACTTATAGCAACACCGAGAAGCTTCTGGGATCTCTTACTTCAGTCAAGTGCCTTTCATTGTGTTTAAACACTTCAAAGGTAATTTGGCATTCTAAATCTGAGTTTATACCGTTACTTGGCAGCAAATATATCAAATATGTGAACCAATGGAAATGGAAAAATGTGATCCAAAATGAAAAAGCTGTTTTTTTTTGTGATTTAATATTTTTTCTGGCATTACATCGCTCGCGCTCACGCTTTCTCATGCAGGCTGCGTATCCTACTGGTAGTATCTTCTATCGGCTTGTGTATTTGGAACTATGTACATGTGTTTCAGAGTGGATGAATCTACTAATGCTTCTGCTCAAAGATTGCCCTAACCTACGAGTTCTCAAGCTAGATGAGGTACATTTACCCTTACTTGAAAGATATCACCTCCATGATCAGGTTGTTTTTCTTGTATTATTTCCAATTTGACGATCTAATGCAGTGTGAATCCATCGTGTTGATCTCAGAGACACACTCCTGATACTGATGAACCCCGGCCTTCCTGGAATCAGCCGAGTTCTGTTCCCGAGTGTTTGTTGTTCCATCTTGAAAATTTTGAGTTCCAAAGATATGGAGGGAATCAAGAAGAAAAAGAACTTGTGATATATATCTTAAAGAACGCAAATCGTTTAAAGATGGCGAGTATCTCCCCAAAATCTACAGATTTGGAAGAGAAATTCCGGATGATCAAGGAGTTGGCATTGTCATCGAGGGGGTCCACGGAATGTGAGCTCGTGTTTGAATGAGATCGTATAGTCTGTCCAAGCTCTTACACACCGTTTAAATTCGGGATATGATCAAAGGAGTTGGCATTGTTATGCTGCAGGGAGGGCTCAAGAACGAAGTAACTGTTTTCTTTTTTAAAATTTTGTGCACGAGGCTTCTTCAATTTTCAATGACATTATGTGGGTGCTTAAAAAACTGTCTTTGCAATCTGATATCTTTTGCATCTGTCTTTTATACCATACAGAAGAAAGAAAGAAAAGGATGAAACTTTATTTGATATTTCAGAGATATATGTATATGGATGGATAACAAAGATATACATATAAATAATAAAGTTGCGCATTCTTAATGATGTGCAGAATCATAATCAGAATCATCAGGAGGAGGCAAAGGGTTGCAACGACAGACTTGAGCCTCGAGGTCACAGGAACCGCCCTGAGGACTACAAAAGTCTGTGCATTTGGAGTTGGCGATACACCGGACAGGTCCAAAGGGCTTGTTGGGATCTCCGGTCGGACCACACACGCATGTCCCGTCTGCTGTATGGCATATCCCCATCCCATTGCATACGAAATTGCAATCCTCAGGGCCGACGCATTGCGGTTTCGGAGGAGGCAACTCCTTCCCTGCCTTCCCTACCCCTGCAGAAGCATTTCATTCACCCGGTACGATCTTTATACCATTAGAATTTTCGATATTTTGAACCATTGTTCAGTTTTACGAAGACGGACATCATACCGGATGATAGTAAGAAGATAACTGCAAACATAGCCATGTAGGGAGTGATCTTAGCCATGGTTGCTGGACAGGTTTGTGCTTCTCTTCTCTTCTCTTTGTTTTTTTTTGTCTCTCCTTCTACCTTGTTTTCTTTTTATTATATAGTGGATTGGATGATTCGTGATTTGTTTTGAAGGTGTGTTATTTTGGCACAGAATCTACAAAATCTTGCCCACATTCATTTGGCACTTCATATTAAGATATGATATATTGTGTTTTCCCAAATAAGAAGAATTTTGGACAGAAACTGGGATTTGTTTCTGTTTTTTAAACATGGTTTATTTTTTTTTACCAAAACAGAGACATATATTTCCAGCTTTTTTATTTAAGGACAATAACCTAAAAGACTTTTAAAAATTGTCATAGCTGATTTAGATCTATGACAATATTTACAAAGTTTATATATTTTGATATATATTTTTAAAGCTATCGTGCCTTTGATTTACTCGTTGATAACAGTGAGGGAACGATGTGAAAATTTCAGGGGCACCAACAAGCCCCTCTCAGAAGGTCGCAGAAAGCTCCCTCATCGGTTCCGCAGCCCTTGCAGTCACCGTCCCGGCCGCAGGGTGGACCGCTGTTGATGGTGGCCGCCCCTTTCAATGGCAATGGCAATGGCCGGCATACACATTTCTTCTGATGGATGTTACAGTATCCCCCATGCCTGCATCCTGTTATACACTCGTCATGCCCTTTGCATTCCCTGTTTTTCCGCATTCCTTCTGAGATTGTCGCTGCACCGATCAAAACAACAGCAGAGATTGAGAAAGTCAGACCCTTTTTTATTCGTTTGATCGAATGTCTCCCTAGTGAATTGTAGCAGAAGAAAAAGTTCACAGATTTAGGAGTTTAATCGGCCATTAGTCAACCCTAATACTTTTTGTTTTGTAGAGGGTTTATGACAAGTGCATGAAGGTGGGTTCAAACCAGAGACAAGTAGGAAGGTGAGTGCAAAGAGAACAAGGTGGAACCCAGTCTTAGCCATGGAAATTGGAAACTGTCCCTTCCACACTTCCTGCGTCTTGTTTTGGTTTTTTGTATAGAAGCAGAATTCAAAGGTTTACAAATATATATATAGCCGAAGAAAATGGCTCATGGAAGAGGTGTGTTGAGGTATTCCTGGGAAGAAAATGGCTCCAATTCAACAGACTTTCTCCTGATTCTCATTTTTTTGTAAATGAATTTTAATTGGTAGGATTTTAATTATATTATCAGTTTGCTCTGAATTTATACAGGTACGATAATACCCTTCTGAAAATCTTAAACGAAAATCAGATTTTAGGTTAAAAATTAACATTATTGAAACCCGCATGAAAATCAATTCATTGAGACATTGGTGCAGCCGTTGAGGGTCACTCGGGCACGATTCCAGAAGTTGGATAATTGGATTTTAGTTGCTTTAACTTTAATCTTGAATGCTACGTTCCATTAGCATGTTCAAGTCCACCGCCGTTCGTCGATCAGATATTTTCGTAAAAAACCCAAAAAAGAAAAAGAAAAAAAGGCACAGAGAAAAAACAAAAGGGGCCTCAGAGATCTTGGTGGATAAAGAATCATCAGGCGAAGAACCACACATAGGGAGTTCTCCGTCAAGAGTAGCAAATATCTTTTCTTGCATCACCAGCCCCCAACACTCGCGATTCCAAACCAAATTTTCAAAAACACGAAAACAAATCGAGAGATCGCATGTGGATGAGTCAGAAGTAGCTGGTTATGTGATCACTTTTTCCCCGAAGGAAATCACTGGGAATCCGAATGATTCGTTTCGTCATTCATCACCACATCATGCTTTCATCGTCTGCAGATTTTGAATTCGCGAAAAAGGTACCGACATTCATAGGGAAAAAAACTGATGTTGAATTCGAGAGAGAGACACAAACGGGATAGCAGATGTATCTGCCGCGTCACCGACGATCCGTGGTAAAAAAAAGGATAATCGGAGCTTTAACGGCAGAGCAAGCTCACTGAGGTAAGTAAGCCCGCCAGAATTCCCTCTCGCCTAATGATAGATTCCTTGACCTAATTTCGAAATGATATGATCGAAGAAATTGCAAATTAGGCTTTGATTCTGAGATTCCTCGAATCCAACACCACAAAACCACAAACAAAAAGAAAGGATAACAAAAACTGGAAACGAAGGAAGAACGCAGAAGGAAGAACGCAGAAGGAAGAACGCAGAAGGAAGTGACGCTGCAGGAAGCTTGGATAGCCATAGAAGAGAAGTTTCAGTATATATAGAGAAGAAATGGTCGGCGACAAGGCCAAAACCCTAAAACCGAATATCCATTGAACATGAAATGGGCCACCGTATTGGAATGTGGGCTATTATTGGGCCTAAAAATCTCTGTTTTAACCCAAAATTAACCAACACTCTCATAACGTAAGTGATTCAAAATAATGCCACGTGGCCCATGCAGGTTTCGAACCTGCGACCTTCGCGTTATTAGCACGACGCTCTAACCAACTGAGCTAATGGGCCTGTGCTCTTGTGCGAAGAACATATTAATTCAGCCTTAAAAGTAAAATACCTTCTATTTTGAAATAAATAAAGAAGATATATCACAAGATTAATTATGAGGACAAAGACAAACCCATAAATTTTTTTTTTTTCTCTAGAAAAGAAAAGGAATACGTGAGAAGCGCCTAACAAATTCGAATTCGAAAATATAAGAGAGAGAGTGAGAGTGATATAGGATTCCCCGAGAAGAGAGCTCCTGTCGTCATCCTCCGCCGTAACAATGAAATCTTGTGCCCGGAGACCTCTCCAGCCGCTAAACGGTCTTCAACAGTTCAGACCAGTAGGAATCAAGCCAAAGCATGAGCCGGAGAAGAACAAGGAGAACCATCCCTTCGACACGTCCCTGGCCGAGGAGCTCGGCGCCTTCAAGAAGAAGCTGCAGCGGCTGAGAGAAGACCATCACAGCACGGAGCAGTTGCTGAGTCAGCGAGATCGAGCCATGGATCTCCACATGAAGCACCTCCTTGAGAGAGGCGACTTCCAAAAGAAGCTCGAGATCGGGGTTCTAACCAACTGAGCTAATAGGCCATTTGGAAGCTTGATTTTTGGAATCATAGATATTTTTTAATAAATAAATTAAACAGAATCGTATACAAAATTTCAAGGATAAGATTTAGATTTTAGATTGGTGAAATTTTTAGGAGGACAAGTGTTTCCAACGGCTAAATTTAGTTTGAGGAAGCATTCAATGGCTAATTTTCTCTTAATTATAGTCATTAACATCCAAAGCACGTTGAGAGAAGGTCGAAAACCAAAGCACCTTGGCTAAGTTCGGTTTAATGGATTAAACCGACTGAATCTCCTTTTTCGGGTCGGACTGGTTTGGCATTCAAAACTGCGTCGTTTTCGGAACTCTGAATCCCTCCATGTTCGTCGTCCTCTTTCTCGCTCTTGCACACAAAAACACACTGCGCTCCAATCTTCTCTGCCAAATCTGTGCTCCGATCTTCTCCGGTCTCGATCTCGAAGAAGATGAGAGTAGCATCTTCGTCTATCACCGTCTCTTTGCAACTTGCTTTTCTCCTGCTCATCGCTTCCGTTTGTAGATCGAATTCGTCGCCGGCGGTCGATCCGTTTTATGGCATTTCCCCTCAAGGTCTCATCCTCCTCTTATTTTGCTTGGATTATGCAAACGATGCTCTGCCTCAGTTTTTTTTTTTTTCGAAATCTTCGCCGTTTTCGTTTTCGCCCCTTCCGGCACTTATTGATCGGATGCCGCCTTGTGTTTTGTAGATGAGAAGTATTACAAGTCGTCTTCGGAGATAAAGTGTAAAGATGGATCGAATAAATTCACGAAAGCTCAGCTCAATGACGACTTTTGTGATTGTCTGGATGGGACTGACGAGCCAGGTTCCTTTCATCCTCCACATTTTGTATGTCTGGTCGGTCTAGTTCTGGTTACTTAAAAGTAGATTGTATACTTTGATCAGATATTCGTGAATTGAACAAAAAATTGCGTAGCTTTAAGGTATCCCGGTTCGCACGATCGATTTCTCTGCATTTTGGGTTTACCCCAACAGCATTCTACGATCATTGCTGAGTAATATTGTCTCAATCAAACGTTTGGCTTTCTCCGTTTGAATATCGTAGGCATTCCTCATCTTTCCTAACCTACGTTCTCTAGTGTTACACTGTTTAGCGGATTACTGCATTTGTGCTAGTTTCTAGTTGGTCTGTATAAGAAAAGCCTTTGTCTTTTTAGTATTTTTTTCCTAGTTGGTATGCAAATCTGAGCGCTGAAGGAATGGATCCTACATCTGCTAACTCTGCAATATGTATTAAATTGCAGGTACCTCAGCATGCCCAAATGGAAAATTCTATTGCCGGAACGCAGGCCACTCCCCCCTGATTTTATTTTCTTCCAGAGTCAATGATGGTATTTGTGGTATGTTACTTGTCGCCTATGATTCTGACATATGTATCATTTCTTGAACTTTTCATATCATAAACTTGCAAATGGCATGCGAAAGAGAGGATTTTTGAAGGATCAGAAGTCTGGTAGTTATGATTATAATGCGTTGCTTGTCGACAATGAGCAGATTGTTGTGATGGAAGTGATGAGTATGATGGTAAACTGAAATGCCCAAATACATGCTGGGAGGCGGGAAAAGCTGCTAGAGAAAGGTTGAAGAAAAAAATTGCCACATATAGTGAAGGGCTGGTTTTAAGGAAACAGGAAATTGACCAGGCAAAGGCAGGTCTGGTGAAGGACGAAGCAGAATTGAAGAAGCTTAGAAGCGACGAGAAAATTTTGAAAGCCCTTGTTCAACAACTTAAAGGTTTTAAATTTTTCTACTCAATACATATTCCTGTCAATCTTCAAGCTGATTACGCAAATTTTCTTATAGATGTCATTGCAACTGACACATGATGGGATGATGGGTTAACTGTAGCTTTAATGGAAACTGGGAATGCTGTATTTGAACTATTATTGGATGCTTGTTATGCCTTTGAAAAGTTTTGTGTTCAGCGAAGATGTCGGTCTCCTAGATTTTTCCCCTACCATCTGAAGGAAAACAAAAAGAAAGGACGAGAAATGACCAGTAGTTAACATAGTGATAGTAAATCCTAATATAGTGTCAAATATCTGTTCTGTTTTCTGCCTTCTCTTGCTCTGCCGGCCAGGGATGATAAACAGACAGATGTATCTTGAACATTGTCGGTCTTGTGGATAAGGCATTTACTGAATTTTCCTTTGGTTTACTTGCTCTGTAGAGCATAAAGAACAAATTGAGAAGGCAGAGGAGAAGGAACGTCTCCAGAAAGAAACTGAGGAGAAGGAAAGAAAAGAAGCCGAATTAGCAGCCCAGAAAAAAAAGGAGGATGCTGAGGAGAAAAAAGATAACAATGAAAAGGTTGATGAAAGCACTGATGAAGAAAAGATGCCAGGAGGATTGCATGATGATGGAAAGCCCTCCGAAAAATCAAATGACGGTGAGATTGGTAATGTCAAGGATTCTCCTCCAGATGAGGTTAGATTCTCCCCTTGTAACCTGAAATAGATTTGCAAGTTTGCCTCTAAGGTAGTTTTTTCCTTGGTAAACCGAAACAGGTTTACAAGTTTGTTTCTAAGTTAGTTTTCTCTTTTATATACTGAACAAAGACTGGAGTCAGATGCATGATCACACATCTCTTAGTTTACACTAATAATACCATGCCCTTGTCCACAGTTGCTTAATGGTAACTAAGGTTGAGGGATTTGTGGCTCTTACTGAATTGTTAGGCAATGATTTCAGGAAGGAGCAGTTGAATATGACATGGCGGGTATATCAGAAGAGGCTTCTCCTCGTAAACCTGTGGACCAGGTATTATTCATTCATATGTTTCTTCTCTGAAAATTGACTAATGTATCACATGGAAAATAGATGCAATATAAGGTTGTTCACAATACAGCATGTTGTGGAGGATATAAAGGCGAAATCAACCTCTTCTGAGGATTCGTCAACAACTGGCTTTGAAAATGATGGTGCCACTGAAAAGGAGGATCGACATGAGGCAAAGATAGTGGTAATTTATTGTTTCTGCTTGCATACTTGCGAAAGGCCATTATATTCTCAGTTTAGCTCTCTGAACTTTCGATACATTTTTCCGAGCATCTCTGCTATGACAGATTGGGGACTAGAGAAATTCTGTGTTTTTTTATTCTGACATCCAATTTATCCTACCTTCATATGGACAGGAGGATGTTACATCTGAGAAGACTGAGGAGTTATCAAGGGATGAGTTGGGGCGTCTTGTTGCCTCTCGTTGGACAGGAGAGAAATCTGACAAGAAGTCTGAGGCAGTGGATAGTGCGAAAGCTGATGATCGGGAAAGCCATGAGCATGTGTCCAGTTCACATGAAGAGGATGATGGTTTTGTTTCTGATGCTGATGATGATAGTGGCAATGATGACAAATATAGAAACCATGATTCAGAGGATGATGCCTATGAAGAGGAATATCACCACGATCACGATGATTCTAGTTCCTCCTATAAATCTGATGTAGACAATGATCTGAATCTAGCAGGTTTGGTCTCTTTCGAACGATTTCTGTACTCTTCAGTGAGATTAATCTTCTCTCGTAGTAAGGGTGATATGATTTGAGTTTGTTTCAAACAGAAACAACTGTGTCAAGCCCATCTTGGTTGGATAGGATACAACAGACCGTCAAGACCATAATGCAAGCTATGAATTTGTTCCAAACTCCGGTAGACAAATCGGGTAATAACCAGTCCCAAGTAACATCAAAAGTGAGATTGTGTTTTCCTAAACGAGTCTGTTACTTTGTGGTATCCGTCTGCAGAGGCTGATCGCATACGCAAAGAATACGATGAGTCCAGTTCAAAACTATCTAAGATGCAGTCAAGGATCTCGAGTTTGGAAAAGAAGCTTAAGAAAGACTTCGGTCTGTATGACAAAGACACCCGTTCCCTTCACGTATGTGTTCCTTTCCTCAAACAAGTCTCATGTGTTTCTCATTACAGGACCTGAGAAGGAGTTCTATTCATTCTACGGTCGTTGTTTTGAGAGCAAACAGGGAAAGTAAGGAAAATCTAAGAGATTTGATATCCTAGTTCTCTCTATGTTGAAGTGTTGCAATTTTTAGTCATGTAACCTTACCATTACCAACTAAATTCGTCTTAGGTATACTTACAAAGTCTGCCCGTACAAAGAAGCGTCACAGGAGGAGGGTTATTCGACAACTCGGTTAGGGTAGGAGAACAGTCCACTGTATCTTTTCCTGGCATCTCATCTGGCTTATCTTTCTCATATTGTGTATATTATAATAAGTTACTCGGATACAGAGTATAGGTTCAACGTCAAGTATATTTATTTGTTCTTCCTTGTGGGTTTTCTTGTGGGGTTGCTAATTAGGGAATGGGAGAAATTTGAGGACTCATATCGAGTCATGGCATTTTCAAACGGTGATACGTGCTGGAATGGTCCTGATAGAAGCTTGAAGGTAACCGAGAGATATCGCCCTTATCTGATGCTTATACAGCTACCACTTCCTGTTATTATATATACTGATGAAATCGTATAAAAAACGCATGAAATATCGAGAAACTGAAAGAGGGTTTTGAAGGGGAATGAAGAGTAAAGGCATGTAATTCTATTTGCAGGTGAAGCTAAGATGCGGATTGAAGAATGAGCTTATGGACGTCGATGAACCAAGCCGCTGCGAGTAATCTCTCGTCTCTTAGTCCTTACGTGGATCGGATGCCGTTCCTTTCGATTTTCTTACACATACCCTCTTGTCTTGTGGCAGATATGCAGCAGTGTTATCCACACCGGCCCGCTGTTTGGAAGAAAAGCTTAAGGTTAGTCTTCTTCCATCCGTCGGTCCATCCATCCATCCATCTCGGGTTTCTACTTCTCCATCTTATGACTCTCTTTAAATAACCAATTGATTTATTTATTTTTTTTGCATTGGTGTAAAATAAATGGGAACAGGAACTGCAACAAAAGCTCGAGCAGTTGAAACAAGAAGAGCCTCAGAAACACGACGAGCTCTAATCTTGAATTCGATATCTTAACATCATGCTCCGGTAATCTTTCGCTTTATATATTTATATTAATGTATTCATTTCGTCGTATTTTTACCAAAGTAGCATTGAGAGAATTATACCTTTGTGCGAATCGAATCAAATTCATCGAGGCTAACTAGTGACAAAAAAAAGGTCGTCTTTTCTTTGATAATTATGTATATAAACCCTCCCTAAACCATTCTCATGTAATTCAAAATTGGTTCTGATTAGAAAAATCACCCAAACCAAGAACTAAACCGATGAGATCGAGTTAGACCGAACCGGACCGGAGAGACAAAGGCTGATTTGAAAAACTGTGATTTGTCAACGTCGATTACGCAGTGCATTGGAGTTTACGTTGCGAAATCTAGGAACGTAGGTTCTAATTCCAGGGGCTTGTCAGACTTTGTCACTGCAAAAGCGGTCTATAGATACATATTTACATATACATAAGAATTGAGTATTATAATAAAATGGAAACCGGGACCATGGCACTAAACCGGTCAAACCACCTAGACATGACAACCAAACCTGCGGCACCCCTCGTCTTGCATTTCCTTCTCTCTTCCCCCTTTTTTGTGCCCTTTTTAACTTCATACGAAGGAAGAAAGAAATGTTGTAAGCATTCTCTGATTCTCTCTCTCTCTCTCTCTCTCTCTCCCCTATTGCCTTGTACTCCAAGCCAGATCTCTCTATAGAACCCCGTGATCGGCTCTTGTGTTCTATCTCAATCGGTTGTACTGTGATGGCGGAAGGAGGTGCTGTTGCGATGGAGCAGAGGCCCAAGACGAAGATCGTCTGCACGCTCGGTCCCGCTTCCAGATCCGTCCCCATGGTCGAGAAGCTTCTCCGCGCCGGCATGAACGTCGCTCGATTCAACTTCTCCCATGGTTCCCACGCTTATCACCAGGAAACCCTCGATAATCTCCGTCAGGCCATGTCCAACACTGGCATCCTCTGCGCCGTCATGCTCGACACCAAGGTCTCTCTCTATATATATACCTAACATCTGTTGCGTTTTCTTGTGATTTTGATCTCTGTCTCCTCTTTTCTGGTTGATTCGTTATTCGGTTAACGATCTGTCTCCGGTCTGGGTTTTCTAGGGTTATTTCTCTGGGTTTACTGTTCTTCTGTCACTTTTTTCATGTGTCCTGACAGCGATGTTTTTGTCTCTGTCTGATAAAAAAGCTTGGGTCTTTGCTTGTGTGCTTATCGTGTGCAAAGGGGTATCAGTTTCCTCGATGCGAAATGAGTGCTGGATTTTTTTTTTCCCGGTAAAGGTTTCTGGTGGTTTTGCTTTCAAGCTTTATGCTTTCTCAAAACTCCCAAGTGTTTTTCTCAATAATCTTAGATCTGATCTCGTCCCATATTAGCTCGGCTTTCTGGTATTGGATCAGAACAAATGGGTTTTGAAAGGGTTGAATTTTACGCAGCAAGCGACATGCACTTGTTGATTCAACTGTATTACTCGTTCCGATGTCCCCACAAAGGAATTGCTGTGCTGTCTTGATGTCAGTTCCTGTAATAATCAAGACAACTGTCCTGTGTAAGAAGATAGAGATCTATAGAAGATCTGTTACTGAAAGTTTTTTCTCTCTTTGTTGATTGTTTTATATATATATATATATATATATATATATATAGCCAGTGAAAGTTACAAATGCTGATGCTTACATTTCCCGTTTGATAGTCATTGATGTTTACCCAGTCGAATTTACCTCATCAAATCGAAAGTTACCCCATTTTCATGTAAAAGCCTTCAGCTTGGTTAGGTTTAAACCAGCCTGGTTGTGCTTGACAGGGTCCAGAGATTCGAACCGGATTCTTGAAGGATGGAAAACCTATTCAGTTGAAACAAGGCCAAGAAATCACCATATCCACCGACTACGAACTGAAAGGCGACGAGGACATGATTTGCATGAGCTACAAAAAGTTGGCGGAGGACGTCAAACCGGGAATGGTGATTCTCTGTGCCGACGGTACAATCTCGTTGACCGTCCTGTCTTGCGACAAAGAAAACGGTCTGGTCCGTTGCAGGTGTGAGAACTCTGCCATGCTTGGTGAGAGGAAGAACGTAAATCTCCCTGGTGTTGTCGTGGATCTTCCGACGCTGACCGAGAAAGATAAGGAAGATATTCTTGGATGGGGAGTTCCCAATCAGATCGACATGATTGCTCTGTCTTTTGTCAGAAAAGGGTCGGATCTTGTCCAAGTCCGGAAGCTACTCGGGAAGCATGCCAAGAACATTCTTCTCATGTCAAAGGTAATGCATGTTGTTTATGTTTCCGGAGTTCACTGAACTCTGCAGTAGGGGTGGACAATTTGGTTAATAACTGAATTGAATAGCACGTAACCGTAATCAAACTGAATTTGATATAAAAATCGAATAGTTATGATTCCTCTTAAACCGAAACCCGAAATGTTCATCCCTACTTTGTAATATCTTATCTTTCTTTGTTTTGACGATTTCTTATCAGTCTTTTTACTTTCGTGTGAATGTTTGATAGGTTGAAAACCAAGAAGGTGTGGCGAATTTCGATGACATCTTGACGAACTCGGATGCGTTCATGATAGCGAGAGGAGATCTCGGTATGGAAATCCCAATCGAGAAGATATTCTTGGCGCAGAAGGTGATGATCTACAAGTGCAACATCCAGGGAAAACCTGTGGTCACGGCTACTCAAATGCTGGAATCCATGATCAAATCGCCCCGACCCACGAGGGCCGAAGCCACGGACGTCGCCAATGCGGTCCTTGATGGCACGGACTGTGTAATGCTCAGCGGGGAAACGGCGGCTGGAGCATATCCAGAGCTAGCCGTCCGTACAATGGCCAAGATTTGCGTCGAAGCCGAGAGCACGATCGATTATGGAGACGTATTCAAGAGGATCATGCAGCACTCGCCGGTACCGATGAGCCCGCTCGAGTCACTCGCCTCCTCGGCAGTCAGGACCGCGAACTCGGCCCGAGCCACGCTCATTCTGGTCCTAACCAGGGGAGGAAGCACGGCCAGACTCGTTGCCAAGTACAGACCGGGCATTCCCATATTGTCGGTCGTGGTTCCGGAGATCAAGACCGACTTGTTCGACTGGTCGTGCAGCGACGAGTCGCCGGCAAGGCACAGCCTCGTGTTCCGAGGCCTGGTCCCGGTTCTGTACGCGGGGTCCACGAGAGCATCGCACGACGAATCGACCGAGGAGGCGATCGAGTTCGCGACTCAGTACGGGAAACAGAGGCAGCTCTGCAAGACCGGAGATTCTGTCGTGGCTCTACTCCGTGTGGGTAACGCTTCAGTGATCAAGATCTTGACCGTTAAGTGATTTCTCGACACACACAAAAAAAACACGAGTTTGTGTTTCAGCGTCGTTGATTTTCTTGAGACATAAACTCAAGTCTACGCGATTTTATATATTTTAAGAAATCAATATTTATTCACACACGGTTATGTTTTGATGGTATGTTATATATAATGCAGTGGATGGATATTCACCTTCTTCTTCTTCTTCTTCCCGTGCGTACGTGCATGCATGCATAATATGCATTTTACTTTCCGTAAACATTCATAAACATGAAAACAAACACAAAAGGCAAATCCCTCCAATATTTTTCATCGATCTGAAAGAAAAGACAACCAGAAGATTATATGTACATAAGCTTAAGAAACAGCAGAAACAAGACAGAGAGCAAGGACAAGAACATGAACAAACAAAAACCCGGTTTGGTTCTGTGCTTTGAGTTGTTTGTTTCTCATCCACGAGAACCGGATGATCCCGAGAAAGAGTTGTTGTTTTCACCAGGCTGTGATCCTGATGAGCCAGATGATGACGACGACGAGAATAACCCGCTGAAAGGCCACGGGAACGAGAATCTTCTTCCGTTCCCGTTCTCGCTCCCGTTCCGACCTTCTTCTTCATCTCCTTCCACATTATCACTGTTTCTACTTCTATTTTCTTCCATGGCTGTGGTTCTGGTTATGGCTCCCGGTTGTAGTTGATCGACCTTTGTCTCATCAGCAAGAACAGGAAGCTCGTACCGACATACCGGGCATGAGCTATGGAGCTCGAGCCACGGTAATATACACCGGCTGTGATACTTGTGCTTACACGGCATCTCCTTTGCTTCTTCTCCCTTCTCAAAATCGTCCAAACAGACCGAGCATTGCAATGGCTCCGATATTTTCACGTTTGGCAGAGCCTCCACTGCTTCTTTTCCGGCAGGAGGTGTCCCCTGCCTGTTCGGGTCGTTTTCAGACAGGTGCTGGAGCAAAAGGTCTAACCCTGGTCCGGTGAAGTAATCTCCAAGTGATGTTAGAGGAGGACTCTGGTTTCGGTTTTGGTCAAACGGGCTGATCATGATAACTCTATCCCTATCACGACCATTCTCGGTGGTCTCATACTCGGATGCGATCCCTGCCCGGATTCCCTGAAGCAACTGCAATATGGTAGCTGAGCTTCTTCTCCGTCTCCTTAGGATAGACTCAAATTCCCTGTCCAAATCAATCTCTTCTCCATGCCGACGGGCACGATGATGATGATCATTGGTACCATTTCCATGATCATGATCATCATCGTTATCATCATTTTCTTCACCGAATTCCACTCTCCTAAACCTCCTACGCCTCCGGGGACTGCTCATCATGCCGAGCAAGATCGGGGCCCAGAGAGACATGGCATTGTCTGAACCGAAACCCGAATCCCGGTCTTGAACGTTTGTTAGGGTATTACCATTGTTACCACTCATCTCCTCCACGAACCCGCTTTGGCAGAATGGGCATTTGATCTCCGCCTCCATTATTGGATTCACCATCTGAGAACACATATGACACCAATACCTAGCTGCCATTGCCTCCTCCATATCTCCTTCCCCAAACTCTCTCTCTCTCTGGATTCTTCCCAAAGAAAAACACAAAAGCACGCAATCAAACAGGATGAAACCCTAGAAATTTCTACCTCTTCGCGCATCTCCTAAGAACCGAAGTTTCGAATGAATTTCAACAGATCTGAGTCAATTGTATCCGAAATGAGAAACCTAAAACTCTGTCAATAGATTATAACAAGATCCAGACAGGAACATCATAGGACCAAAAAAAAATCAGCTTCTTACACATAAAACCCACCTAAAATTGAGCCAAAAAACACAAACCTGATGAACCCAGAACCTTGTAAAGGATCAAACAGAAAACCCTAAATAAAGGACACAAATTTATTTAATTACTTCTGTACATGAAAGACTCCAAGATCATACCTTGTAGATATTCTTCCTTTTTCTACCAAAAAAAATGAAACTTTCTTCCGCTCGATCCCCCCTTAGAAGCGAACCGCAGAATTTTTTTTTTTTTTTTTTGAGGGTCAGAGAAATGGAGGAAAAAAAACAAGAGAAAGACGAAGGAAGGAAGAAAGAGTGGAAGGAAACAACAACCCAACCACGTCCTCTTGTTCTCCCTCCCTCCAACCCCACTCTCCCCTATTCTCTAACTTTGTCCCTTTTTTCTCTTAATTAGGGTCTAAACAGATCTTATTATTAAAGACTTTTTTTATTAATTTAGGCTTAACTTTTTAATTCCTGATTTAAATTACTTTGGATTGTGGTTGTTTCTGCGCCCATTGTCTTAGTTTAATAATTCAGATTTAATCTTTAGTTTGTTGGTAATAAAACCAACAATTTGGATCTTAGTGGAATTTCACCGTCCGACATTATAATAATTCCTTGTCTGAATTATTAAAAAAAACTATAATTATTATTTACATAATAAATATTAAAAAAAAAGTGTTCAATTTGTCGTCAAATGTCAAATATAAGGGCAATACTTTAGCCCATTAAGCCCAAGCATGTGATATCGGCCCATCAACGCTAAAAACCTGAATGCGAACCGGAATCAATTTGGCGAATTGAACCGAAACGAACCGGAATTGATTTGATAATTGAACCGGAACGAATCGGAACTAAAGTGTCTCGGAGTCGAAGGGGGAGGCACGGTGGGAAATAGGAAGGGGGCAAAAGGCAATTTCCGACGATGAGCGAAGCAGAGGCAACTAGCATCCCGGAAGATTCAGTTCCGGTGGTGGATAAGCCAGAGGTCGAGGTGATCGAGGCTACGGCGGAGACGGCTGTTGGAGGAGCTGAGAGATGGGTGGAGGATTTCCAACGGACTGTGAAGGAATCGACGGATTCCGCCATTCGCTCTGCTCGCTCCCTCCGCAACAACTCCTCCTCTCATTTTCGCTCTCTTCAGGTATCTCTCTTGTTCTCTTTTCTCTTCACTTTGCGATTCGTTTGGTCATTGGAATGGTTATGCGATCAAGTTTTTCAAATTGGGATTCTCCGGGATTGCTTTCAGGATTGAATCTCATGGTCTATTGTTTCGCCAAAGGAATTTATCGTGGGCTTTAGCTTATGATAACTCGTGTAGTTCACAGATATTGGCATGTTGAGAAATTGTGCATCTGCGAATGTATATGGTGAGATCATATTATCTAAAGAACTAGAAATGCAATGCGATACAGTCCTACGAGTTGGGGATTCGTTTCCTTTTTCCCTGTGGAGTATTTGTTGTTTTGGTTTGGAGCAATGTATTGCTCGCAGATTGCGGATCATGCCCTCTTTTAAACTCTTTGCATTTTGTTTGTTGGTTCCGTGAAATTTTCTCTATGCCCTTCTTATAATTTGTTGTATCTCTTTACTCCTTCATGTAACTGTGAATTAGATTTTCCATCTCAGCTAAAACTAGATGTTCTCTTGACTTATCAGCTGTTCGTGTCGCATTTGCCGTTGCTGAGATCACAGTTGTTTTTCCCACATAGCTTTCCCATCTCCTGGATGATCATGGTTTATGTACTGCTGCCTGTTAATTTTTGTTTCTGCATTCTCAGGATTTCATTCCACATGCTTTGGTTCAATACAAGACTTATGAGAATGCTTTCTTCAGCAAAGTTACAGGTAACTTGCAAATCTTTGGATTTGTTTCTGAAATTTTTAAGGCTTATGTTCATGTAATGTCCGTCTTTCTGCTATTTTTAGTCTGGAAAGCTGGTGTCCAGTGTGGTGAATAGCTAGAAATCCTAATGGATATGTGACAGTGTTGGTGGTTCTAGCGGTCAACTTCTTTGATCCAATAATGTGTTCATGATAGTGAACTACAAGTTTCTCGTCAGCCAAATAGTTTTCATCCATGAGTGCTTCACTTTAAGCGCTCTGATGTGTATTGGTAACAAATCCTGAATTCTGTGTATTATGTACAACTGGCAATCATCTCCTGATTTTTCCTCGCAGAAGAGTTGACAAATGCAAAGGACCACCCAGCTGCTACTGTTGGGCTTGGAGTTGCAGCTGGTCTCCTTCTTATGCGAGGCATGACCTCCCTCCCCTTTTTCATCTTTTTGACTCTGGACAAATATGCTAAAGTTCCCTTGTTATTATCAGCTCGCATACAGCAGATATCCTTGCTAAACATATTTTACCACTTAAACCAATACAACTCTTGTCTAAATCGATTTTCTACATATCCTGTTGTAGGCCCTAGAAGGTTTCTGTTTCGCCAGACCCTAGGTCGGTTTCAGAGTGAGGAGGTATGGATCATGTTACTGAAATATTGGGAAAAAAATTCCATGGATTCATGTTTCATCTGTGTTGCTCATTCTTATGAATGATATGCAGGCACGATATCTGAAAGTTGAAAAGAACGTACAAGAGTTGAATATGACAGTAGATTTGATGAAAAAAGAGAGCAGGAAGTTGCTAGAGAGGGCAGCTCTTGCTGAGAAAGATATGAAACGTGGCCTCTCTGAGCTGATGTATGCCAAAACATAGATAGCCCACGTTTAAAAATTTATTTGAACTTTCTGCTAATATAGCTACTATTGGTCATAATCATAGGAGCTCCGGGTGTGAGGTGCAACGTCTTGCAAAGTCCGTTTACAAGGTTGAATCCCAAGCCACAGGTGAGAAATCATTGTCCATTATTTTGCATATCTAGAATCACAGTCGGTTCCAACTTGATTGATGACATTGAAGTCTACATTCTCTCTTCACATATGTTGAGTTGGCCAGGCCTTGTACGGACTTTCTTGATGTCATGCATCTGATCGCTTAATGCTGGATTTTTGTTATCTGCAGATTTAATGGACGTACTAAGGCAAATTTCTGGGAGGGATGCTCTGAAGCTTAGAGCCGAGGTTGAGTCAAAAACTTTTAAGCTTCACAACTAACAATTTTCAATCAGATCGCATAGCTCATTGATTACTCCTGGTGATAAATTAGGTGGCTTCCATGGCATCGATCTTGAGACAGAAGAGGATTGCCCTGAACAAAAGGATCATGAAAATCTCGGAGTTGGGAGTTCCTGTGTAACAGGACACGTTCACAATCTCACTTCATCACCGTGAAGCTTATTCCCTGGAACTATCGGTTAACACCTCTGTCAGAGACAAGAATTCCTTTTTAAGGCCTTTGAATTGTTGAGAACCATGCTTTTGGGCACGGAAGAATAACTTTTATTGCTGTTGTTTGGAAATATTTCTGGTTCTGTTCCTCAGCCTTTCATTGGAATAATAACAGTTTCTTCTAATTCTATGCAGTGGAGTCGGAGCATGATGAATTCAATTGACACTGTTATCTTTGCTCTACGATCTTAACAGGAACATAATGAACGTAGCATTTCCCCATTCAACACCCAAATGGTGCTAGACATTACTACTTTGGTCATGGGAAGACACAGAAACAGGTAACAAAAGAAGATCTGATTCTCTTTTTTATTTCAGTTTAGCAAAATACAGAAACAGAGGAAGACACAAAACCAAACAAGGATTAGTGGGCGGGTGAACACAAAAAACCCCTCTTTTTCACCCATTTGGTTCATCACTGCCTGAAACAACCCAACACGCAGACGATGCGCTCAGATTGCCCCTTTTTACTTAGACCCATCACAGCCCCGGCTCATTACAAAAGCAGTCGGAAGCAAAAAAAACGAAAACAAGCCCTTGAGAAAACAACATTAGGCCTTTTGCCGTAGTTAGAAAGGTTATCATAGTTTTTCTTTTGATTGTATTATAGGGTTATGTAGATGAATCCAATCAGCGAGAAGCTAGCTTTAAGGACGGAACTGTCTTCCGGAGTAGGTTTGGCCGAAACTCCAGTTCGGAGGAGCAACATTGTTGGAGACAATGGTTTTGCCATCACTAGTGGTGACCTTGAAAGAGAGGGCTTGACCGTCGAGGTAAGAGTTGCTCTGCCAGTTCTGGCCCCAGTTCCGGGACATGCTCTGCCACCCGGTCTTGGTTCCTTTGACGGAAGCAACCACTACATCTCCGGCTCCTCCCACGTTGGTTATGAGCACAAGGTTGAAGTATGAGTGACCATTTATAGTGAACCTTATCCCTCCCTTTCTCCTACAAGACAGACATTTTCAGGCTTGGTCTCGGGTCGAATATTTGGGATTTTGAGGGTATTCTGTCTCAGTTTCGGTCTCACGGGTTTTCTAGAGACATTCAATCTCAGTCTCACAAGATTTGGGTACGCGCGAGACTGTATACGCGAGATATCCCATCTAAAAATAATAGAATTCGAGCTCGAATCCGTCTACAGGATTTCTCGTAGCATCGAACTCGATATCAGACAGTTACTCGAAAACTCGAGGATCTCGGGTAAAAACGTCCACCCCTAATGTTCACGACATGGGAATGTTAAGAGAACGGTGTTGGGAAACGTACCTCCGGTACTGGACAGGGACGACACCGGCTTTGTATTTGGCGATACGGAGGAAGACGGGCTGAGAGAGATCGAAATGGTGCTGAGGAGGGTTGCACCATCCACCACCATTGTTGGGTAGAGCCAGGTTTGGTGGGCAGAAATTGGTACCGGTCACAGTGATGGTTCCGCTCAGGCACCATTTCGGGTCGTTTACACAACGGATCTGGAAACAGGCACCGCAGCTCAGGCCGCCGTTGAACAGAGCCGTGCTCATTGCCGCCGTGTTCGTGCCATAGCCTTGGCTGTACAAGTTGCTGTACCCACATGCACCCCCTGTATGGACGGACCAGTGGTGGGTTGGTCAGAATCAGAAAGAGCGGATATATATATATATATATGTATGTGTGTATGAGATTTTTACTTACCCATTGTGCCTGAAGCATCACCGCCTCCATAAAATGTTGCTCGAGCGTCGGTCCATCCACTGCTGTAACAGTTCACACCTTTCCATACCATGGTTAGAGCCATTAGCACAAACCCTACCACTCCCATTTTTCCTGGCCCTGCTCATGAAAAAAAAAATATGAATCTTCTTAGTAAGAAAACTATTCCATATGAATGTGTGTGTGTGTGTGTGTGCATGTTGAGAGAATAAGAGAATGGGAGAATGGAACTTACAATGGCTTGAAAGAAGAGTGACCCCCAAACAAACAAAAAAGGCCAAAAAAAATTATAAAAATAGAGAAGAAGAGGGTGAAGTTACTGGGTGTGGAAATGGGATGGGGGCTTATATAGAAGCCTCTGCTGTAGAAATATTATTTTATATAATAATTAAATTGATTTTTTAAAAAAAATATTGCAACTGTGGTCGCAAGTGTAAGTACATTACAAAATGTTTAAAAAAGTACCTTAATTAAATGGGTACAGCACATCTTGCTGTATATTATATATATAATTAAAGAAAATTTCATACGGTTTTGTGAAATGATATATACTACACTATAATAATAATATCCAAATTTATTAAATTGGGTTTAGTTTTTTGATCGGGAACCTCACCAGATGGGGCTAGGTTGACCATTTGACCTTGTATTTCCAAAGTCAACCCAGTTAAGTTTTCTTTTTTACGTGATTCAATAAATTTTCTAAGATTTCATTTTCTTTTTTATTTTCTGCACCGTCAATAAGAAACAAATAAATTAATTTAGTCCACAAAAGCGGAGTCAAACTCAAACATGTGAATGCGTGGCTTGATTTATAAGATTCATTAACTGAAAACCGTAGAAACAGAACAGATTCTTTCCTGCAAAACACAACACATGCCCCTATTTTCCAAAGCAAAACTAAATAAATAATTAAATAAATAAATTACTATAATATTTTCAGTATATATATATATATATATATATATATCAGGCGAATCTTTTGATGTGATGGGTCTGAACAAATTGATGATATGATATTGTGACCTCAATTTCAGGATCCTACTTGCTCCTTGCCCATGTGCCTCAATCGTCTTCGTTACGGTTTGTTCTCCTATTATTCATTTCCAAAAAGTTGTTCTGATTAATCAATTGCTTACAAAAATTTAAAATTTTCATCATCTTAATATCACCTAACAGTCTATATATATATATATATATATATATATATAGAGAGAGAGAGAGAGGGGGCC
>NW_010965372.1:1964971-1973889 GCF_000463585.1 Tarenaya hassleriana | reverse complement strand
TATATATAGAGAGAGAGAGAGGGGGCTAATCATCATCGTTCGAATGTTCTTTCTTTGTTAAACAAATCTTAGCTGGACTCCCACCAGCTTAATCATCAAAAGATTATTGCTTTACAGCTTAATAATCTTAAAACTTTATGATAATCATATTACAACTCTACATATATATATATATATATATATATGAGTAATGATTATACGTATGTGTTTATATATATATATAGATGGATGATCTTAACCGTAAAAAAAAATCCAAAATAAGATATTTAATAACATCGTTTAATTTTCAATTTCCCAGATGACATCAAATGTTTGATAAATATGAGACCTTACTAATTTTGTTTCGTCAAAACTTACTATTGAGTGTTTCAATATTGCTTCGTTATATATTTATATATTTATTGTGTATGCTCACAAGAAATAGATTATACGATTAATTGGACAGTCGTGTTAATCATACGGATTTCTAGTTTATAATGTTGTCTTGATAAAGAGAGGCTACGAAAGATGCTTTAGCCCCGCACGCATGGTTAACCTTTGTTCCTTTTTTATACGGTGGGAACCCGTCTCCACATTCCTTCGGACCAGACACCGTTCGGCCGCGCGGACCGGACGATATCTCGGATAGTAAACCCTCCGGTCATACGCAATAGCCGACAAACCACGCGGAACGGATAAAACAGTCGAAACTGACCGATTCAAAGAAAACTCGGAGTTCAAGAGGAATCGAACTCACAATCTCGTGTAGAGAGGACTTGTCATTTTCCAACTGAGTTTGGGTCTTTCCACCTCTATTCTTCTATGTAGAATTTAAGTAATTCTTGTAATTATTATCATATTCATATGTTTTTTTATTAAAATTCTTATCATATGTTTCCCCTCAAGGTTTTAATGTATATATTATTTTGCTAAGCTTCTTTCTTTTTACCAGTTTTTGCTGCTTTCATGTGAATAACAACAAATATGCATATAGAATTACCATATAATCTATGCGTTTGCCAACTATACATATGTGTATATATATATATACACACACACACTACACCAATGTACAAAGAATTATTGTCTATTAGACATATCTTACATATATTAACCTCATGCAATTGATATGTTTCCGCAAATCAAACCTAAAACAAATAACTATAACACTAAACTCTTAATATACATCACTTGTGTGTGTGTGTGTGTGTATATTCATTGTAAATTTTGTAGTATATTAGAAATTCCACTAAAAATTAGATTATGGTGGATGTAATAATACAACCTCATTTTCTATAAAAGAATAATTATCTCATAATTTGACATTTATAATGTCAATTGATTTTTTTTTTTTGCGCTGTATTGGTTTCAGATCAAGTAGCTGTCACCAAAGAAATTCACTGCGTATTTTATTTATGGATCGTTACAGAATTTCAATCAAATACACCAAACCTAACGACCACTATATGTATATACATTTAATTATCATATAATATCAATGATATCTCATCATTATAAAACGCATATTATAATATCCAATTCATCGAACAATATCGTCAAGAGTATCGTACGTAATCTTGGTGAATCTACTCATTTTGATACTATCTGAATTATTGATCGGATTTAAAATAATAATATACAAATTTTATGCTAACTCTTTTCTGACCCAAGGAGATTTTCAAGAATAACAATGTGAATATATATATATATATATATATATAATGAATTTCGTAAATTGGGGAGCCCATGATACGTTGCCGGGCGAATGGTATGAAAAATGATTTAAGTTAATTAGACAAACGAAGCAACTGCATGTTATTACAAATCTTAATCTCACGTGGTGACTTGTCGTTTACTGTGCTTCTTCCTCTTTTCGATGTCTGTAAATTGATAATTAATGTTTTAATCATTTCGGGGTTAAAGAAAGTTAATTAGGTTTGGAGTTCGGACAAAACCCACCCCACGTATTACCTTCGAGGATCCGTACATTTCGGATCGCCACGTACTGACTACGACAATTGAGCAGTTTAACGCGCTTAGAAAGTTTTTTTTTTTTGGGAAATTAAAATTTACATTACAGAAATATTTTAATATCTATGTCTAATATATCATCATTATTTTTCTTACCATAACGCCGAAGATTGTGTTAGTTATGATGTTCAAAACAAAAACATTTAAATATGAAAAAAGTTAATGACAGAAATTATATAGTTTTGTTTAATATAAGGTTATTTGAGTTTTAACAATTTGATTTTTTTTAAAAAAAATTATTATAATTTTTTATCGTTTAAGTTCGTATGGAGATTGAATTTTCATTCCACCGACTGCTGAAATTAAGAGTGTAACCCCGGCAACTGTAATGAATTTTGGCAGAAACAATTAGTAGTGATTTATAAATTAGAATTTATCAATAAAGTAATGTTAAATTGGATATAGCTTTAATGGCCCAAGCCCAGGCCCAATACAACACCCCTAAAACGCCGTCGTTCTTAGAGGGGGTCTCTCAATTCTCCTCGGGCATAACCCGCCTTTTGATCAGGAGGCTCTGGCACTTCTGTTTTAACGTTAAAATTAGGCAGTTATGAGAATTTCAAACGATGAGAAGGGGTGAAATTGTCAAATCTTAAAATGTTAGGACAAAAAGCACACCAACGCAGAAATACAAGGGGTTTAGTATGATAACTATGAAAACGCAATTCAGCGACTGTTCAAGATGTTCGGCAAATCGCTTCGTCGTCGTCGTCGTCTCCTTGGCCCGAGAACGAACTCCGGCATCTGCGAATCGATCAATACGATCGCATCATTGTTCATCTCCGACTCAGAATTTTCCGTCAGATACAAGAGTTTCTCCTCGGGTTTCGATCCGAGTTGCGAAGTAAGTAGTAGCTCGATTAAAGGCAATCTCCGGCGAGGTACTAGGGTTCTTTCGACAATGTAGCCGGAGTTTCTACGTTTCCGCAAAAGCATCCTACACACACGAGATTCGTCGCCTGTTTCTGTCTCCGATGAGAATTTTTGGGCTGGTTCCGACACTCGACTCCGTGATCTCGACCATCGGAATCTGTCAGAAGCCGGATCAGGGACCAGTACTTGTTTCATTATTTTTCCCTCAGAGCTCGTCAAGTCATATCCATTCGTGTTCCTCTTCACTTTCTCCGTTGCTCTGTGATTGCCAATCTATGTCCTGAAGGAGTTCAGCTATCTCATTGAACCTAGTATGAGAGCTGTCTCCTGAGATGAATCTGTATTCCTTGTTTCTCACTCCAATGGAGCTTCCTCCAGTCATCTTCTTGACACCAATGCCATTCATCATCTTCCTCATCATCCTCGCCTCGTTCCACTTCCCCAGATTCGAGTATAAATTCGACATAAGCATATAATTCCCACTGTTATCGGGTTCTAACTCTATCAGATGCTTCAGAGCCCGTTCTCCGAGCTCGAGATCACGATTAACATTCGAAGCGGCCAGAAGGGATCCCCAGATGGCGGCGTTTGGCTCAAACGGCATACCAGTGGCAAGTTCTTCCGCTTCTTGGAGTAACCCGGCTCGTCCCAGCAAGTCAATCATGCATCCGTAATGCTCAATCTTGGGTTTGATCCCGTACTTTGATCTCATTTCACTGAAGTACCATTGTCCTAGATCGACCATCCCGACATGGCTACAGGCCGAAAGGACAGCGACAAAGGTTACTCCATTCGGTTTGACACCCCCCTTCTCCATATGACCGAACATATGGAAAACCTCCTGGCCTAGTCCGTGCATCGCCAGTCCGGTTATTATGGTTGTCCAGGTCACGACATTTTTCTCTTTAACACTCTCAAACACCTCCATTGCCATTGTTATGTTCCCTGATTTTGCATACATATCAATCAGGGCATTGTTCATAGCAACTGATCTGTTCAGACAGTGGTCATACCTACGTATGATCCATTCACCCAATTCAAGTGCACCCATGTCGGCACAAGCCGAGAGCGCAGCCAAAACCGCGACTTCATCTGGCATGACATTCTCCTGCTGCATTCTCTGAAACATTTCAATGGCTTCTCTTGCTCGGTGGCTCTTGGCGTAACCAGAAATCACAGTTGTCCATGAAACCACATTCCTTGAGCAATAAGGCATCGTCTCCAGTAAAATCTTCGCTTCACCCATGTCTCCGACCCTGGTATAACCAGCTATGAGAGCATTCCAGACAGCTGTTTCTCTCACATACGTTTCATCGAACACCTTGCGTGCATCTCCGATGGAGATGGCACCGTGCGAGGAGTACATCTGAATCAAACCTGTAACGACGTGGACGCTGGAATCTAACCCTGAAACCGCCGTCTGGGCATGAATCTGCCTACCCAGCCAGACATCGGATAATCTGATAACAACCTTAAGCACAGACGGGAAAGTGTATGTGTCTGCCCTCAGACACGAAGCCCGGAACTTCCTGTAAACCATCACAGCCATTGCGTGTGACTCAGGTTCGTCCGTGAGGGACAAAGCTCTGATCATGGTGTTATGGAGATAAGTATTGGGACATGGCTGGTGGACAAAGACCGAGTAAGCATATCGGACATTGCCTCCTGAAGAACAGGCGTCGATGAATTTGGAAACAACGAGGTTGTCGTGGTAAAGCCCTCCTGTGATCATGAAACAATGGCCCTGCTTTAACGTTTTCAGGTCGAACCCTTTGATTTTAATGGAAGAGAGGAAGAAACCAGCGGCCGATGCTGTCGATACCGAGCGGCCACGCCGAGCCAGCGGTGAGCTCAGGCTCGAGAGAGACAGCCACTGCCGCATTCTCTCTCCTCTTTGTCCGTCACACTAAAACATGGAACGGCTTCTTGTCCGAACAAGCTCTTACATTGAAATTTTTTGGGATAATGTTTTTTTTTTTTACGTGAGAGTGATATAAATATTGGGTATATATAGGTCCAAATAAGTACATCCTTTAATTATTTTATTCACTCATTTTGATAGCGCTCGGCACACTTTATATATAAAAAAGATTAGACATGCATGCATTATAACATATTTTATCGTATACTATAATCAACCCGCCTCCTAAATAAAGCCCACTGAACTATAAGAGACACCCAACACAATATATATATATATATGTGTGTGTGTATGTCGTTAAACCCTGGTGGCAGAAACAACGATCACGCCATAGAAACAGGTCTTGTGGAGAAGATTTGTGTTGGAAGAAACGCGGTTTTCGTATCGTTGGAAGAACTGGTCGGACAGGTAGGGACCGATATAGGCCTCGACCATCGGCCTGAGGGTGGCTCGGACCAGGTTGGCTCTGGCTCGTCCGTACGAGACGGGATCTTTCTTCGAAGCCTCTTGTTTCTCGTCCGAGTGTTCGGGGATTTTCATGTACTCCATTTTCTCGATCTTGAATCCGCCGCAGCGGTCAATCCCGGCCGCCACCTCCTCCGCGTTTCTCATGTACGCCGGTATGTTGAATCCATCCCTTGTCTCCTCGTCTATCAGCCCCTTTTGTAGAGTTTCCAAATAATGAACACAAAAAAAATTATTAGGATATATTCTATTCTATATATATGTATCAATTTAGTAGTATATTCTATATAGTAAACTTTGTATTCGGTTCAAAACGTGTAGTAACTTGATAAAAATATGCAAAAAAAGCCCCCGTTTTTCATTAACCAAATAACATATATATATATATATTATAAAATGCATGGTTCGAATCAAATTGATTAGGAAAAATATCAAATTACAATATTGTGTATGTGCTCTTTCCTCTCCCCACCGATTGATCATAAAAGTATTGTCTTCAACGTTTGAAGGGTCTTTAATAAAATGACAAAGGTTCTAAAACATGAGAAAGGTGACGTTAAGTGTGATGTCATGTCGGGTTTCAAGGAGGGAAAGCTTTGGACCTTTTTGTCATGAAACGTGAATGCATATGCCCCATTTTTTTTTCCTTATGTCATAGACCGACCGTTACGTGTTATTATCACGTCGCCATTATTACTATTACTATTATTATTATTATTATTATTATTATTATTATTATTATCGCAAAATAGATGTATCATGTATATGTGTATGTACATGCATATGATATATGTTACCTCATCAACCAAGTCTTGCCAAGCTTGATCCATGGAAATAGTGAAAGGGTGCTTATCTCTGGAGTCATCATCCAATAACTGGCTGTTTGAACCAGAGGGTCTAGCTCCCATCAACATGAACAGCACTCCTCCTTTCACCATCTCTTCCTTCCGACATCTGAGGAACTCGTCCAAGTCCTTGTCCGACTGCTCCGCGTAAGCATCCACCACTTCCTTCTCGGCTCCCTCTATCCACGCCCTCCCCTTGTTCCATGTCCGTTTTCCCTTTTCCAACACCCTCTCTGGTATCTGTCGTTTCCAATCATAGATCCGATCCGAGATTTTGATGCTTATGGGATTTGATTATTATCTTATTAGGGCATTAGGTTTTGTCTCTTAACATAATTTTATCTGTTAGATTTATGTGAATACAAGATGATTATCTGTGTAATTGCCTGAAAGATAATGATTTCTCATATTGTCTCCTCAATTTTAGACAAGGAATAAAGATATATACATATATATATACACACACACATGGCAAAGACAACTATAATTCTAGAAATCTTACAACTTTCTGGTCCAATCTCACTTGGGTGTCCACGAATTTGAGTGTAGTTTAAAAACCGCATATTTTACATGAATATGTAACGACTGTTTACGGAATTCTCTCCTTATCATAAGCCAAAAAGATTGGTAAAACAAGAAGAAGTAGATGTTAACACACACACACATATATATACAGAGAGAGAGGGAGAGACCTGAGAGAGCCAATGCAAGGCACTGAGGCTGACGGCGACATGGAGTTTTCCGGTGGGGAACAACCTCGTATAGAAGGAGCCACCGACACCGGCAGCGAAGAATCTGGTGGAAGCTTTCCTATTGTCGGAGAGCCACCGGAACAAGGTGTTGAAATCGTTGGAGGGCAAGTCGCAGAAGAAGGCCTCCACCTCCGGCGGCTCCTTGGACCGCCGCCGCAGAGCCTCCACCACCATCTCCACCGTCGCCACCGTGTTGTAACCAGTCGCACATCCCAAATCAGCTATCCTCAGCGTCTTGTTCTTGTCGTTTTCTTCTTCGTGGAGGTTCATGGACTGGATTGCTGACATCAGCATCGGCTTGCACAGGGTGATCGCGCACGCTGGTCCCTCGCAGTTCTTGATGTAGCTGACGTCATCCTCGCCGCCTTGCATGCACATCACTCGGTGGAGTCCACCGGACGTCCACTCCCACGCCGCCGCCACCGCCGCCGCCGACTCCATGTGTGTGTAAGTTTTGAGTGTGTATATATGTATGTGTTTGTGTTTGATATAAAGAGGAGAGTTGCGTTCTAGCTGAGGCAAGCGAGACGTGTATATATATACACACAAGATACATATACATACACTACACATGTATATTTATTACGTCAAACCTATGCTTGCGGTGACACAATAACACTCGGGCAATTTAGATAAGATTGTATTTTACTCTGACAAATAAAAAAAAGGGTGATATATTCTTCGAATCTACAAAAAGAAACCAAAAAAAAGGTTTTAAGTTTGACTCTCTCTCTCTCTCTCCCTATATATATATATATATATATATATATATGCACATAAATTTATTTACATTAGATTCTTTTAAGAGAGTTGTGGACCGTTGTCCAAACATTCACAAATGGATTACGATGCTTAGATGATATGTATACGCCAAGGGGCGGAAAAATTGGATTTGGCTTCCGATTCGCAAATGTTAGACCAAAAACTTACATCTGGTTTCATATAATTTATTTGAATTAGGGCTGTACATGCATATAATCACACACTATATGAATGTATAATTGGTACATTCTATTATGTCGGGTCGGGTCGGGTCGGGTCAGCTATGGATGAGGAGATTCTTCCTTTTTGCGGGTCCCCAAATTATATGTAAATATTATATTAATTTGTAACTAGAAAAGCAAAAGCATCATGAAGCTTTAACAGACGCCATTAGGGAAAGTTTTAAAATTACAAAACTTTCTATTAGCAGAAGCTTTGAATGTTTTCCACGCATTTTATTTGATTAATTTGGTTATACATATCCTAATAAAATAGTATAATAATGACACATATGTCATTATCTCCTCTCCAAAATATCCTCATTAGTTCTAGAAGGATATGATTACCTTATTATTATTATTATTATTATTATTATTATTATTATTATTATTATTATTATTATTAGTTTTATTATTATTATTATTATTATTAGTTTTGTTGTTGTTTTTGTGATCCCAATATATATTACAACCTAAAATTGTTTTCTTCATGTGAAGAAATTGATTATAATTAAAATTTTATAATAACGTTTAAAAAATAGTCAATTTTGCAATTAGAATATTTTTTTTGGAAAAATTATAAATATTAATAATTATTTTGTTTATGATAACAAATTAATTTATTGTGTGAGAAAAAGAAACAATTTTGTAACCTTACACTAGTTAATGAGTTAACAAGTAATGGTAACAACTTGTATGTCTTTAACATCTTTCTATATCATTATATTTTTTGTGTAGTGGTATGTTATATATATAAAAATTTCAACATATTGAGATAAATAAAGAAATATATATATTTTTTCAGTAATTTAAAAATATATGTATATAAACGAATATCAAATATATTTAAATGTAACGTTTTATAAATAGGACCTTTGGGATGAATCGGAGGGTAAGATGTGAGGTGGTCCTCTTTTACCCCGAACCGGACCGGAGAGACAAAGGCTGATTTGAAAAACTGTGATTTGTCAACGTCGATTACGCAGTGCATTGGAGTTTACGTTGCGAAATCTAGGAACGTAGGTTCTAATTCCAGGGGCTTTTCAGACTTTGTCACTGCACAAGCGGTGTG
>NW_010965372.1:1958552-1964929 GCF_000463585.1 Tarenaya hassleriana | reverse complement strand
TTGTCCAAGTCCACTTCTCTGTTCTCTCTATGGTCCAACCCACACTCTCACTTCTTAATATATATATATATATATATACACATATATATATATATACATGAAAGTTTCACATATACTATATTTTAAAAATGGTTCAATAATAATTGAAATTAAATATTGAAAATTTTATTGATTACAATATTTATATATCATATTTTAGAGTGAAAATATGTGGTAGCTTACTTAGCTACGGTGGCTAAGTGGCAGTGCAAGAGGATCAGAGAGGATGATCTCACGTCTGTCATCCTTTTCTGAAGTAAGGTTTTTCGATTTATTTGGAGGATTCATGAATTCAAATTTTATATACAATGTATGGGCATTGTAAGAATTAAATTATTATTATTATTATTATTATTATATATTATTATGATGATGATGGTGATGATTATGATGATCTCACGTCTGTCATTTTATTCTAAGTAAGGTTTTCCGAATTATTTGGAGGGTTTATGAATTCAATTTTTAGATACAATGCATGAGCAGCATCATCATCATCATCATCGTCATCGTCATCATTGTTTTTTATTATTATGGTGGATTATGATGATGATGATGATGATGACGATGTATGGAATAGATTTCACACACATTATTTTAATAAGAAATAAACAAAATCATAACCTTGTTATGGAAATAATTAATTTGGTCTAATAATTAAACTACGTACTCTTAATTTGAATATAATAAAAACTATTATTCGATATTGTTTTTTTAAGGATAATATAAGATTACGATACATATGTAGGAGTTTTCATTCATTCACCAACCTTAATTAAATGCTTTATTGCCTTACATCCATTTCCTTGAACCCCAAAAGGCCAAAAGTAGAAGTTCCGGTTCACAGGGAACTATATCACAAAAATAATATTATTTCTTTTGCACAAAAAAAAATATTGCAGCAATCTTAAATGTAATCAATTTATTAGATATTTTTATATTTTCTTTTTCGTTAGAAGTTGTATCTATTTTCTTGAATCAAGCAACGGATAGAGCTTAAGGGTCCCTATATGTAACATAAAGTTCATGCACAAGAAAATATTATTTAAATAATAAGAAATTATAAATTTAGGCAAGTTTTGCATTGCTTTCTATATAAAGATACAAAATATATAAAAATTTCAGATAATAAAACAAGTAAAAAATAGAAATAGCAAATTTAAATTGATGTATCTATACACGTCATATTGATTGTATTGAATTAAATGATTGATAAGATTTGCATTATTTTCTATATAAAAGATACAAAATATAAAAAAAAAAATATGAGATAAGAAAACAAATAAAAAAAGAAATAGCAATATAAATATATAGATATATGTAAATAAAATTATTTTTACCGCTCTATACACGAATAATTATTTTATCTCTTTACATTAATCATTATATATGAACCAACTCAAAAAAGAAAACAACCTCGTGTGTTTTTCTATCGATATGTTATAACACAATCACCATTTATTAGTTTTATAAATAACAAAATTATCGGATAAAGTTCGTCAAATCATATTTTTGAATTATATCAAACCATTTTTGCTGAATTATGTAATTGATATAAAAACATGATATTGAAAAAAATAATTAAATATTATGCATGTAGAAAGAATTGATATACATCAGTTTATCTTCTCTCTACATTGGAAGAATTCTTTTAAACTCATTAAAAGATGAAACAATTTTTATGTTTTCTAAAAATATATTTTTGTTCTATCATTTATTTAATTCTTAAAAAAAATCTTTACAAAATTGGAATAATCCTACCACAAATCTGATGTTATTCTCATCGTTGGTTACTTTTAAACTCGAAAATTTCACATTGAATAAAATAAAAAATATTATGTAGTCGTCCGTTAATTATATGCCACGGGGATTGAAAAGCGTTTTGCCAAGATTAAAGAATTCATCTCAAATCCAGTCTGTTGATGAAGACTAGCTAGCTATAACTTTAAAGAAACTCATACGTTGGTTTTGTACTGCATTCCTAAAATATATAAATTTTAAAAATTATACATAAAAACAATCCAAAAATTTATATTTATATACATGATTACCCGTTCAGTGTTGTGACATTCACTCTACGACTCTAGCTTCTTTTTTTTTTTGGCAGAATTATTTGGATATATATATATATATATATGTAATATATGTGACCGACGATAACATCAAAAGGAAACATATAACATCAAAAGGAAACGACCCTCTATCAAATCAAACTGAAATGACACGATTTCCGAGGTGGCCGAGCCGACCCTTTGAGCAACAAAATATTAAAATTAAAATTAATTTTTTTTAAAAGAAAAATTTGAAGAAGTTGAGTGGTGAGATCCGTGACTGACACCCTACCCCGTGTTCGCCTAAAACATCTTCACTTTTACAAAAAATAATATTACATTACATTATTCGATAGAGAATTATAGAAAGTTTGAATTTATAATTTACGTCCGCGTTTTATAACCATCCATTAGCCTAATCTCTTAATCTCTGACTGGACTATCACCTCTCTTCTTTTGTCTCAAGACATTGTTCGCATCTCGCATGGTGATTGCTCCATGGCATATCTTCATCGATTGAGAATTGTATATTCATTTAAAACTTTTTAATATTTGAGATATGGATTTGAAATATTTTAATGTTTAAAGTACTAATATAAACAAATTAAAATTTTAGATATTTATTTAACATTTTATATAAAATAATGATAGTTATATGAGATTTTCTCTCTCTCTCTATCTCTATATATATAAAAACGTCTTTATTTAAATTTGTAGCAAGCGTGTGTGATTATCACTAATGATAACTTTTTTTTTATTAAGGTGATTTACGACTAAATTAATGTCATGTTATTTTCAACGGCAGTTCGAGTGGACTAGGAACAGGAAAACCACACATTAAGGTCATTAGAAGCGCCATGTTTGATTTGATACATAACCAACAATAGTCACCCTAATGATTCCTCGTATGTTATTGAATTTGTCTTGTCAATCTTTCACTTAGACTAATGAACTTCGTGGGCACCATTATTATTAATAATTCGTGCAAATGAAGTATTGATATATTTAAATGTGCATATATAGAAAAAAGAGTTTATTTTTCTTGGTTAGGTGCAGGCACAGTGCGTCTCGAGCCATGTAGGCCAATGGCAAAACCCCACCTTGGCAGACAATGCGCCCCTTCGAACAGTCAGATCACTGCACAGTGTTCTCTTATCATTGCTATGCGTGGTCTTCCCAACGGTTAATGTGGACATCGGCTTCTTATTTTTATTCCTATCTTAATACAAATCTTTCATTAACGGTCGATTTTTATATATATTATATATATAAAGTTTGGTTTCGATACGTTATATTGTACTTGCTCCAGTTCGGTTCAAGATGTAAAGTTAAAAATAAACCGAACCCAAGTGTAAAACCAACGACTAGTGGGTCCGATTTCTTGATTTAAATCTTTCATTGGTTATTTTCTAAAAAAAAAATTGGTTTAAATTTGAAAAATCGGTTTTTTTACTATAAAAAAATTATGTATCTCAAAACAAAAAATCCATAAATATCTACAATCTCGATTCAACGAAACAAAAAAGAAAGAACAAGAGTAAAGCTATTTTATTTTATCCAAAACAAAACCGGACGGAAACAATAAATTAGATTGGATTCGATTCGGTTCGATTTAAAGTGTAAGAGTTAAAAAGTGAAGATGGGGAATGAGAAGTGAGAGAGGGATGGGGAGGGAATACTTCGGGGAAAGATGTCGCTGTCAAAGGAATTAGGGTTTTTCAGGGTACGTACTCTCATTGCAAGTGTCATTGTCCCTATTGCTGTGCTGTCTCTCCAACCCCATATTCACACACATACGTAGGCATGTGTATATATGTGTGTATATATGTATATATAGATATATAAAATGAAAGAGAGGAGAAATTAGGAGGGCGAGGGGGGGCAGGCCCCCAAAGAGCGTTCCTCTCCTCCGTTTATTGGAAGTCCTTTTCCTCGCAATATGGCTTTGCCTTTTGCCCTTGTAGTGTCCCCTCTCGAGCCTCCTCCTATGCCTTTATGGTCCCTCCCCCCATCTTTTAATCTCTCTCCAAAAAAAAAAAAACCTTTTCTTTTTTTTTATTTTATTTTAAAAAAAGGCAATTCTAGAGTCACACGTAGATCGCATTAATGTCTAGAAATAATTCTTAATGTTTTTTTTTTCTAAACTTTGTGGGGCGATGCATTCAAAAGGACACACACACACATATACATATATATATATATGTATGGCATTTTTTTTTTAAAATTAGATATCGAAGGACCAAGTTTTAAGAATATTACAAAGGGAGAAGGTGTTACATTTCCTGCGGTGACGCAGAAAGGCAATGAAAGCTACGACTCGAATTTCAATTATGCGTATCGCTTTCTCCACCGTCACCCTTTTCATTTTTCCTTTTGGCCCCAAGCTTACATAAAAAAATCACCATAGAGTCTTCCGTTACCTTTTTAATATATATGTGTGTATATATACACATAAACATACGTGAATGAAATCCACACCATACATGCCTAAATTTGAATGTACTTGTTGAATATATATATATATATATATATATTATTTGAAAGTAGTTTGACAAGAGAATCTTGAATTGGAACAGCATCTTAGAGTTGAAGTCTCGTGTTCGCCTGAGAATATATATATATATGTGTGTGTGTATATATATATATATCGTATGCATGGTCCCCTCCATTGATGACAATATCTCAGCCGCGTGTGTGTGTGTGTGTATGTTGTCAACTTTATAAAATTTTTGTCAATTAAGATTATATATCCTTTTGGTTCGTGAACCACTTTGGTAGAAACACCGGTCTTAGTTTCAGCAGATGTCAACTTCTTAATTATATAAAATAATAATTATTATTATTATAATGATATATGGTCACGTTTCCATCTATAGGGTTTTTCTTAATTATTATAAAGAGATTGATTCCGACAAATGCATGAATTGTATCATGTAAGAGATTCTTTCCTCGAAATTCTGCGGTCATAACCCTCATTGAACAATATCCAAAACCACCACTATTATTCGTGTTCTTATTTCCTGTGGACGTCGACTAGAAACTAATCATGGATCAAAGTCACCGTCCAAATCATTAATTAACCGGATAATAAGTATCCACATTTTTCGATCCCATACAATGTAAAAGAATATAATATATATATATATATATATATATATATATATATATATATTTTTCTGAATATTTTTCTATGCACAACGTAGAGGGTCCTATAGCCCCCCCGTACGATCAATGGAGAGTCACACGTGCGCTACTGACCTACCTATCTTACACTTTTATTATATATACATATATATATATATATATATATATATATATTCTTCTGAATATTTTTCTATGCATGCCCTATGCGTTGCCACGACAAAATCCAACAATGTGATGATAGCGTATGAGCGAATATATGGGGTTAATCCAAGGTTGACATTGCCTGTCCGTACCGTACAATCATATGCATTGACAATGATTCTATCTAAGATCTTTTAATGGAAATAAATATTATAAACGTAATTTTCGTGGTTACGACATTGTCCATTTTATTAGTATAAGAAAGCCCATATAAAAAAGTTAGGCCCAATATAATCTTATGTCACTATATTGGGCCCATAATAGTGTGTGTATATACGCACACAAACTTTGGAAATCAATTATAATTATGAAATGAAAAAAAAAATAATCTAAAACTAATCGCATCAGGCGAGTGAAATTCTGGAATATTATAAAGTATAAACAATAAATTTATATTTTACAGTATACAACACATCGGGCCTAATGCGACAAAGGGCCAATTTTATGGGCCGGAATAGAATTGCCCAATTAAGGCCCAATACCAATTTCATGGACCCGACCCGATTGGTGGATCTATGGGATCCGACTTCGAGGGGGTCGGCAAAAGCGAATAGTTGCAAAGCTGAGGGGAAGACGAAGTGGCGTGAGGGGAGCAGAGAGGGAAGACAATGGCGCCTTCTTCGTCGAGCGGTCTCACGTTCAAGCTACATCCTCTTGTGATCGTTAACATATCGGATCACTACACTAGGGTTAAAACTCAGCTCAATCCTCCGCCGTCGGTCGCCGCCGCAAGCGGCAATGGTCACGGCGGCGATGTCGCGTTCCAACAGAACCCTAGGGTTTACGGTTGCGTGATCGGCGTCCAGAGAGGTCGAACGGTTGAGATCTTCAACAGCTTTGAGCTTCTATACGATCCTATTACTGACATCCTCGACAGATCCTTCCTAGAGAAGAAGCAAGAGCTCTGTAAGCTTACTCTCGCTCTCCCCTTATTGTTCTCTTCCG
>NW_010965372.1:1925551-1958361 GCF_000463585.1 Tarenaya hassleriana | reverse complement strand
GTTCTCTTCCGATATTTGCCATGGGTTCCGTGAAAATTTCTGATTTTTTTTTTGTTGCTTCCCGTTAGGGCTTTTTTAGCACCTGATTTTGTTTTGTTGTTTGATCAGACAAGAAGGTCTTCCCTCACTTTTATATTTTGGGATGGTACTCCACTGGAAGTGACGCTCAGGAATCTGATATGCATATCCACAAAGCTGTGAGTGCAGCCTCAGCCCCAGTGTAGTTTTTATGGAGACGGTATGAGTTTTGCGTTTGCTCATGGTGATGATTTTACTTTCCATGACAGCTGATGGACATTAACGAATCACCTGTTTATGTCCTTCTAAACCCATCGATCAATCACGCACAGAAGGATCTCCCTGTGACTATATATGAAAGCGGTATGCCATCTATATATTCTTTTTGCTTTAGTGTTTGCCATTGCAGTTTGGTTCGACTAGCAGCCCGTGGTTCTGCGGGCAGACTGGTTTTCTGATGTTTTAGTATCGGTATTTGGAAATTCGCTGTTTCTGAGATGTCTAGCAGCATGTGCTGTTGCTTTCCTTTGAAGAGCATATTTTGGGTTCCCTCGTATTAGTGTATTTACCTTGATTCCCAATTTAGTTTTTTCAGATTGTTGTTAAGATGCTAACTTTTATCTTACATTGATTGATCATCGCAACTCCAAGAATTGCATGTCATTGATGGAGTTCCTCAGCTGATTTTCGTCCATGCGAGCTACACCATCGAGGTTTGTTCTTACCTTTTGATTCTTTAAATTATCTGTGGTACGAAAGCAAACCTTGAACTTGAATATCTGTTTACGATGTTAACATATATATAGACAGTGGAGGCTGAACGGATATCGGTTGATCATGTTGCTCATCTCAAACCATCTGATGGAGGCTCAGCAGCGACCCAATGTGAGCCTCATGCCCCCCCCCCCTACACTTATCTTGATCCTTTAATTCAACGACACTGAAGTTAAAGTTGGTCACTTGTTGATGGGCAGTGGCTGCTCATCTTACGGGCATACATAGTGCCATCAAGATGCTAAATAGCAGAATCAGAGTGCTCTATCAGTATCTTGTTGCGATGCAGAAAGGTATTAGTTAACCTTGCCCCCAAGTTCATGTTTTCCCTCCCTCTTCTTTCAATTCTTGATGTTTTATGCTGTTCATCCGGGAAATTTTAGCCGGAAGATTTCCTTGCTCTTGTTTTTAAGCTAAGAATGACATAGAAAACAAACATTACATGGTTCATTTCCTTAATTCTGCTTCTAGGCGATATTCCATGTGAGAACTCGCTTCTTAGACAAGTATCCAGTCTGCTCAGAAGGTTGCCTGCTATTGAATCAGAAAGGTTTCAAGATGATTTCTTGATGGTGAGTTTCTTACCTTGTAGCAACATTTTCATCCCCTTACCATTGCTTACTATTAACCACCTCTTCCCTTACACCATCCGTTTCATTTGCAGGAGTACAACGACAAATTACTGATAACTTACCTTGCAATGTTCACGAATTGTTCCAGGTGTCTACTTTTTTACAAGCACATGTTGCATAACCATGTGCTTTTATAGCAGCATTAGATAGTGAGACCAATTGAAAGCATTTTGTTTTAATTGCTTGTAAACTTTGTTCGATATGGCAGCACGATGAATGAGCTCGTGGACAAATTCAACACTGCATATGACAGACATACCCGAAGAGGCGGCAGGACTGCGTTCATCTAAATTCCTTCCACAAACCAAAAAACCTTTACGAGGTTTGAGAACTCAGACAGATGTTTGAGGTAGTTCTCTTGTCTTTGTTATGCTCTGCTTTGATGAAATCTCTGTTGGGACAAAAAGGTATGAACTGGTAGTAGTAGAGAGGGAAGAATGTCTGAAAATCTTGGGATTTTACATGTTATTTCATGGGTCAGATTTCTTGAAAATATTGAGTATCCTTTTATTAGCTGAAACTATTGCGCATTGGTTATGAATTCCACTAGGATTAAATATAAGTTTATAGAAAGAATTTTGAGAAATTAAACAGCTTTTTCTTTACCTTTCTCTCAGAGTTTCAGAAGATCTAAATTTGAAAATAAACACAAACAGACAGAAAAAAAGGGCTCATCATATGTGAGGCAACCTACTCATGATCTGCCGGTAAATTGATGAACCTTCCGACAAGGCAACACCTGGTTCTGACAGTGGTTCCACTTTCGGCTCCGTCCCTCTCGGCAACATCATCCCCGGATCGCCGACCACCTGCGGCTGCGGTGTCAAGTACGGGTGAACCGGAAAACCGGGCAACTTCCCTTGCCCAAATGCTAAACCGGGCATCCCAAGATTGTGCAGGCCGGTTTGGCCTAAACCGAACGAGAATCCTGGAGGAGGTTGGAAGCTGAAAGGACGGCCAAATGGACCGTTGCTCGTGACTGTGACAGGGCTCTCGAACCTGTTGCGTGACTCGGGCTGCCGCATGTGGGTCTGAGCTGCCGCTGTCGAGCCGGGTGGCCCAGTCCCTGAGCCACCGTGGCTGCTGTTCCGAGCTGCGGGGACCTCGTGGTTGTGTTTGCCTTCGTAAGTTGTTATGACCGACTTCAAGTCATGAGAAGCTCTTTCTACATGCTTCCTCACTGTACATCCAGGCGCTGTGCATTTGTAATAACTCCTGAAAACACGTTACATTAAGAGAGATTATCTCAATAAGATCAAACTGATTGATCATATTAAGAACCTTAATTGTCAGTGGAATGTGATTAAGAACCTCGGATTAGGGTTTCCCTTGACGACCTTCTGACCGTATTTCCGCCAGCGATACCCGTCGTCGAGTATGTCCACGTCGCTCGTTGTCTGAACCACGACTCTCGGCTCACGGATAGCTCGTGTTGCTCCACTCATCTCAGCTGCATAAACGTCGAGTTTCCTGAAACGTCAACCGTATCAGACCATCCTCCAGGCCATTTATGGGGAAAAAATCGCAAAGGTTTGCTTTTTTTTCTCTTGACCTTCTCTTAGACTCGGTTTCATCTCCTTCGCCAACTTCGTACCCGAGAGAAACGCTTCCATGTGTACCACAATCGTCCTCATCTTCATCGTTAGAGAAAGTCGAGGAAGCGTCAACCATGGTGGCAGTAGCGGTGGCAGCATCGCCTGATCCGGACTGGTTACCTTCAGGCGATCCCTCCTCGGCAATTTCGTCTGTTCCAACGGCATGTGGTTGGGCACCCGTCCAGACAGAATCTTGACCAGTTCCATCAGTCTGAATGTCGAGGACCGGACAAGATGATCCAAAGGCAGAGCGGCGGCTAGGAGGCGGTTTCGGGTGATTATGAGATCCTTTGTATATGATCTCGGTGATGTGACCTTCACGGGACCGTTCGACCTTCTTCTTGACCTGACAATTCGGGTGAGTACATTTGTAATAACTGCGTGGATACTCGCTCCCTTTAACTAGCTTCTGTCCGTACTTTCTCCAGTTGAATCCATCATCTGCAGGTGCACCGCCGCCAGCCACCATGTCTCCTCCTCCTCCGTTCCCTCTCGGCTCTTTGTCTTCAGAATCATCGCCTGCATCTGTAGCTTCACGGGTTGTTTCTCGCGGGTCAGTATCATGTCTCTCGGCTGATGTCCCGGGAAAGTTGCCACGAAAATCGACGGTTTCTATGGTCCGAGATCCAGGCTTGACACCTTCCATTGTCTGAGGCCTATTGCAGTAATCAGTCGATATGTCGGGAAAGGAGTGATCGGAAATAGGAGAGACCTGCAGAAACAAATCAATGGAAAGCGAGGAATTTATACGATGTTCTGCACCGGGGAAAGGCATGCCGACATACATTTGATGCTCGTAGATGCTACAAACTTACTTTGTTGACAGTGCCCGGGACGAAAGAGGAGGAGGAAGACCTCGAAACGGGCTGAAACGTGAACGATGATGCACCAATGTCGTCAAAGAACTCGTCTTTACTGTTACCACCGGGGAAGAACGAACGCTTGCCCGTCGTTGGAGATGGCTGGGCCTGCAGTGAAGAGAGATTTTCACAGAGATCAACACGAAGATTCAAACTATCCAAAAGAATCGTCAAAACAACCATAAAGATTCTGCCTTTGGTGTTCATACGAACAACTCATTGCAAGAAACACCAGAACCGAAAGCACTTCCGGTTCTGTCCAAAGCATCTGATACTTTTATTCGAACAACTGATTGATTCTTGCGTGGAGAAGAAACTCAAGAGCTTACCAAAGGGTTCGAAAGGAAAACCGGAGACTCCAAAAGGGTTGCAGGGCTAAGTCCAGGGGAAGAGATGGTTAAGCATGGAGACGGAATATTCTCTGTGTTCAACTTAGGAGCGTTAAAACCAGCTCTAGCAGCAAGTCTTTCGCTGAGACATCCTCGTGAATTCGCTGCCTCTTCGGACAACTGAAAACAACCGGTTTGCAAAGAATCTTTCTTCTCGGCGGCCGCGTCTTCTTCCTCGAAAGTTATCTGCCCATGATTCAGTGAAAGCTCTCTCTCAAGAACAGGCTTGGAAATGGAACTCTTCCCCTCTTCCAACATGGCCGTGAAAAGGGTTCTCGGGCTTGGACTTCGAGGAATCCATTCGCCCATTACAGCGACATGATCATCAAAACCAGACATGGCGAAAACCCTAAGATTCAGCTCAGACTGCGGTACAAAACGGAGCTGAACACTCTCCAGGGAGAAGGCGATATAAACCCGTCACAAACACGCCCACTTGCAGAACCTGTAGACACAAATCTTGTCAACCATTGACGCTTCATAAGCCGACAAGAGAGATGGAAACAGGACAGAGAGATCGATCATATGCTCATATGAAGAATCCAGAGAAAAAAAAACAACCTCAAGAGGGAGAAGCGAAACATCGAGACAAACAATTCGAAAAAGGACAAAACCATTAGACAACGTAAATTTGCGGAAATTAAGAGATTTAGCTTGAACCAGAAGGTAAGAAAATTTTTGTCTGATTAAAAAAAAAAAGAGACCAATTTGTTAATTCAAATTCGAATTTTAAAATTCAAGTTAAAGAAAAGACGACGCGTACGAAGTTCAACAAGAAAAAGGTACCCAGGATGCTGAACCATCACCTGACTGACGATTGAACACGACCCACCACCGTCGCCGCCGCCGCCAGCGCCGTCGCAACCATCAGCTGGACCTGATCCGACCCGGATCGAAATCTCTCCGTAATTTAGTACGAAAGAGAGATTTCAGACAACGAGAGTTTTCTTCTTTCGCCCTCTCTCTCTCTATCTCTCTTGGCTCTTTGCTCTTCTGGGTGTCACAGGAAGCCCAAAAGGAGGGAGAAATAACTCTACTGTACAATCTCTCTGTCTCTCTCTCGCTGAGTATAAGAATACAATTTTTCCTTCACCGGAAACGAAATGATGATGTTTATTAACAAAACTACAGATATTTCACAGCCCAATTAGATAAAATCTCATACACTTTCCGCCATCCATTCAAAAAATTTCAACTTTTCCCCTCAACGTATACCATAGATTACGATGAGAAAATTAAAAACAAACGGGAAATCAGTCGAAAAAGGAAGAGGGGATTGTGCTGTGGGCGATGGCGCAAATGAAGATCGAATCTTTGAAGGGAGAAGAAATAAAGCGAGAGAGAGAGAGAGAGAGAGAGAGAGAGAGAGAGAGAGATTAGGCCATTTGATTGAGCTGTGATTGTTACTCTGAGGGAATCGACTAAAGTTGCACAAATGAAGATGACGATGATTCGTGTTCCCCACACACAAAGCGTTCTCTCTCGACCCACCTCAACAACTAATATCAAGCCACGTGGACATCTTACTGAATTTCTCATCGTCGTACCCAATCTCATTGGCTTGACACGATAAGTCACGTACGCCTACTCGCAGGGGATCCCAACAATTTATCTACCAATTTTTCACTTTTTATTTTTTTATTGCATGTCGATGAATTAATAGGATATAGACCTTATTAGAAATTGGAAATAATTGGCAAATTTCTGTTTCGACGCATGTGCAAACGTACTAAAAAGCTTGGAATATTATTATATATTACATGTTACAAAATACAGTTTTATATATTGGGAAAATAGAGGTTTTTTTACTATAAGTGTCACATTAAAAAAAATGGGAAAAGAAATCTAACGGTGACACTATTTTTAGCATTTACATGGTTATGTTAGAAAATGAATTGAAATGAGAAATAAAAATGATCAAATCAATTCTCACCACTCAATCCGTACGGCCATTTCTCCAACTTCCATTTTGTTAGCAAACTGCCTTTGTTTTGCTTTGTTTAGAAAGAGAGACTTCAGCCAAGTTTGTTGCTTTAATTGTTTTATGTGTTTGTGTGGATAACGCATGTGTTTAAAAAAAAAACTAAATTAATAATATTATATAACATTTTAAAGCTAATTATATCAGTATTTATGTAAGTTAATAACAATGATTAGTATTTAACCTTATATCGTATATATGCTTTTTAAAATTGTTTTCAACTTTAGAATTCATTATAGAGTGTAACAGGTTTTAGTTAAGACCAATGACACTATAGATTTAATGCATATTGTAAACAAAAAAAATCATCATAAATATAAATTGGAGATAATGAAATATATATATGTCTATATTTAACAAATACAACAATGGACAAATTAAGATGTATTAAACTGAATATTTACAACAATTTCAATGCTTGGATTTGTTTCTTAATTAATTTATATATTTATTCGATTCTCTATTGGTATGGGACGAATTGGAAAAATTTGTTAGGTTAATTAATACAAATCCAAAAGTCAACATGTTCATGAATACACAAGTTCACGGCTATATATATATATATATATCTCAATCAATTGTTTTATAAGCGCATTGTTGTAATAAATCAATAATAGAATATATTAATATTTTCAGCGCATTATATTATATTATATTGATGGAGAAAACAATTTCTAAAAAAAAATTTAAAACACAAAATTATTGCTATCATATAACACTAAATTTGAGTAAGTTCGGATTACATTAGAAAACAAAAACCAACACAAACTAGGACCACGACAAAAACCAAAAGTACAAATTTCCCCAGTTTAGTACTAATTGAGGGTTAAGAGAATAAGGTTTGCCGTATTAAATTAATTGACAGGTGAGCATTTAATAACTAAAACTAATTACATTATTATAATCATAAATGAAATAATTAATTAGGGTACCCACAGAGAAAAAAAAAAGGTCGGTCAAAAAAAAGGGACATTGACCAAGCCCTTTAATCTTTATCTTCCTTTTTGTCCCTTTGAAGAGGCACAAATTATCCCGTCACGTGGCTGTGACAGATGACACATTTGACAGCCAACCACGTATACGGCGTGTTGTACATTCTTCTGTGGGACCCACTGTCGCGTTTCCAAATTTGTTGTGAAAGCGACGTTTTGGGCCTACTCTTAACTGTATAAAACTGAGACATTTGATCTTTTGGGCCAAATGTAGGCCCATTATTGTCACGATTTTACTGGGCCGTAATGGGCCCATCAAAATGAAAATCTGCCGCTTGGGAATCACGCGCGAGGAGGAGCGTGAGTAGTACACGACAAAGGAAGCGTACCAGATAAGCTGACGTGTCATGTTCACGCTTTCGGTCTCGTCCCCATCATCAACGAAAAGGAGAGGAAAAAAGGGGGAAGAGCTCTTCGAATCGGATGAACGAGAAGAAAAGGGGGGGAAAATCAGTGATTAATTTTTTTTATTTTTCGTTGTTGAAAAATCTCGGGTTCCGAATGAAAAGTACTCTGGTTCGTCTTCGCCATCAGAAACCCTAGACCGAAATCTTCTCCTGATTGCTAACTCATGATCGGAATCCATTTGTTTCTTGAGAAATTTTTAGGGTTTTGGTTGGTTCTATTAGATGAGCAAATGAAGTGAAATGATCTTAAATTCTCCGAACGTGGATGTGGTTGATTTCCTTTCGACGGATTCGAACACAGACGGACTGATCATCGGACTTGGTTAAGACAGGTTAGATTTTTACCGAATCTGGAACTAGAGATCCATCGTTTTGCTCGATCTTTTGAGGTGGCCGAAAAAAATAACATCTTATTGCTTCAAACCCTAGTTCAGTTGTTTAATTTTCGAGCTCTTCCTATACTCTAGGGAGCTGAATAATTGGTCTCAGAATCAACAGTTAGATCTCGTGGTGTTTCTTGTACTTAGGGTTGTTCGGTGAGGAAGAAACATGGAAGTGACTGCTGCTACTGCTCTTGTGTTCTTGGTTCCTGTCGGATGACAAACTTGAGGGTTTTAGGCCGCAGGAGCGTTAAATGTATCCGTAAAACGATTGAGACTGGGGAGACATGTTTTCACTTGGCGACCATACTTTTGCATATATTTTGTGATTCTTTAAACTGGAGCCATAGGTTTGTATATATACGAGGGACAAAGATGCATGCTAGGCACCGGAATATAGGAAATGGCTACAGATCTGGCTCAGTCGGGATGGGGTTGCCATCTTCTAGAATTCCACCAGATGGTTCTATGCGTGGTCATGGGTTTCATGGTTCAGCCCGTCATGGCTCGAACCGTGGATACGGACGTGGCCGTGTACACCCAAAGTCATACCAAAACCAGCCACTTCCACCTACTCCACCACTCCAACGCAAAGGTGGTGGTGACATTTTCATGGAAGCTGGTCGTCTGGCAGCAGAGTACTTGGTTTCTCGGGGTGTCTTACCGCCAACCGTGCTGTCTGGTGAATGGCAGAATGTTAATTTGAGGAAACAGGCAGGAGAGTTACAAGGTTTTAGGTCACAAGAAACACGGACGGGTGTTTCTGCTCCAGATGCGGATAAGGGAAGGTTTGTTGATGATTATAGCTCCACGGGCTACAGGAGTTACGTGAAGGGAAGGAGGTCCAACCGATATGGCTCTGCTTTTGGGAGGAACGGATCATGGTCAGACAGAAGACATAAGGCTACTGATGTCGAAGCTGACACTGATTCTGTGTCTGGCCAGACACTACCTGAAGACATTACTAGCTCGGTTCAGAGGTCGAACTCGGGTTACTCTGCAAGAAAACGGGAAGGGGCAGGTGATTCAGAGTCCGAGTTGGATAAGTATAATCTTCAGGATGAGGCACAATCTAAGACAGGCTCTTCTAGTGTTGGGAAAGATACAGCGAATGATGTGGCAATCTCAAAAGTATCTGAAGGTTCATCTAGCTTGAGTGCTGGATCTGGAGTGCTGAAGGGTGGAAATTCCAATGGCGGAGGGAATGAGAACCAAGCTTGTGTGGAGGGCTCGTCTATGAAGAATGGTGTTGATCTATTAACGATATGTAAATTCGCCAAGGTGCCTACCAGGACACGCTCTTCTCTAACAGCCAAAGTTCCAAAACTTGATTCGAGTGAAAATATCGTGGGAAGCTCTCATACTCCTGGAATTGCAGACAAAACTCAAATCCCAGGTCCAGTGCATTCATCTGGAAAAGCTGATAATCCTGAATGTACTGGCAATGAACATATTGACCCCTCTAACCCCATTGGAGACTTAGGTCACGCTCTTATGGTTGAGAAGAGTAAATGTCATAGGTCCAATTCCTTCCCTGGCAGTATCCTCATGGACAATGTTGCAAAGAATCCAGGACTGGAGTTGGCTGATCTGCATAGGTCACAGTCGATGGGGAAGGGAAGAGGGGAGAAACGAGCTGCAGAAGATGGTGATTTGGATGGAGCAAAGAGACAGAGAGAGTGGCTGCCATCTCTTGCTTCTGAAATAGACAACATTGCAGATGAGGAAAAAACGCTCATATTCGAAGAGAAAGTGGTAGAGAGTATGATGAAGGGTATTGTCCATGATGGGTTGGTGGATAACTCAACGCATGATCTGGTACAAGTACAAGACGGAAAATCATGTGGTGGGTATGCAGAAGAGCGGGAGCTGTTTCCTGGTTCATTTAAGATCTGTGACCTTAATCTAGAGGGAGCATCAGATGCGAATGAGAACAATATTGACGATCCTATGATCATTTTTCCTGCCGTTTCAGGACCCAAAGGGGAACTCGATCGAGTTGATTTTGATCTCGCGATAAGCAGTTCAAGCAAGCCTCTTGAGCACAATACTCGGATAAGCAATGATAAAGAGATAGAAGTGATTGACTTGGAGAACGATTCCCCTGAAGTGGAATATGCCTGCAGTAATTCTGATAGAAAGTCTGCGCCTTTCTAACCCAACCCCCATTGTTTTTACGTATTCAGGTCTCGAATGCACTCTAACTGAATGTTTCTGCAGGCAAGAAGCTCCATTTATGGGATTTTCTCATCAGTCCGAGTCAGTAAACGAGATCCACGATGTCCGGGATTACAATGAAGGGCTCATGATGGTAGAGTTTATCGATTCTTTTGGAAACATCCCTCCAATGAACCTGGGAATCAATTCAGTGCCCGAGGGCATTAATCACATGCCACAGGACGAGATTGGCCTGCAAAATCCAGAGGTACCCTCTAAAAGAAAATTCAATCATACACACTCCTGTGATTGTGAAAATTCCAAACAATTTCGTGCCAACTTTTCTCGAATGATTCAGGGAGCTACCACTCTTGGGAGTGATCAGATTCCTCACGCAGACGATGAGTCCATATTCATGTCCCTGGGAGAAATACCGTTGAGTAAGCAAGCCACTTTCTTTGTAATATTTCACTCCAACTGCTTTTAGACAAAACCGTTTTAGTTGTGAGAAAAGCATAAAATCTAAGGAGCCGACATTCTCTTGTTGCAGCCTTCTTGCAAGCCTGGGACCAGCCACCGGCTCGGGGCTACCATAAGCCTTTCTGAGCCAGTGACCGCACCTTAAGCATCAAATGAGTAGATGGTACATATACATACATATATATAACTATACACTCGTAGAGTATGGTGGGTCTGTATATTATATTTTGATAAACTGAAGCCAGCTTCTGCCGCTGGTTATGCATTCTGATCACAGAAATCGCAAGTTTGGCATTGGAGAAGAAGGAGAAGCGAACCAGGCTTGGTTGGCGACTTGTGTAATGTGACGGTTAAGCTCTGGTATGTCTCTGAACCATGAAATGAAATTTCCATATAACGATGCAAAGAACGGATCGTTGTACTGTCACTCCGGCGGTAATATAAACTATAATATATAATGTTTTAAAGTATATGGTCGTGGTCACATTTTCATTTTGTTGAAAGAATCAAAGAGTGCGTGTATACTATAATGATATTAATTTGATTAAATATGGTATTGGGTGTGGGGGGCGAATAGGGGAAAGGAGCGGACAAAGGAGATTTTGAATTTCGGGCAGCATCATGAAAAAGTTGACAGACCACACAACACATCACACCACACATGTCCTTATTATTGGACGCTTCTGCCTTTTTTTTTTTTTTTAAAACTATCTGTTTATTATTGTACCATCCATTAGACGTAGACAGACCATTTTTTTTTTCAACTCTTTCTTGACTTTCTTTTAATATATTCTAAATATTTTTTAAAAATGGTCTACAGGATTCAAACCATTGCATTTTTAATATTTTTTATTCGGTTAGATATGAACCATATCATATATGTTTATTATTTAAATAAAATGGTGTGTTTTGTCATATGGATCATTAAGTACTGTAATTTATGTTCCAAACGGAGAGGAGGTAGAATGATAAGTATAGTGTGATTATCTTTTTGTCTTTCGATTTTTTTTTTTTCATTTCCCATTTCTTTCCATTCAATTCCACGTTTCAACGTTTTTTTCGTTACAAATTTTTTTTGGTGGTTCCTTCGATTTGACATTTCGCTCCTCTGAATAAAAATCTGATTCTTTTTTCTTCATCCATTCAATAAAAAATACTTTTATTTTTATAAGAAAAATAAAAATACTTTTATTGAGCAGAAGAAAAAGAGAAAAGAAAAAGGAGGGGGAGAGTTTGTCGTGAAGCGGAGGGGCCTCCTTAGGGCAAATGGAATATGAGAAATATATATATATATATATATATATATATACACACACACATATATTTGACTAAAACCCAACTCAACTCATGTGACTCTCACCCTTCCACTTCCACAACTTGACAAAATAATCATGTTTGTCTATAATTTATTCATGCTCTTACACTGTCTTTCCCATTGTAATTTATTTGGACCAGTCGTCTCAAATATTTTTTGGAATCTATACCATCCGTATAAAAAAAACATATGAAAATTATATCTTAAATTTTAAATTTAATTTTATTAAAGATAAGAAAAAAAATCCGTATAAATAATCATATTTTATTATAATATAATGAATAAAGATAAACAAAACTATGAATTAGATCATTGTTTAATATTTATTTATCACCGTTAATATTTAGTCCATTGAAATTTTTATTAACCATGGTGATATTTCTCTATTAAAAAAATGAATATAGTCAATATGCGAATGTTTTTAATAAATATAAAAAAGAGGATGATTTTCTAATAAACTGAAAACTAAAAGAAAGGTGATAGATTTGTTTTGATTTATTTTTTATTCATTAAATTGCTAACCACCAATCAATAATTTTAATGTAAAATAATGATATCTTAGATCGATTTTCCGAATAACATATTTGAAATAATTTAAATATATAATTTTATCAAAAAAAAAAAATATTTAAAATATATACAGATATTTAGCATCCACTTAGACAAGAAGAGAAGACTGACCAAGTTCACTTCCCATTTGGTACAGGGCGGGGTATTTGTAAAAAAGGTAACAAAAAAATATATTTTTTTAATAAATATTGCTCTCTTTTATTTATTTATTACATAATTTACCATTAAATGTATTTATCATCATTACCTATTATTATTTTATTCAGTCATTTTGTTTATTTCTCGGGGAACCTGATGCCTCTTGATGTGTTAGTGCGTGGTTATAGTTTGTCTCTCTCTATCATCTTCAAAGTTTAATCTCTCTCTCTCTCTCAGCCATCTTTGCTCGTAAATTTTCTTTTCCTAGCAACAAAAACCAGCTCGAGGGGAAATAAATCCTCTTAAGGTTTGTGTATTTTTTCTTTGTTTTGGAAAAAAAAAACTATTTGAACATTGTTCTTCTTCTTCTTCTTCCTATTCTTGGTTTGGAATCCCCTTGAGGTTTGTGTATTCTTATTGATCTTCTTCTGGTTCTTCTTTGTATACGTGTGATTTTAAAACCCCAAACATGTAATCTTGTGATGGGTATTTGTGTTTTGTGCTTTTGTTTGGATTTCTGTCTGAGTTGATGCTAAATCATCTGAGGACACTGTTCAAAAGTCCTTTCTGTTCATGACAAGGGAAAGAGTTTGGATTATTTGGGTTTCGATTCAAGTTTCCAGATTTGTTTCTCCTTTGAGCTCAAATCTCGTGTTGGCTTTTGCTCTTGGTTAGGTTGTTTCTTCTTCTCGAATCCATGGAAATCCCTCTGTCGTCTTGTTTACCATGCCCATGTCTTCGTGTTTTCGGCCTCTGAAGAAATTTCCATGATTTTGGTTCTATGATCACAATCTGTTTGTTTAAATTCCCAACTGGGTTTTGATTAACTTGGATCTATTAATCTTTGTGTGGCTGGCTATTTCTTGTTGTGATGTCTCAGTTCACTTTTCTTGTGATTCCCCACATAAAATAACACTCCAATCTGATTGGAACCCCATTTTTTTTTTCTTTCAAAGAACTAGGAGGGGAAAAAAATTCAATCTTTTGCTTGCGAAGAATTGTTCCTCTTTGTGCTCTTAACCAGAAAAAAAAGGAAATTCCTTTCTCCAAATTTACTCTTTAAGTAGTTCACCGTTCACATGAAATAATGTTCTAGAAGGATCTTCAAGTTCTAGGATTCACTTTCCATTTCTGGGTTTCTGTATTGTCCTATTCAAGAAGATTAGAACTCGAATTTTCTTGACTTTTGCTTGGTGTACATACATGTGTTTTTTTGTAGGCTCATAGGTTTGGGTGATAAAGATCTGGTGTTATGCAGAAGGGTAAGGAGGAGAAGTTTGGAAGTGAGGCAAACAGTAACGGTGGAAGGAGCAGATGTTCTTGTCCACTGAAAACCACCCTCCAAATGACCCTTCATCTTCTTCCAGTTTCTTACATCTGACCAGTTCCTGTGATGAGTTAGGTCAATCTCATCACAACAATCTTCATCTCCCTAATTTCTCCATCAGGTAATCTAACAGTTTCCTTTTCATTTCCCCCTCAAGTTCCTTTTTTTCCCTTTTCTTTGGTCAATTTCTTGGTTTTTTGAAGAGAGATCAGAAGTTCTTTCACCACAGTTTTAGCAAGTCTCTGGCTTTTCTTTCATGATAGGTCAGATCATGGCTAAGCTCGTCGGCATCGTGGCTAGCTCTTGAGACTATTTACCCCTCTTACTTCCCATCCCTTGAGCTTTGCTTATAATGGGCCAGATTCAAAATTTTCAACCTTTTCCTGTTCTATGTTTATGATATAGCTCAATCAATATCAACGTAGGTCTTGACTCTTTCACCTTGTCCTTTTTTCATTATATAATCTTTTTCTCTGATCCGTTGGTTCATACTGTATGATACCAACTCAACGAGACAACGTGACGAGCTCAGCATCCTTCAATTAATTCACTGGGAATATCTAATCCAGATCATTGGACACATTTTTTCCCCTTGTCTCAAAGTTGTAGCAATCTATATTCGATTTTGGTTATGATCTCATATAGCTTTCATTTTTCATCTTTTTCTTAAGTTCTCTTACAGTTCCAGCTATTGTTGCTGTGAATTGTTTTTTTCCCCTTTTGGGTTCATTTTCTTGGAATTTCTTGGCTTGAAGTTGTTCCCTTTCTGAGTACAAAATTATCATTTCCATCTTTTCCTGATGTTATAGTTATGGCTTTATGATGCTGCAGAGATTACGTATGTAGTTACCGGAGCAAGGACATCAAGAAAAACTGGCCATTTGCCCCGAAAAGTTTGCAACTTTGTTTGAGACATGGCATAAATGATCCGCTGCCGCCGTTTCAGCCTCCTGGTGCTGTAGGAAACCACCCTGGAAACATTCTTGCTTCCGAGGCTTGTTCATTGGAGAAGCAAATCATACCCAGTGGTGAACCGATAATTCCTTCATGTTTATCTGACAAGAGCAAGCTAGATAATATTGGATCAAATCAGACGCTCAAAGAGACTAGAAAAGGAGTTGAGAATGATTTTCTGCCCACCGTAAGTTTTTTGAAATCGGAAATAAAAGTCCCCATTGACAAGAACCCAGTTAAGAAGTGTGGGCTATTACCGAAATCTGGAGCCTGCTTGAATCGAGGGTCTAAAGAAGATAATTTCCTTGCAACTCCTGAATCAATGGCTTCAAAGACTTGCCCCATCTGTAAAACCTTCTCTTCTGCTTCTAACACCACCTTGAATGCTCACATTGATCAGTGTCTGTCTGCTGATTCAGCACTACCACCCGCTAAGCCAAGCAGGCAAAGAATCAAGCCGAGGAGAGTTAGAACGATGACTGATATTTATGCTACTGCAAAGGGATGCACATTGGAAGAGCTTGATAAAAGAAATGGAACCATGTGGACTATGATTTCAAGGTATTCTAACTGGGTTGCTGATAAGCCTGAAGTGTCCAAGAAAGGCAAGAAGCGGAAGGTTTTTCCAGCTCCTTTGGATGGAGAAGCTGTTGGTGTAGGTCCTGTTTATGTTGATGGAAAGGGCAAAAAGCTGCGGATTTTATCCGAGTTCAGAGAGAATAGTCCTATGTTGAGAGAGCACAAGGGTGTCTCTTTAAAGAAAAAATCTTTAAAAGAAGGCAAAGGAGGCAAATGGTGTTCAACGAGAAAGAAAGTTTGCCGGGGAAAGAAACATCACAAATATCTAAGGCTCATTCCTCGAAGCAGAAAACTCATCTCCCAGAAAGCCAATGCTTCCAAGGTATGTCTCTCTTTCAGCTCGTAATTTAGCATAGTGGTTTGAACTGTGTTCAAGGTTCCCTGCTATCCTTTCAAATGATTATTATTTCTGAAAAGCACTTTTATTCTGAGATTTGTGTAGCTAAAACCATAGATAGCAGCAACTAATGTGTTGAATCTCTTGTGCAACAGATACCGGAGTATCAAGAAGGGTATTCGGGAGAAGGAAGCGGCATGGAGAGGGCAAAGTCAAGAATTTTAAATCAGCGGTTGCTATCAAAACGAACTGGAATGTCTAGGAAGCTGAACATGAGAGGGCATAAGTTTCATCCGTCACAGGATGAGCCGTTTGAGAATGAAGATTGGTCGGGAGATCCAATGTTGTCGAGAAGTCCAACCCATAAGTTGACTGCTGTGTCTGATTCAGTTTCTTCTCCTCTAAACAAGGAGAAAATATGGAGAACTTACGAGGAGACCCCAGTTATTAGAAAGAGTGGAACTTCATTTAGACGTAAAAGCGCTCAAAGCCCTTCATCTAGAGTCCGGATCACTGAAAATAAGGAGTGGTCACTTGCTGAGAAGGTCGTTTCCACAGATGGAGCAAGGTATTTGGAAGAATCTCCTCATGCAAGTCGTGCGCGCAAAAATTCCTCAGCCTCCGTGGATAAGGTGTCTGTATCCGAGGCTAAGCCTTTTAGGAAGCTGAAGAAAGCTCGGTTTCATCTCTTAGAGAAAGAAGATGATGAACTTGAGAAATGGGAGTTTGAGGCGGCTCAAGACCGTGCATTAATGGATGATGATTCTGACAGTGGTAAAACAGATGATGTCCTAATGAGCCTTAACGCTACAGTCAGTAGTGACGATAATTATGATGATGACGACGAAAGCAGTGAAGAGGATGCAGCTAACAGTGAAGAAGATGATGCATTGGACAAAACCGATGGTGCAGATACTGAGTTTTATCAGTCTGATACTCCACCATCTATCGAGATCTGTAATGGCGGTATTTCTCAAGGGGATGAAGGACAACTGTATTGCTCTGAGGAGGTTGGAGACATGGTTTATGGCCAAACTGCTCGGGATATGGGTTCAGAACCTGATTCTAGAGTTGGACAAGGAAGCTCATTCATGGAGGTTGATCCCATTCCTATCCCTGGACCTCCGGGATCGTTTTTGCCTAGCCCTCGGGATATGGGTTCAGATGATTACCCTGGAAACTCGTCAGTCATAACGAGCCAGGTTCAATCTTCCCTGGATCAGCTTGATCTCACTGACAGAATTTCATCTGAATCACCTCTTTCGGCAGTTTCTACTCATTCAGATTCCGCTGTGGTTAGATCCAGTCACCCGAATCTTCCACCGGAATTCTCAACCTCCCAAGAAATGATCTCATCTGACTACCCTTCATCCTACAAAAAGAGATCTTTCCTGTTTAGAAGCAATGATCAGCCATGTTGTTGCCAAGGAAAGGAGAGATTTCCCGAGGGTTTTACTGTAAACCATCAGGAGGAGTCTCAGCCACTGAAGCAAAGGGCAGCAGCCTCTCCCATTACCATTCCCGAAACCAGAACCAGATCATGTCTTGATCCAAACATAACGCTGAGCAAATCTGACACTTTCCTTGATACATTTGAGCCATACATCTTCCAAGATTCGGATCTTCAGAGCAAGTTCATGAACAGAGCGGCAACAGCAACAACAACAACAACAACAACAACAAGTCCTCCCAACCCGGTGTTGCGGCTGATGGGAAAAGACTTAATGGTGGTTAACCAAGGAGAAGAGGCTCCAACCCCATCATCAAAACCAACCCCTCAGTTTCTAGATCCTTCTGGAACCTATGAGAGTAGTTTACAGACATTCCACCATGAAACACCTCATCATTACAACTCCAGCCTCTACTTTGGAAACAATGCCAGTTCAGCAGCAACTCCACAGACAACAACTGCAGAAGCTTACAGTTTTGGTCTTGTACGGTACTTTTCTCCAAGCTAGTCTCTGCAAGTTTCCACTTTTTGCAGTTCAACGAGAAGGGGAGAATCCTACAGAGAGAGATAGAGAGAGCTTTGTGAACAAAACGTGTATTGGATTAAAATGTCCACCGAGTATCCTATGTTTTAAGTTGTTTGAGACTTGTGCCTCTGTATCTTCAGAGCTCTTCCGAGACTTGCTGTATATGTAAGGTTTTACAGAGGCAGAAATCTTGAGATAACTAACACTTTGCAGAAGAAACCCACCAAAGGTTGTGTTAAAGTTTATCCTCTTCATGTCAAGTCTCTAAACTACATCATCTTGAGTTATATATTCTGAGGGTTTATAGGTATTGATGATGATGTTGAGTCGCCAACGTTTCTTTGGTTGACCCAAAAAGTTTCTGCCTTTTTCCCCGTCTATTTTCCCGACAAGCTTTCCCCTGGTCGGAATCCGCCGCTTCCGGCGAGGTTGGCCGACTGGAATCCATCATCGAACGAATATCCAGTGACGTGCAAATTTTAAACGGTGCATCAAATGGAGTTCTAGATCCAACCAGATAAGATCACATCCTCATCGGTCCTGCGGGCCCCATGGTTTGCCACGTGTCGTATGTTGAAAATGAAAAAAAAGGAAATTGCTGAGAGCAATTGATCGTGGGGAAAAAAAAGTATCTTCATGCTGCGAAATTTTCCCCGGGTATAAATCTGCAAATCTTTCATCGGATTAGGGTTCCTACCGTCTTCTATTTATTTTCAATCTGTGTGTACGGAATCACTGTGGTTTCCGTTCTGACGATTCGGTTTAGGTACGTTGGTTCAATTTCGACTCAATTACCGTGTGCTTTGTTTGATTCAGCTGGATTGATTTATACGCTCGATTCGATTTTTCAATCAATCGTTTCTCTAAGTATTCTGTAAAATGTAAAAAGACCCTTATCGAAAGTTCGCGACTTTTTTTTCGTTTTTTGTTTTGTAATTTTAGAACGGGAAGGAAATGAAATTTCTCTGCCCTGAATTGAGAATCAGTGTCGAATATTGATGCTTATGATTGAATTTGGGAGCTCTGATAGCTTCTTTGGTTTTTCCGGATTTCCTTTTTTTCCCGTTTATTGATTTGAGCTTCGGTTACTGCTGGAATGATGGTTGCTGTTCTTGATATTGATCCACTCTCGACTTTGGAGGGAGAAAATTAGTGGAGAAGGGTAGGAATTTTGTCTAGTAATGGATTTGAAGAGTGAAGGCTCTGTTCTTGAGTCTGTTGATGATAATAGTGTAACCCAACAATGTGAAAATGCTGCTGATGAAGGAAAGATTCTGAGTACTGGTCCATGCTTGGATGAGAGGGGGAAACCGGTCTCTGTTCATTCAGCAGAAGCTGATAAGGATGATAACTCGCTTGGTAAAACTGTGAACTTTGATTCTTCTGGGGCGAAATCACCGGGTGGAGCATCCCCTTCGATGAAAAAGGGTTATGGTTTGAGGAAATGGCGGCGGATAAGGAGAGATGTTGTAAAGGATTCGTCTGCGAATTGGGAGAGTAATAAAATTCTGAAGAGGGGGTTGTCTGGTTCGGGCCATTCGCACTCGAAACAGATGCATTTCCGGTCACCAGAACTCGAAGAAAACAGTCAGGCTTCTGTTGGGTCTAGTCTTGATTCTAGATTGCCAGCTGGGCTTACTTTTTCGGCTGGTGTGGACTCGGAAATCAGTGAGGATCGGAGTAGCAAGTCCTCGACTGCAGCCAGTGCTCCCAAGGCTAGGTATGAGTCTGACTTGCCAACGGGTCATTCATGGGATAAAAAATGGGCAAAGTATTTGGGTGGAAAGGCTATGATTGATTTGGGAGATCAAAGAGCTCAACGAGGAAAAAGTCAGGTTGAGAACAGTAAGAAGTCTAGAGGAGAAGGGGTCAAAATCAAGAAGGAGAAATCTCATTCCGGCGTGGAATCTGACTCGAGAGGCTCCAACTTTGTCTTTATGCAGGGTGATTTCTGCAGTTCGAGTAGCAGAAAGCAGAGCTGGAGAGCGATGGACTACAACGGTGAAAATAGTGGCGAAGCCCATAGCAACGGAGAAACCTCGTGCAGGAAAGATAATGCTGGAGAAGAAGCTGAAGAACTTTCACAAGAAGACTCGTCAGCAGAGTCTATTGCCAAGAACAGTTACTTCTCGGGAGATTTGGACCCATTAACAGAGTCCATCAACAGTTTCCTGACCTTGCAAGAAGCTCTTGAGCAAGGTAAACATTTCACCCTTTTGGCATTCATTTGATTCTATGGTGTCACATTTTGTTATTACCTCCACATGTTATAGATGGGTCTGCACCAGCTAACTCTGTTTCATGATAGTTATATACTTTATGCTGTTGGTGGAATCATCCATTGCCATGATCACTTGTCGAGTTTTCCGTTACAGAGATTCAGAAATTCCGGGAGATTGGGAAGGAGCCTATGACGCTACATCATCATGCTGATAACAGCGGTTCTATACATGCAACGGGAGAACGGACAAGTGAAGCAAGTTCATCTCACCAGTTAGTGAGTGGAAAGGTAATACAAAGGGATTCAACTTCCTCAGATTCTCAAATATCAGCCTTCGTGAAAAACATAGAATACTTAGAGGTCAAACTGGAGGAAACAAGGTCTATGCTTGAGATGAAAGAGTCACGGATTCGTGAACTGGAGTCCATGGTGAATCTTAACAAATTTTCCGGGGAAGAAGTTGAAAGCACTTCAGCATCACAGCAGGAAGGTTTCAGAGGAACGGAAATAGGGGTCGAAGACGCATTCCAGCAAAAGATTGAGGCCGAGATCGAATATATGATACTGTCAAGATCCATAGAAAACTTAAAGACGGTATCAGACAAACAGATGAAGCTGTTTGAAGAGCAAAAGGGACTGGTAGAGGAAGAAGCTCACGAGGTGATGAGCAAGCTCGGGAAAGCAGAAACGAAAGCTGAGATCTTGAGAAACCGGGCACGAGATCTGGAAAAGCATTGTGGAGACATAGTAGAAACTCGAGAAATGCACAAGATCAAGAAGAGAGCACGCAGAACTAGTTCGTGCCTGCTTTTACAGTTAGTTTTACTGCTTGTAGTAGTTTATCTGTTCATCTCTCAAATGTTGCCAGAGTCAGAGATTGTTGTACCCACATGAGATGGGGTTTCTTTTTGTTTTATGCAATCTTGGTTTTTCTGTAACATATTGGCTCCAAAATTTTCAACACTTGTAATAAAATCAGGAAACAGTTTCAAGCTTTTTGGTGTTGCAATGGCATGACATCACATGTATGCTTCAAAATATTGCTGCTTTTGTCAATTTTTTTGTCAGTTGCAAGACAAGTTCTTTTTTTTTTGTGTGTGTGTGTGTGTGTTATGATTTCTGGTGGTACCTACCAAGAACCGGTCCAATGCCACACAGCGGCAGCAAGTTGAGACTTTGACAGAGACTTCTTTAACACTTAGTTTATTTCTTTTCCCCTAAATGTGACAGCGTCTGAATGCTCAAACAGAGGAAAAAGAACAATGCCCACGTATTGGATTTTAGACCAAAATAATATATTATATATATACATGATATATCTTGTTGTCTTAGGTGATTTAAAGTGGTGAGCTTGGGGAGTTTTGTGTTGGAAACAGACAAAGATTGAGGACCCTATCAACTCTGGACCCCACCAACCAAAGTCTGCATATTCCCATTTGAATATATTACCAGAGAACTTGTGGATGCTGTTTCCTGGGTGTGCGGTGTACAAGAAACACATAATCTGGAACATGAAAAGTCACTTCTCCAAGTAAAACCATAACAAAAAAGGATAACTGGATCTATGGAACTGGTGAAAGTTTCAATCTTTGATGACATGGTTGGATGAAAAACAATGAAGAGAGACTGTCTTAAGGCTAAATGTCACTAATGAAACATTGGCTTTACCCAAAAATCTTGGTTTAAAAGGGGAAGAAAGAGAAGACAGAGACAGTCCTTTTTGGATTTTTCTGCAACTGAAAACCATCATGCTTTATAGTGAACTCATCAGAGAAGCAAAGGAAATCAAGGGAAAATAAAAAGCTACAAAGACCCCACCAAAACAGAAACAAGAACCAAACTGGGTTTCTCTCCAAACTCCAAACTCCAAAACCCAATCTCTCTCTCTCTCTCTTTCTCTGTGTTGTATTTAACCTTAATCCAACATGTTGTGACTCTAAAACCAAAATCTCTTTGATTAGACTAATCCTTTTTTTTAACTTCACCTGACTGTTGTTTCTCCACCGCTTCCCTCCTCTTTCGGCGGCGGCTCGTTCAAGTCAATGCTCAAGACCGGTCTCTGCACTTTAGCTTCCTGTGTCTGATCGGTAGCTTGGCTCGTAGATGACCCTGCAGCCTCAGCCGCTGGTCCAACCCAGTGGCATCTTTTATGCCCTCCCAGAGCTTGCCCTGTCGGAAATCTCTTCTGACAGATGTTGCATTGGTGATCTCCGTTGCTAGAGACCGACGTGTTTGATCCCTGACCGCTGACTAAGCCGGTTGCTTCTGACGCAAGTAACGTGTAGGCTCCGACCCCGGAGCTCTCGTTCTTGGCCTTGTTGTGGCTTGCCCTGTGACCTCCAAGAGCTTGGTATGAAGGGAATGACTTGTTGCAGGTCACACACACGTGTTTCGGCGGATTGGTACCGTCAATATGATGATCAAGCTCGTCTCGATTGGACGTTTTCTCCATATCTGACAATCTCCTCTTCTTCCTTCTGATCTTCTTCTGCTCGAGAACATTCTCTTCGGCCTTTTCAGAGCTCTCGAGAATGTCGGGATTCCGAGGCTTTTCGGGACCGGTTTCTGCGTTAGCTAGCATCAACAGATCATTGACAGCTTCTTGCATATCGTCTTCCGGGTTCGTTTCAACCTTCGAAGAGCTTCTCCTGCCTCTCTTCCCGGTTATAGACCAACCCTTTGTCGATTCCTTGAGGTCGACAACCATATCAGGAACAATGGATTCCAAGTTACAATCCGAGAATCCCGAGTTCTCACCACCATCATCATCATCATCATCACCATCACCATCACCATCATAATCAGAATTGAAGTGATCATGGTCAAGAGAGAGTGTGGAAGAGGAGGAACCGGGTCTGGTTTGAGGAGGCTGAACTCCTCTCCATCCCCTGTCCGGATGAAACCTCATGTGTCCGTACAATGCCTTCATGGAAGTGAATTTCCTCCGACAAACGCAGCAAGCGAACTCTACGAATCCATGGACGAGCTCTAGATTCGCACTGTGAGGTATAATCATCCTGGGTTTCTCCCTGGATCTGCTCGTTTCATTGCCATGGATCCGCTTGTGACCTCCCAAAGCTTTTCCCGACTTGAACCCTTTGCCACATTCAGAGCATATATGCGTCTGACCTTCTCCTCCTCCATCTTCGACCTTGTTTCCAGCTCCATGATCGCCATCTCGATCTTCTTCCGATTCGTCTTCGACGTCTTTAGCTCCTCGATCGTCGTAATCTTCCTCCACGAAGGATTTGAAATTCGGAATCCGAAGCTTGATCGGGCCTGATCTCGCTTCTGCTTCTGCTTCTCCACTGGAAACCGCCGAGAATTCACAAGCCTCGTACTGTGCCTCCTCCTCATCCATCGTATTGCTCCAGCAGCTGAAAAACCCAGACAGAACAAAAGCTCGAAAACAGAGTATCTCTGTCTGAAATTGCCCTAACTTGGTAGAGAAGCCAAACCCTCACCACACTGTTGTATTCTCTTGAAGAAGCTCTCTGTTCTCAGACAGAACTAACCTATTTACAGACTTCGATTGGAATCGAATTTGCAGAACATGAGAAGAGAGAAGCAGAGCAACAAGAGGAGGCTGCAACTATTACTGAAGAAGAAGAAGAAGAAGAAGAAGAAGAAGAAGAAGGCGTTGAAGAGTCTGACTTCTACAGATTGTGTCTCACGTTTAGGCAAAATCACATCTTTTATTTATTTAATTAATTAATTGTGTTATTTACAAGGCAAAAAATAACAAAACCCTTTTTAAAAAAGAAAATTATTTTCGTGATTAAAAAGAGATATATATATATATAGGTGTATATATTGTGTTGTATCTTAGCACTTAGCCACTTACCAAACCATTCGAGATATGTTACCCACTCTAATACTATTAACCTACTAAGGCCCCTGTTTGGATGCTTAGATAACAGCTTCGTCATTAGTAACGGAAGATTTTAATCTGAAAGCCTGAAACTTTTTATTTATTTATTTTTGGTACTTTGCACATTCTTTTCTGTAAATACCTTTCCAATTCCTACAACTGGATGCCAAAAAAGCAATCAAGTTTCCAAATTTCGGCACCGGTTTAGGAAACGCGAAACGCGATTTCTCGGAAAACCCGCGTTTGGAGAAAGATGAAGCCTTTTTTTATTGTCGTAGGGGCAAACACGCCCTTAGGAGTCGTGCGTGCGTGGTTAATTAATGATAAATGCACATCCGTGATTGATTACAATTATTAATATTCGTGGGTTTAGGCAAGAAAATCACGATTTATATATTCGTAAAATCTGTGATATAACTAAAGAAAATATTTGATTGAGATTCCCGAAAGGAGTTATCATTAATGGAAAAATAACAAATAATTTGGGTTTCTTCCTACGCGAGTGTTTATCTCTTTAAGTCGAGGAATCTCTCCAAAACTAGGGCTCCATTATACTTCGGTCCACGCGGTTTTCCAAAAATCCAAACCCTTTGGTTCAGTCAGAGTTTTCCCGATCTGTATTTAATACGTATGTGTACACGTATATATACAAATTGTAATACTTTCTAGTAATAATAATATTAATGTAGACTTCCGTTGGTTATTTGTTTTCTAATCCGTCATTAATTCAATTTAATGACGAATTAAAGATTTCGCCATCTATCTAACAATATCGCTTAAATTTTCTAAAACATTATACGTACCACAAATCTGCATCTATAGATATATATATATATATATATACTAAAGATAATCAAAATAAACGAATAAAGGACTGTCAAAATAAATTTCCATAAAAAATCGATCTTGGGCGCGAGCTATATAGTTGGAGTGGAGGGCCACTCCCACAAGACATGCATTTTTGTTCATGAGAATAAAGAGCAGCACATTTCATTATAATATAAGGTAATAATACTTCTTCACAATTCATAATTTTATTCAGTGGAACCAATTGTACATGAAACAAATACATTATGTTATATACAGTCGGTCCAACAATGCAAAGACGTATTCAAACTAGTAATATTCATTTAGATGCTATTAACATATAGTATTTTTGGTGATTTTGGATATCAGAACAAAGATTACAACCGAAACACACAGCAGACAATCTCCAACCTCAGGATAATGTACATTTTCCCCCACAACACAAAACACTTGCTCAGACAACCTCCGAATCAAATCTTGAGTTCCTCTTTTTTTTTTTTGGTGATATATATATATATATATGTGTGTGTGTGTGTGGTGTGTGTGTGGAGAGAATTCAGAGGAATGAATCGAGATAGGAGTAGTCCCTGGCTCGTCCGTACTCGAGGAGACTGCCGTACGTCCGGTCCCAGACACCGACGAACAGAGACTCGGAGTCGGGGCTGAAGGATAGGCCGGAGACTTCGCCGAAGAAATCGATCTCTTGTTCTTTCGCGTACCCAGTTTTCGTGTCGTAGATATGGACGAAGTCTGCTGGCTCGGCCATTGCCATGTACCGTCCGTCCGATGTGTACCGTATGGACCTGATGGCCCCCAGATTGCCCTTTAGGACAGCCACTGATCCCGACAGGTTTCTAATGTCCCAGATCCGACAGGTCTTGTCTTGATTTCCCGTGGCGAAAGTGACGCCATCGGGACGCCAAGCTGACGCAAACGAGTAGTCTAAATGCCCTTTCAGCGTCGCGACCGTCTGAAAAAAAGATCGTTAAGTTCAAGTTCAAACCCATTATTCAGTGTCAAAGTCGGAAACTTTATAAGCCCGCAAGACAAAACAGGAAGAACAGCTTGTGTTTTACAGTACCTCTCCGTTGCTGGAATCGACCAACAGGCAATCCGGGTCATCTCCGACGACCGCGATTAGTTTACCGTCGGGACTGAGAGATGTATGCTGCATAGTTTCGAAATCGGGAACAAGAATTTCAGATCGCCTTAACCCAATTGAAATGCCAAATTTTCTGGCAAGAACAAGCAGAGGGTAATAAAAAAAGCATATCCACTCACGTTAACTGGCCATGGATAACGGAAGTGCTGGACAAGTTGATATCTCTCCATATCGAAATCTCTGACTCCGCAATCATTGTTCGAGGCCATGAAATGCAGTGCACCACTACGCATCATACAGATTTTTTTCTATTTAGATCTTCACCATCGTATGGCTTACACAAAATCAAGACAAGAGTACAATACATACCTCGAGGTCCTATATATATCTACTGCATTCGTGATCGCATTTTCATCATTTGTTGTGCGTGAGCAGAAGCTTACACCAGGTCTATCAAGATGCTGTTTACATCACAAAAACGACAAATTTACCGAGTCAGGGACATGGATTAACAGATTGTTCTGCATTTTGTATTAGTTACAGCAATCTCAAATCAGGTTCTACATGCCAAAATCGAAGCCAAGATTGATGATTGGTATATCCTTATCACGCTCTTGAAAAAATTAATTCAAGGCCACTGTAACCGACCTTGCAAATGAGTTCTCCCTGAAATCCACCAGCAACTAGCAGTCTATCTCTTACTCCCATAGTGCTAATCTGTGTCTGGGTAAATCCTTCCAATAAACTTCCGGGATGTTTCTGAAAAAACCCGGATATAAGCTAAGAGAAACGCGAGAAACAAGAATAGAAATGCCGACACAAATGACTAAAAACGGGTTGCATAATTTGCATATGGTTTGGTTTCCAGGAAAAGCACCTCAGTCGGAGCCACATGACCTGAAACATTAAGAACTTCGTTCTTGGCAGATGTCAAAGTTGACCAGTGGACGATAGAAAAGTGCGACATCAGGTAAACATCGTGCTTAGATGTAGCCCATACCAAATTCCTCAGCTGCAAAACACGAGAAGAAATGAACACCCAACGTGAAATCAGCTTACAATCGTCCACCGAAAATATGCGGATAAAGAACGGTATATGACTCATCTTGGGGGTGGAAGAACATTAAAAAACATGTGGTTAACTGCAAGAATACGATTGACAAACCTGAAAATGAAGAATAGTTGATCTCACGGATCTACAATTCCTCCTGAACGTGTAGAAAGAGCTGCCTTTCTCGGTATTTATGCAGTCCTGGTTCCAATGGATAAAGCCAGAGTGAGCATAGCACAAACAGAACAATGTCTATGCAATAACGTTGGCAGGAAGAAACGGGAAAAAGGCAACTCACCTTCCCAGATGCCTCGCCCGAATTAGGGATATTTTCATAGTTTTTGTATTGTTCTAGCCTAGTTTTCCTGTACTTTTCTCTGGTGATACTAAGTCTATCCCAAGGAATTCCCTGAATGTCCTTCCCTTTCCGGGCTTGAGCAGCAGTTGTATCGGCAGACTTGTTCTAATACATTGCGTATAAAAAGTGTCGGGAGATGAGAAAAAAAAAACAGATCATAGCCATGAAAACTGAAAAGAACCCGAGAAAGAATCAGAGACCAAGTTGTCATATTCTTCAACTTCGGAGTCAGATGCCTCGATATCCCTGCCATGAAACTCTGCATCCATGTCATCTACATCTTCCATATCATACTCATCAGCCATGTATTCAGCTTCGGCCTCGTCACCATGGTAGCCAGACATGGTGAGATCAACCTGCACAGAACTGAAAGGCCTTGATCACAACCACCAAACAAACAACATCAACATGGTGTAATAACACAACCACTGAATGTTTCGGATGTCGAAATGAGAAGAACAACAATATCTACCTGTTACTAACCAAGAATTATCATAACATATACAAACTAAAGATTGGCAACAGGAAAATTTCTTGAGCTGATGCATCAAGCTCGAATTTTTCCTTGCCCAGTTCTCATTTCATATAACAAATTGGTGATTCTCCTCATTGTGAAACAACAATAAGGCTCCAATATAAGAAAGGGTTCCAAATTTTGCATTATGCTTACCACAACTACGGGAACAAGGATACAGATCAACATATTTCTCCAGCCGAATTTAGACATGACGCGGAAAAAACCCAAAAATGAAATCCATGAAACAAGACAAATCTTAAAAACCCTAAGAACCGTAATAAAGGTTAATTCCTTCGATGCTTATTCAAATTATCAAAACCCTAGAAACAGGAACAATAGATACAGACGCTAGAGATCTTCATCAACCCAGAAAACCCTAGAATCGGTAAAATCATGGCAGAATGGAGACGAAAATTTTAAGAAATGCAGAGATACCCAGTTTGAAAGCCGGTAGAGATTTGACGCGAATTAGATAATCTGCGGATCTGAGAATCGAAATTATATATCGCTGTCCCAAATGAAGTTTTTACGGGTTTTATATTCTGCCCGCAGCCATTTATTTATTTTGTTCTCATTAAATTTAATAAAATAAAATCCTATTGCTTTTGGCGGTGAAAATAATTGTCTTTTTTTTTTTGTGAATGGTATATAAAACAATCTGACGTAATTCTTTTTTCTCTCTCAAATTTTGTATCACTATTGATGTTATTATTAAATAATCATGTGGAATATACACTACTTTGTAAAAAAAAAAAATCGACAAACTTGGAGCTTCAATAGTTTCAAGTGGTCCGTTGTGACATTGTTGCCATACAAGTGGGTCATTTGAGTAGACGGAGATTTAGATTACACGTGGCAATGATCTCACGATCTAATCTTGCGAGTGTGTGAGATAAATCAAAGCGGTGATGCCACGTGTCTTTATCAAAACAGTCCACGTTTATCACTTACGTCAGAGCTTCGCCTCCACATTCCACAAAACACTGTATGCCTATACACGACTCTCTTGTCCCTGGAAAATTCTCGAATTTTCTCGAAGCGCCGAGACGGAGAGCCGGAGCCGGAGGAAGGCCATGATACTGAGGAAGGTGTGGGGATCGGTGTGGAATCGCTCGAGCAGTGGCAATGACTCGGCGGGTCAGCGTGCGGTTCGGGTCTCTGCGCCGTCATCTCTGGGGGCGTTTGATCAATTACCGATGGATATACTGATTCAGATTCTGAGATTGATCGGACCGAGAGATGCGGTGAAATTGAGCTTATCGTGCAGGGCCTGGAATTCTTTGGTTAGCGATAATCGTCTCTGGATATTCTATCTCCAGTGTTCCCAGGAGCCCTGGGACTCCATTTTCTTCGCGGAAATGAATTTGCGATTGGGATTTCCTCTTCGGTGAGTCATGAATTCTCTTCTGTTCCATTTTTTTGCTTGATCGCCGGAGGAAACTCCCGGAAAGAAGCGGGATGACATTGAAGGTGCTATCGTAGATAGAGCAAGAACGATGGTGTACTGAATATTCCAATTCTGAGGAGAGATTTAGGTTTTGGTGCTAAATTGATCTTCTTCTTTTTTCCACTGTAGTTTCTGATTGATCATAGAAGGATCATTTGAGTTGCCCACGAGAGAATGCATATAATTCAGCTAAAAGTAGCCGAGATTAGGTCTCAAGGATGCGGATCAGGTTTCTGGATTCGCTTTTTTCCTTTTTTTTTCATCATCGTGATTCATGGGCATAATCAATCGATGAGAAACTGTTTATTAGTGATAAGAAACTGTCTACTGGTATGCATGCTGGAACAAGGCCATCGAATTGGATGTTATTTTGATGATATGGTGATGAAGTAACTTTTGGGAAGTTATAGCTTTTAATTTCTGGAAAAAATATGGTTTTGTGAAGAAATATTTGCTTTGCAGAATGTACTCTACTCATACAGGGGAGTTGTCATTCATGCGCATTTATGGCCAGAGGGCACAAGTTCCCGGTTCCATTATAATCGACGGTATGAATTATGACTTCCATAATGAAATTGTGACAACTGCCTTGTTGTTGTAATGGTTTGTTTAGCCTTCTCGTTAATTATACTTGGCACTTACCATTATATCTATATCTGTGTATTTGCCATTGGTGGCTGTGTCATAAAAGGTGGCTCTGGATATTGCAAGTATGGTTGGAGCAAGTATGCTTGTCCATCTGGACGCTCAGCAACATTTCTGGTGGGGTTTTGTTTGATGAGATAATCAAGTTATTTGATTTTGTTCACCATTCAGGGATCTTGTCTTTTCACACCACTACACAAGATAACTTGTCTAATTATGTGGATAGGAGTTTGGCAACGTTGAGTCACCAATATACTCTAGACTTCAACAGTTCTTTGCAACCATTTTCACCAGGTTTGAGTTATCATTTCGTGTCAGTGTCTGCAAATTTGGTACATCACTAGCTGCTGTAGCTTTGAGTCTTTCCACTTATTGACATATGGATTCGGCTTTTGAGTTACTAAGCTAATACCTCAAACATCTTTTGTAGGATGCAAGTAAAACCATCTATGCAGCCGGTAGTGCTGACCTTCCCCGTGTGCCATTTTGATGGTTAGATACAGATGAACTCATTTACCTTCAGGATCACATAATCTGGTCCCGGTTTTTATGGTTTCTTCCTTCTTGAGTTTTCAGATACTGAATCAGCCAAGGCATCGAGGCGGCAGCTTAAATCGGCTATACTTTCAGTCTTGTTTGATATGAATGTTCCTGCTGTTTGTGCTGTTAACCAGGCAAGTCTTTGTTTCACTTCTTATGTCCTTTCCAGAGGTATTTGTCCGAATAGTATATATCGGGTATATCTCTACAGAAGAGGCTGTGAAAGCCAACACGATGACTTTTAAGGAATTCCCTTCTCAAGTTCTTCAGCAGGATCAATTTGGTACAAGTCACAATCAAATGAAGCAATATTTTTTATGCTTTAAAAGCCGAAACCCAAAGGAATGGATGGGTTCTAACTTGATATATTTTGAATTGGATACATCTTGTCACCTTTTACTAGAGAAGTGTAACAGTGCTCGAAAAAAAAAGGAGAGTATAGCTTAACTAATGAATTCATTGTCCATGAATATTTACATGCCTTGCATTTATCGACGAATGACCTGTCCTATAATATTCAGGCTATTTTGGCTCTCTATTCTGCAAGACGGACATCTGGGATTGTTGTTAATATTGGTTTTCACGTCACAACAATTCTTCCAAGTGAGCTTTTTATTCTGTGTTTTAACTCCTTGTGCTCCATATGTTGTGAAGAGGTTGTTTTATCGCCATTATCTCACGTGTGTTATCTTAATCTGAACTGAGGTTGTTTTGTGACAAAGATGATTTATGTGAAGAAATCTGTTGTTTTGGAGCTCCTTGTGTCTCCCTCTGACTGATCTTTTCTGCATTTTTAACTTTGACTGGGGGTTTTACAGTTTTGCATGGTAAGGTGATGCGTCAGGTAGGCATAGAAGTCATTGGGTTTGGAGCATTGAAACTCACTAGCTTTCTCAAGGAGAAGATGCAAGAGAACAACATTCCTTTTCAATCGCTTTACACCGTTCGTACATTAAAAGAGGTAGAAGCCTTCTAGCCTTCTTTTCCTGGGAATTGAAGAGGTGCTTATGTGTTAGCAGGAGGTCATAAAACACAATTGGAAGTTACCGGTTGTAGTTCTTTGAATATAATTAATCTCTGTGTTGCTTTTACGGTTTGTGGGAATGTAGAACATATGCTATGTGGCTGCTGATTATAAAGCTGAACTTTCGAGAGACACACAAGCTTCAATGGAAGTTGCTGGTGAAGGATGGTTTACTTTATCGAAAGAGCGTTTTCAAACAGGAGAAATATTGTTCCAACCTCGTCTTGCTGGAATGTAAGGCTGCTCTTATTTGTTGCCTTGAGGACAAGTATACTGTTTAGATTCCTCCTATATTAGTCCTGAGGAGTCGGAAACTAAAAACACAATCATTTGACCAGAAAGGATAGTGCACAAACATGCTATATTTCCGTTATTTCGCATTGAAATGCTATTAAGTTTTCTACCTTCCACCAATCTGAACTAAAGCATCTCTAGCACTGGCTTCCTTTCCTCTTGAAAGACTGCCAAAACTCCAGACTTGGGTCAACTTTTTTGACCATGATAAATAGTCTTCTGATTAGTCTTTTACCTACGATTCCCAAAACAGGCGTGCAATGGGTTTGCATCAGGCTGTTGCACTCTGCATGGACCACTGTGAAGCGGCTGAACTTACGGGGGATGATAGCTGGTTCAAGACTGTTGTATTGGCTGGGGGAAGTGCATGTTTGCCAGGAATTGCTGGTACAGTCATCTCTTTACTCTTTGTTCAAAGATTTTGAGTGCCAAAAAATATCTTTTGCTGTTTTGCTTCCGCAAGTAATCCAGATTTCTTGCGAAATAAATTTTGGAATGTATTTGAAAAAATCTCCCTCGAAGATATGCATGAATGATGTGCTTATGGTATTGTGTTCTCTTGTGCTGCATCCAGAAAGGCTACACAAAGAACTGCATGGCCTCCTCCCTACATCCACCGTCAATGGGGTCAGAGTAATTCCTCCTCCTTATGGTGTAGACACAGCATGGCATGGGGCAAAGCTTATCAGTAATGTAAGTCCATATTCCTGTGTCTCTCTAATTCCATTGTCCACTTGTCACAAACTCTGCTATGTTAATTGAATGTTTCCAAGAAAAAGGCGTATTAGTTCTTGAGTACAAACCCTTGGTCCGAAAACCACCTCTCACTCGTTACCGACCTATATACATGCTTGTGTATTGTTGGAGAGGAGTAAATGCTGCACGTTTTAGTGAGTGAATGGCTTGAAATCTCACATGGTTGGGTCTCTTATCTGTGGATTATGTGCAGCTAAGTACCTTTCCTGGTCCGTGGTGCATGACAAAGAAGCAGTTCCGTCGCAAGTCAAGACTGAACCTCATGTGGTGAATCTTTCCGCTCTCTTCTCCTGCTCCCCCCCCCCCCAAAAAAAAA
>NW_010965372.1:1889732-1925475 GCF_000463585.1 Tarenaya hassleriana | reverse complement strand
TCCCCCTCCCCCCCCCCCCCCCAAAAAAAAAAAATCATGGGATACTCAAATCAGTCCGAGAGTGTATAGGTACTCCCTCAGCCATCAAAATAATCCGAGATATATTACTTGTCATGTTGTAGCATACATAGTGTCGGGTTCACAAAATAACCCTGTAATGTTATGGTAAGGAGTAGTGGTATAGACTTTGGTATTCCAGTGACAGTTATAGAGAACACAGAGATGTGGTAACATAGAACGTGAATCTTGGAGTATGCACAAATCTCTTTTGGCACTGTCTGGTAAGCACTGGTAGCAAACACCATGTACTTATTTACCATATTCTCTGGTTTGATCTTATTTACTTGAATAGGCTCTGATGTAATAATCTTAAGACAGAGAATTGCAGTAAGAGTAAAGCAATAATATAGTGTTGATGATATACACATAGCCATATGCAGTCATGAAGAATTCGAAGTTTTGACCAAAAGAATGTAACAGTGCGTGGTAAACAGTTGGAGAGAGACTCTCGTCAAGGGTAAGTGCGGTCCAAAGGTATCTGTTTTTTAACTTCACAGGAAATTCAGGAAGATGAGAGCAATCAGAACAACTCGATGAACAGCAAGAACGCAGTCGGGATCATCAGCCAAAGACTAGGAGAAGTTAGAGCAGCGGCATTTTTGCGAGAAGCCGGGGCAGGGGGACGGGCAGGGCAGGCGAGGCCTTCTTTACTTTCCTTGCACTCGTGGGCGAAGAGGCCGGGAGGGTATTTCCCGTGTAGTCTGATGTAACTGAACATAACGATGGCGCAATCGTTGCTCAGATCGTTGAGGACTTTGGCGAACGGACAAGCAAATTCCTTGAGAGATGAGCAACATTCCTTTGGTGGGTACTCTGGACCTTTGCATCTGCCTGTTATGACAGTGTAGTTCATGAACTCGAAGTTCACTGGACAAGCTGTTTCAAAAAGACCAGTGGAGAGGGAATTACTACGTTAACAAGATGGAGAATAATTTGTCTTGATCCTTGACCAAGAAAGAGACTTTCAGACAGAATCTCCACTTGGGAGGAGTGTTGTCAGGAGATAGATTGACAATGCCTCTGAATTCTGCCAGAAACTACAGGAGATAGACTGAAAAGTTCGCAACTTTATGGCAATTCCAGGTACATATGAACATTTTTTCAAATTTACCAGTGAGTTCATTGGCTTATGACTTAATATAACCACACACTGTCGAAAGCGGCAAAAAAACCGATGAAACTTGAGAAAAGTTAAGCCCTTTAGCTCACATTTCCAGGACTCAAAGACTCAAGTTTGAACCCGAAGACACGTGAGCATATATATATATATAATGGGGGGTGTAAGCATATACATATTCAGAGAGCAGAGCTCCACAGGATCTCCGGCTAACAAAATCAAGTGTTTTGGTAACATGACAGGAGAGAGAGAGAGAGAGAGAGAGAGAGAGAGAGAGAGAGAGAGAGAGAGAGAGAGAGAGAGAGAAAAAAGTTTCACGGCGCTAACAAAATCAAGTGTTTTGGTAACATGACAGGAGAGAGAGAGAGAGAGAGAGAGAGAGAGAGAGAGAGAGAGAGAGAGAGAGAGAGAGAGACTAACGTTTCATGGCCTGAAGGAGGTTTCTGCCGGTAACCGAAGTCTGAGGTTGGAACACACCATCTGCAGAAACACATGAATAAAACCGAATCACGTGATCGAGAAACGGATCAACCAAAACAAAAAACTGCCGGGAAACACAAGAACCTGAGATGAAACTTGAAGAAGAGAGAGGTGCATAGACTGCACTAACAAGACAGAAGAGAACAACTTTAGAGAAGATTTTTAGCTCCATGGTTGTTGCAGCAGCAGGATTTCTGACGAAGAGATCTGTAAAAGGCCACGCCTTTGGGTAGGAGGGAGGGAGCTATGGCTAGCCACGAGGACTGTCTAGGGAGAGAGAGGGAAGGTGGCCGGTTGAAATCAAGATTTTATGAAATTACATGTAATGTTGTTTGTCGGACTTGCTTAAAAAAACGCCATGATAAATTAAAAACTGAGCAGTTTGCAAACAATGCCCTGACAGTTTCCGTTTTGTTTCTTGATTGCCCAACGTTTTTAATCATTACTAAATCACCCTTTTAATAGATCATTATACTTGGACGTCGTACAATGTTTAATTAAGGGGTTAAAAATTTTAATATAGAAAGAGAGAACAAGTAACTTAACAACGAAACCGTTGAAACAATACCACTGTTTTAGTGAAATAAAAATACGAAGATAAATTACAGAAGTAACTTCAATTCAATGAACGTTATGTACACTTACCATGTTGAATAATCGTCAAAGTTTTTTTTTTCTTTTTACCGTTTCTGCAAAATGGGCAGTGTGTTCTTCTTCATGCATGGCTTCATTTGCAGCAGAGTGTTCTTCTTCTTCGCTGCCAACGTAAAAAAAAAGGAGAGGACAAAAGCCCTTGTTGGGTTCTCATTCAGACATTAAGACAGGAACACAACTATATATCTTCTTCTGTTTTCTTTAAAAAGCTGAAACTATTTTTTTCTGGAGGGGGGAAAGAAACTCACTTGATGTTTAGCTTCTAGGGCTTCTGTAATATTGAGCTGCTTCGATATTGTGTCGTTTACTACCTGAAAAAGGAAAGGAGGGTTATCTTTCTATTCGTTCGATAACAAAATCACATCCAATATTTCTCAGAAATATATGATAGATCCGCCTACTCTTTTCGTTTTATCGAGGTCTTGTTCCAGCGTCTTGATCCTCTCGAGCGATTCCATTAGAAGTTTCTCCTTCTCGGATGGTATCGTCACGGGTTTTTTCTTGAGTTCTTCCAACTCAATCTCCAGCCTCTGAAGACGATCCACGCACTGAAGAATCCGGCTTCTGTCCAATGGATTGGACATGTCGATTTGGCTATTTCTTCTGCAGTTACAAGGCCACAGGAAACGAGAAGGAGCAACTAGTTTCAGCAGAAAAGTTGCCAGTGCTTTCAGTGCAGAGTGGAGATATCTTCTGCTGATCATTTCCTTAACAGTGCCGAACCACCCAACTGCTCGAGGACCTAAGGATGCAAGATTTGGGCAAAATAGCAAATGAATGTCTTTGGTTATGGTACCGAACTAAAGCAAGAGGAAATCATGTCCAAATCGATGAGAGGAAGGTCACCTGTCCGACTCGGGTCAAGCAACTGAGCCTGAGGCCATTCTCCACAGGTTCGTTCTGATGTGCTAGCCTGCACAAAACAAAATAAGTCAGCCAATACCGATAGAAAGATTATATTTTTAGAGGGAAAAAAAACAGATCCATGAGCGGCAGGACACTGCAATTTGCCTCTTCAGAGATTGGAGCTAAACAAGTGTATGTTGAAGAACTCAGCCCATTTGAACAGAAAGGATCTTTCGAACATGGATTGAATCTCTCTGTTAAAACGCCGTTGCATCTTTCCTGAAAAGAAAAAGCTTACAACCCCACCATTATAGCACGAGAAAACTCCAAAAGAACACAAGGAGAGACCTTACCTTGGGTGAGCTCGGACATTCGAGCGCATCATAATCCATTTGAAGAATTGGCGGTTTTGCAATTTGCGGAAAAGGCGTTAATTCAACACTGTGTACAAGCTGCAAAAGAGATGGCTAGTTGGTGATAAGAGACATACATAATCACAAAAAACATAATGGCTTACACCAATATACAAAAAAAAAAAAAAAAAAAAAAAAAAAAAAAACATGCCTCGAGTATTTCAGAATCATTCCATGGTCCTTTATTAGACCTCAAGCACCCTCCCTTGTTAGAACACTTGCATAATCCCCCCAAGAAATCTGGAAGCTCACTGTGTGCATACAAAATGTATATATACTAACACCGTTTAGTATAAACCACTGCATGAATGAGGTGATTTAAAATCGACCTGGAATCAATTGCTTGTAGTAACTTTGACAATGATCTCGGCTCCAAAACCTGAAAACCGTCCTTTCAGTAATGAGCGGCCAGCTGTTTGCAACAAATAAAAAGAAACTTCTAGGATCGATAATCTTTACATGTATCTTTGAAATAGTAATTGGATCAAGAAACTTCTGGGCAGCAGGCCAAAGCAAATTCCTGAATCCGATTCCTGCATTGACAATGAACATTCGGTGCAAAGTCTGCAAGAGTCAGAGACCATGATTACAAACTCTGGAAACACCAGACCGAATATCTCCTTCTCCGTTCATCTCAGATTTGAGTAGAACAAGAAGGGTCTTCTTCTCCAAAGAGTTAGTAGTTACCTCAGGGTAATAACTGCAATCTATTTTAGAAATGGCGGCTAGGAGATTTGCAGCGGTAGGCGTAAAATTCTTCATACCCTGCACTAATTTATATCATCCGGAATTACGTCAACTCAAAATATAATCTACACTATCAAGATAAAGAGATTACCATACCAGGCCTTCAACATCAAGTATCGTGGTTGTTGAACTGATTTGCCGCTTTGCCGCAATTGAACAAGCAGGGAATTTCTCGAGTAGGGTCCTCTCGAATTCCTGTACATGGTACTTCAGATATCGATCTATGGTGGTCACACCCATAAGCTTACTCGGATGAGCTTTTCCCAGTCTCTCGATATAGACAGGCCGTCCTTCTTTGTCAACGCCGTGATACCCTTGAGGATAGTACCTTAATACTTCTTCCAATTCTTCAAAGTTGAAATCCTATCGATTAATCAAGTAAATCCTAACATGGTGCTCATTACCATAACCGAGCATCAAAGTAATGGTAGAAGCCATATTCTTTACCTCTAATATGGTATTTGTTCCAAACTCTTTCCTCCATTTAATCATTTCTTCCCACGCCGTGAGAGCTCTCTCGATAGCGAAGTTCATAGCTTTCAGAAATCTACAAGTTTCGAGTACGACGAAAACATAAACTATACAACCATATAGACTAATGTATATACATATAGCATGCTGGGAGAAGATTAAGCATCTTAAGACTGGTAAAGGGAAGGATTATTACACCAACCTCAACAAAGAATGGTAATTATCATGTCTGAGAGGCAGCAAATCTCGATCAAGTAGGACTTGTCTGAATTCGAGAACGATCTTCTCCTCTTTCTCATCCCTCGGGTCCTCGATGTGTATAGAATGAATCTGGTCATCGATTTTCCTCTTGCCTTTCCTCTTCAAAGTATGAGTAAATCTACCTGAACAACTAACGGCTTTCTTCTTCAGATTCACGATCCTCGAGCACCGTGTTTCATCCTCAGCATCTGATATTATCTCTCTAATCTCATCACAGCCTGCGAATTCATCAAAACTCTTAGGGTAAAACCGAGTCGTCGATGGAAACAACATAAGAACGGTGGTTTGGGGCTAAAGACAACGTACCTGACATCTTCAGAAGCAGACGCCCAAAGGATCCGACAAACTTGAGAGCGTGACCTTCGATCGAATTGCGAAGTTGGGCAAATGCCAGGCCACGAACTCAACAAAACCCTAGAAAGGAGACGAGAGTCGGCATCCGAAACGGAATCGAAACGACGAGATGGGAACGACCAGTTCCGTAAACGATTGTTACGTCGAATCAAGTGTGAGACTTTCAGAAATCGCAGACCAAAAGAAATGCAGAGAAAATCAGGAAAAATTCAACAGGGAAGACGATCGAAGGGAAGGAAGAGGAGGGTTCTTTCCTTTTTGAAGCGGCCCTCTGTCTTTTCAAAATTCTACTCTTCTGCTTCTGGATATTCTTCCCCAACGGCCGACATGTCGCTTTCATCCACAATCTCTGTGCTCATACTGCACGTTCTCCCATCGCTTACGTCATGATGACGGCATTTTATTTATTTATCGAAATAATAAATAACCGTGTGTTTTATTATCTCCGCCTTATTCCATAAAATATGAGAAGAAGAGAGCTTTCGTGCGAAAATAACCAAATCACATCCAATCAGGACCTTGAACAAACTTGTAGAGTTGCAAAATCATCGAAAGATCATTTCTTTTGCTAATTTCATTGGCAAAATTTATATAAATACAGAATTCCAAATCACACGTGTGTGTGTGTGTGTATATATGTAAGATAGGAGATAATTGACGGCCAGCACCAATAGTGTCAACACAAAAGGCTAGTAGTATCAAAGGTTCTCTCACATGGAGCATATACCAAGAGATACCCAAGGACAGAAGTAGTAAAACAAACCAAACACCCACAATGTCTTGTCTGCTTTTATTCACCGCAACTATTTTGTTTTGGGCATTACTATTACTATCATTATTTATGAGATTTACCCCATTGCATATTTCTGGGTCCATGACCGAGCCGTGGCTTCGTATTTGGCTCGGTCCGTCTTGTAAGTGTGAGCTATCTCCGGAACCAGAGGGTCATCTGGATTCGGATCCGTCAGCAATGAACATATCGACAGAAGTACCTGCATTCTTACATGTTATGATCATGGAAGCAGTCTCTAACTAGTAGAATATTCTGCAAGATAAGATTTGCCTATACTACACCCTTTGTGGTGGGACCTTTCCCTGGACTCAACGGGATATTTTGTGCACCGGGCTGCCCGTCCATGTTATGATCATGCCAGCCAAATCGGACGTTTCCGTTGAATATTGAAAGGCAATAAGAAGTTACGGAGGAGAGAGGAAATGAAAAAACCTTGGAAATGGTGAGGGCAGGACTCCACTGTTCCTTGAGGATGTCGAGACAGATGCTGCCATTGCTGTTGATATTTGGGTGATAGACCTTTGTCCGGAAGGAGACCTATACACAAAACATTACATACAATTGTGGATTCATTCCATTACCCCAAAACCAAAAAAAAATGTTTAACATAGTAGAGATGAAGTCTATATATAAAAAAATATAGATATAACCTTGGGGGGCTTGAAAGGGTAATCCGGAGGGAAGTGAATGGAAACGAGGAAAACACCTCCAGCGAAAGGGCTATCCGTTGGCCCCATAATCGTTGCTTGCCAGTGAAACATGTCATCACCCACAGGACCTAATCCGTACGGTGTTTTACCAAAATCCATTACAAGCTATGAACCCATCATCACTTCAAATGGATATAAACCATACGCTATCTAATAGGCGATCTCTTACGAAACCTATCTAGACTTGTCTTTGGACCTTAGTTAGTTAGTATACGGCTTCGAGGTTTAAACCAATACCAATTATACAATGAACTTAATATATGTGTGTGTGTGGGTGGGGAACAAGAACTCACCGGCGCTGCATGATACAGGAGGATCCTTTTGAAGGTCCTTCAGCTCTTTGTTAATTCTTTTGGATGCCATAGCGTCAATTGGTCCTTGCTTCTACTACAAAACACCCAACAAGTAAAATATGTAATCTAATTAAAGAGAAATTCTCCAATCACGGACTAATTGGGAAAAACAAAACAGCGGAATGTAAGAACACTGCAAAATGATAATATATTCATAAGAATACGGACAAATGGGATCAACATCTGTACCATTCTGTATAAACAATTACAAGGAAGATAAAGTTAAATATATATATATATACACACAGAAAGACTCGATAATATAATAATCTTCCAGAATCCAGATGCCTGATCGTGAAGTTACACAGCAACCTCATGAAACCTATTCCACAAATTATTAATCACAAAAAAAAAAAAAACTACAGCCTAAAGAAGATGTTTTCCCTCCCTAAAAAAAGAGCCAGACAGACAATCCGATCCGACAAGCAAATGATCATAATGATCATCAGACGAAACACAGAATCAGATCATCGACTGATCAGGCGACATATCAGACCTGATGAATCCACAGCTCCATACCATATAAAAAAGGATGCCCAGTAAAACCTAACTGACAAAAGTCTAGAACCATGGGATCAAGCGGAATCGGAATAAAAGAGGAGAGGAAGCAGATCAACAATGAAAGAGAAATCTTCATTCACAAAGAATTTTACCTATCTCTTTTTTTTTTTTGGATTTCTGCTGATAGGGTTTTGTTTGATCGTTCGGAAATCCCAAAGGTGTTGCTGGAATTGGAAGACGAAGTTGCTGTCGACGCACTATAAAATTCCTCCCTTGGCGGTGTGAAGGAGCGAAACGTCACTTGTTCACGCACTCAAGTGGATTAGATAGTAAGGCCCATTGGGCCTAACATTGAAGCCCATTGGGCCTATCCTTTGGATAATTACGTATGCATGCATGCATGCAGGCACGTGATTAACCCTTCCATTGTTCTAGACTGTGAACAATTCCGGTGGAGGAGAAGCCAGAGCTTGTTCTTCGGCCATTTTTGGTCACTTCATCTCGAAATTGAGCATTTGATTCGCCATACGATCACTTGATAAGTCCGAGTCCGAGTCTTAATCGAGAATCGCAAGCCGTAAATGGTGATCCTTCTCGCAAATCTAAACAACAAGTGATACGATTGATTTGTTGCATGCAAATACAACGACAAAAGAACCCATATAGCGTTTAATGTTTTTTTTAAGCAAAACTGGTGTAAGCAAAAACATCTTATCAAAGAAATTGGTGACATGACACGAGACGAGAGAATAATATCTGAAGGACCAAACATCCTAAGCTGCACGACACAAAAGCCCAAAGTCTCAGGACAAAACCAGACTCATTCCCCTTCTCTTTGCCTGTTCATTCCCGGTCGTCTCATCTCTTCGGGACACGATAAATAAGCATGACGAAACGTATGGGGCAAGAGACATTACCAGCAGGCTGAGGCGTAGAGAGAGAGAGATGAACAGTCGAAAACCTTTCAGAAAGGTGAGAGAGAGAGAGAGCAAAATTTGGATGAGGCAAGCATCTATCATCATCCCCTGGTCTTGGCTCTCTTCATGCCCATTCCCAGGCTGTTGTAAGGGGAGACCGAACCAGACATTGGTGACCCTTCTTCTCGCAGACTTCCGTTGAGCATTGCCAACTCTCGGAGCTGCTGTTTCTTGTAGAAATCCTGGGATTCGTCCTAAACCGAAAGCAGAGCGAAAGAGAGGTTAGAATTCGATTTTTTTTTTTAATTTAAAAAAAAACTTATAGGAATAGCAGAACCGACCACAGGGGTAAGCAAATCTTCGAGTATTTCACGAGCTTGCATGAGACGTGCATCCACAATCTCAATGGGTAGCTCTGCCTCTACTAAGATATGGAGGGGCTCATTTAGGTGCTCGTATCCTGGTTTTCCTCTCATCATTTCCTCCTGCAATAATGAAATGTTTAGTTGAAAGCAATATTTTTTTTTAACCAATGAGAGATACAAATTCCGTAGTGTTTTCTTGTAACTAATGCCAGGAACATACATATATAGAGACAGGAATGAAGTGGCAATTGTCAGAAAAAGAAGAAAATATAAGTACCTTAATTGGATCCTTGATGCTGCCTCTCCCCCTTATCAGAACGCGGCAATCAGTACTCGCTTCAACTCGTTTGAGAGAGTTTCCTCTAGGACCCAGGAGGCGACCGACAAAATTGTACTGCAAAATCTAATTAGAGTTATACGCCTGGGTACTCTTAATCTAGGATCTCAGAGAGAAGAGAAGAGTGCATACATTTGGGTATTTGTCAACAGGAATATCCACCCTGATTTCTCGCTTGACAATGAGACCTGATGAGCTACCACCAGGAGAGTTGAGCCAATTTGGTGCTGGCGACGATGAGACTGATCTCTGCAAATGATCATTCAAGAAACCGTTACACCACATTACCCTTTTAAGCATAAGTTCAAGACATATACTTGCAGTATCAATGGCAAAAGAATATTGAAAATTTAATCTCTCTCCACATAAACTTGCAGTGCCTATTGAAGCATTGGGTCTGAAACTGCTATCCTAATAATTATAAGAGTGATTGCAATTCTATGAGCACTGCATCACTTTTACACTTCACAGCTGCATCTAACATTGATATAACTCCTGCCGGCAATGGAGTATCTGGTTAGTAACAACCTAAGACAAGACCTTGTACAACAATACTGATATTCAGTGTTAGCCCATGCAACCTGTCACGACGAACTACAATTAAAAGCAGTCAAACAGGTTATGTTAGCATAACTTAAGTCAACAAAGCTTCTCTTGCAACGATATGAATTTGATGGAAATCATTTATGTTAATGGTTAGCAGTCATACTTCTGATTGAAACTGAGAAGCCCATCCGTTCACGTCAGCTCTTGCATTCTGAAATATCCCTCCAGAAGCCAGAGGGCTAGGGCGATCAAGCCCAGTCTGACTTAAAACCGAGGCATTCTCCAACAGTGTGGTTACACGCAAAATTTCTGTTCCAAAAATGTCATTTTCAAGAGTAAGACGTACCAGTTAGAATTAGTCAACAAATCAGTTAGCAATGGACCACTGAATGGAGACAGAACATAGTTAACAGAGTTAGTGAAGAATCAATTTCTCGCTCTTACTCTAGTTAAGCAGAATGTAACAGGTCAAGAAACAATGAGAACATTAAGCTCTGCTCAAAATTAATAGCTCCTATGATCCCTCAGAAGGTTACACAAGTTCTTTTAATCAGCTCAATTTCACATGGATTGTCCATGGACACCAAACAGAAGTCAGTATTTATTCCCAAAAAACGGACTTAAAGTCAAATGCTAAACAAAAGAATCGAAAGCCAAAGTCCAATGACGGATACGTCTCCGTGTAGAGACTCTCTAAACTTTTAACAATTTTTAAGGCTACAACATTAACATGCATTTATTGAACATTTCTCGAGTAGAAGTTGCTTTAGGGAATGATTTATTGTGAGGTGATCTGTTTGTCTCCACAATTGTGGTCTCTCTGTTTCCAACTCAGCCTGAAGAACCAAAAGCTGTTAACACAGTTTAAGGAAGCCAAAGGCTGCTAAAGTGAGATTCCATGAACTCTAGCGGTTAAAATGTGGAACTAGCGGTTGGGTCAGAAGGTTAGGCTTAGAATCGGCAATGCAGATTGAAAAATATCTTAGTAGTGAGGCTCACCGTGGTTCAGCTAATAAATAACCGTGTGTTTTATTATCTCCGCCTTATTCCATAAAATATGAGAAGAAGAGAGCTTTCGTGCGAAAATAACCAAATCACATCCAATCAGGACCTTGAACAAACTTGTAGAGTTGCAAAATCATCGAAAGATCATTTCTTTTGCTAATTTCATTGGCAAAATTTATATAAATACAGAATTCCAAATCACACGTGTGTGTGTGTGTGTATATATGTAAGATAGGAGATAATTGACGGCCAGCACCAATAGTGTCAACACAAAAGGCTAGTAGTATCAAAGGTTCTCTCACATGGAGCATATACCAAGAGATACCCAAGGACAGAAGTAGTAAAACAAACCAAACACCCACAATGTCTTGTCTGCTTTTATTCACCGCAACTATTTTGTTTTGGGCATTACTATTACTATCATTATTTATGAGATTTACCCCATTGCATATTTCTGGGTCCATGACCGAGCCGTGGCTTCGTATTTGGCTCGGTCCGTGCTAATAACTCTGAAAGATACCTGACAAAGAGGAAAAGCGAAAAATTATCCCCAGTCATATGCCCTCAAGTAGGGATGGGCAAAAATACCCGAAAATTGGGTACCCGTAGGGATCGACTCAAGTTCCACTCAACAAGCTCAACATGAATAAATAATGAACATAAGTGTTAACCATATCGGTTAGATTTACGTCTCGAAGAATTTCAAACATTAATCATTTTGTTCAGATTCAACTACCCATTTCTCAGGCAAATCCTCACCCAAAGATAAGTATCCAAGCATCAAAGCAACTTGTTTGGTGAGATGGATCTAACAACAAGCTCCCTAAAAATGAAGTTTTTATGGATTCATGAACACAGATAAAAAATAGAAGAATGAACAAAACCAGTGATTCTCAGCATCCTAGTCAGTACAAATCCGATGGTTAGTTGACAGAAAGGAACTGTGTGAAGCCAAATTGAAGTAGAATGAACTTTAAAGAAATCTGAACTTAAATGGCAAAAGCTAAGAACTGGAACATAACATCGAAATCTGGTCACAGCATCAGCGTAGAACGACGGATCCTAGCATACTCAAAACGCACCAAAAGAAAAAAACCGATCAAAACACCCAGATTTGCGGAGGAACATCGAGATCTCAGAAATCCAAGCAGCAAAACAAAGATCGGCCTCCATCAGCAGATAAATCAACTACCAGTAACAAGAATAAGAACAAACTAAGTTTTAATTACTTCTCCTGCTCAACGAGGACCCAGGGCTGTGATCGGAGACCACCGGAGATGTTAGGCGACTGAGGAGCCGGCGGAGCCACCGACCGCGACGGCGTATACGACATGAACCTCCCTCCGACACCACCACCATCACCACCACCTCCCCCTCCGAGTGACGTCATCATCATCATCTCAATGGCTTCTAGCTCCCCGACAACTTCACCAAACGAATCCCCACCTTCCGTCGAAACAACCAAACCAACCACCGCACCAGATGATCGGAACCCAGACCAAATCCGCCGGAGATCGAACGATGAGGCGGCGGAGCAGTTCCAAGAACAGTTAGCTCTTCTTCAATCTCTCTCTCTATCACACAACAACACAAGGTTTTTCTTTTGCCCTGTAAACTTCCACGTCGGTGGATTTCAAGCAATTTATAGCTCTTCCTTTTAACCCTTTTTTATATTACGGAGTGCTCAGTTTTACCGCTCTTGTTCACTTCGAAGCCTCTCGTTATTCCAGAAGGTTAAACAATCTTGGGCTGAGCCCAAACAATTGACAAAGTCCAAGGATTTAATTTTTCAGGTTTGGTTTACTCAATCAAACCGAAAACGGGACCGGAATTATCTGTACCGGAATCTCCAAAACGCTGCGTTTCTGTCGAGCAAACGATGCCTAAAAGGTTCGTCTCTGAGCTGCAGCAAGAGCTGAAGTCGGAGGTAGAGGAAAGGGAAAACATGGAGGAGATGATTCCGTTCAAGAGCCTCCATAGCAGGGAATATCAAGGTCACAAGAAGAAGGTTTTTTTTTCTCTATTTTCCTCATCTTAGTTTTGGAATCTAACAAGAAAAAGCCCTAGCTTTTCTGCTGTCTATCTGCCGATGAATCGCTTATTTTGCGAAATTTTGGGTTGAAGGTGCACTCGGTGGCTTGGAATTGTACTGGGACAAAGCTTGCTTCGGGTTCCGTTGATCAAACAGCTCGTATCTGGCACATCGAGGCCCACGGTCATGTAATCGCCTTCAGTTTTGGGGAACTTTTTTGTGTTTTTGGGGTTACATTTCGACTAAATTATTGAAAGTTCCGATGTTTTTGGAACTTGGCTTCAGATTGGAGTTTCTCCGAGGAAAGTTATTATTTGTGTAGTTGTAGTTTGCGTGGACTATATGAACTTTAGAGTTGAGTTTCACTGAAAAAAGCAGGACAGAATGCGAGATTTTGATTGAGATTGAGCTCTATATTGGTGTTTAGGAATGAGCAATGAGCCTCAGGTTTTTCTAATCGATTTTCCAAAAGGTTACAAAATTGAGGATACCATATTTAGTAGAAATGATTTATATATGGTTTTCTTGATGTCATTGAAATATGATGTTTTTATTTTATTTTGTTGTCTCTGTATGGATACAGAGTAAGGTTAAGGACATGGAGCTGAAGGGCCATACTGATAGTGTGGATCAGTTATGTTGGGACCCCAAACACTCGGATCTTGTTGCTACCGCATCTGGGGATAAGAGTGTTCGTCTCTGGGATGCTCGTAGTAAGTTCATTCATTCTCTAATGGGTCTTACCCTTTTATCTCAACTTCGTTTCGATCATTTGTAAAAAAGGACCAACCCAGTTCGTATCCCCATCTAGTGGGGTGCTAGAGAAGGGAATATACTAGGCCACCTTACCCCTACATTTTAATGTAGAGAGGTGGATTCGAACTCGCGACCTCAGACCCCACGGTAAATGGTTTTACCGCTGAGCCAGGTCGGCCCTTCATCTATGTGATGATTATGTTGTGGTGAAAATTCTCTCCATCTATGTGGGTATGTTCAGGAATTATGTTGTGGTGATTACTTAACTTTTTAGGGTTATGATTAGTTATGAACTTCTGAAAATGAACAAATAGGTGATAGACAATCAATCTTATCATTTTGTGTGTGTGTATAAGAGATGTTCTTGTGTGTTTTTGTTATAAAAGGTTAAAAAAAATCATGAGGCATGTCTTCTCCCGGATATACAGGTGGAAAATGCACACAACAAGCAGAACTTAGTGGGGAGAATATCAACATTACATACAAATCTGACGGGACACACATAGCTGTTGGTAATAGGGTATATATCTTTTACTCCCGTGGCCTGGAACTTCCACTGTTTTTCGCTGAACTGGTTTATGCATTTGGAATGGTCTCAATTAATCCAACCATGTGCAGTTATCGGTTAATATTCTGATACATCGTTGATTTGCAGATTTTTAACATTCATTCTTAAAAACTGTATATGTAGGATGACGAACTAACGATTCTGGATGTTCGTAAGTTTAAGCCTCTACACAGGCGCAAGTTCAATTATGAGGTAATGCCCATTAAGCAGTTTCGATGATGCTTCATCTGTTTTTTTCCAAATGGGTTTCTTTTCCATCATATGTCAGTCCAGCTTATTTTAACACATTTTTCTTCCTCGTGATAGAGAGGCTTGCTCGCTATAGTTAACTGCATGCCCTATGCCCAAATAAATAGAAATAATTATGGAAATGCCCACATGAGTTTCTTTTCCATCATATATCCAGCTTATTTTTTGCTCATTTTTCTACCTCGTGATATAAGAGGCTCGCTTGCTATAGTTAACTGCATGCCCTATGCCCAAAGAAATAGAATATAATAGAAATGATTATGGAAATGCTTGATGTTCATCCTCTTTGAACAGGTAAATGAGATTTCTTGGAACATTTCGGGAGACCTGTTTTTCTTGACTACTGGACTTGGTGAGGATCTAAGTTATGTTCTCTTTTCCTGACTCAAAATTTCTATGTGGCTCTGAAGATTCCAACAGAATGATCTTATTGCAGAGTTTCTGTTGTATGTTCTATTTAGGTACGGTTGAGGTTCTGTCATATCCATCTCTCCATCGTCGTGATACCCTCACTGCCCATACAGCTGGGTGTTATTGCATCGCAATTGATCCCAAAGGAAGGTGCTGTATGTGCATTTTATCGAAATAAAAAAAAACAAAAGAAAAATCTTGCAAGGATATATATGAGAAGAATATGTCCGGAAAATAATCTTCCGAATTCTGTTCAATACCTTGACAGGTATTTTGCTGTTGGGAGTGCGGATTCTTTAGTTAGCCTCTGGGATATATCGGACATGCTTTGTTTGAGAACGTTCACCAAACTCGAGTGAGTTCCATCTCAAAGTTTCTGCAATTAGGGTGGATATAATCAGAAACCTTTGAAACTGAGTTTACAATGGATATTCCACAGGTGGCCTGTGAGAACAATAAGCTTCAACTACACAGGAGATTATGTTGCTTCTGCCAGCGAGGATTTATTCATCGATATTGTACGTTTTCCAGAACTTGTTCATCTGGTTATTACATCAGTTTGCCAGTAATTTTGTCTAATTATCTTTACATGCAGTCTAACGTGCAAACTGGGCGTACAGTACATCAGATTCCATGCCGGGCTGCCATGAACAGCGTTGAGTGGAATCCTAAATACAATTTACTGGCATATGCAGGTGACGACAAAAATCCCAAGTATAATGCCGATGAAGGTAATAACTTCTATCACTTCCTTCATTGTTAGCCACCGTGAATAATCAGACAAGAATCTCAAATTCTGCCACAGCATGAATATCATCATCAATCACAAGCTCTTCAATCCTCTTGCAGGTGTTTTCCGAATATTTGGTTTTGAGAGCTCATAGGAACAACATGATACGCATTCTTGATCTCTCAGCCTTCAAATTACGATATCCGGCCTTTTATCCAACCGATGGCAGTCATCAGGACCGTCTCCACGGCCTCCAGATGAATTTCATCAACCTTTGTAGCAATGGCTGGCGAGAAACTATACTATTGAAACTTTTTTCAGAGGATCTTGGTTGGTTTAGGCTTTGTATTTACCCTACTTTGAGATACTGCATTTTTTTGATTAAACATGACTTTGACCTTACACAAGCTGTGTTCTTTATTTTCCATAATAAAATAAGAATCAAAAACATCAAAAGAGTGCTTTGTTTTTGTGTGTGGTCTGATCCGACCTAACATACATCACTTGCAGAAAACCGTGACGGTTGGTTCAGGAACTCTGCAGTTGTTGATGACAGAAAAGGGTGTTTCTGCAACTGCTTTTAAGGTTGTTCTTTGGATCCCCGGACATTTGACAGAGAATTTCCCGAGCTGACACGGTGAAACAAGTTTTGTTAAGATCGGACCAAACAGCTTCATCCCGAGATTCCGATGCATAGATTGCATTGCAGGATCCTGATGGAAAATGACAGTTTTCTTAGTTGAATCCCACGAAGAAACAAGAAACTGATTGCCTTACCTTAAATGTCGAAAGATTCAGAGGGTGGAAACCGATTCAATCTGTCAAAATCCGCAGAGGATGAACTTTGAGATCGGGAAGAACAACCCTGCAATGCAAAGAAGAACAATGGTGATCAGATACTGAGAAAACCAAGTAACGGGTTTCCACTTGATCTCCACGCTCGAACTCTTCATCCTCTTCCCGCTCAACGGCTCCTTCGACAAATCAAAGCTCGACCCTTTCATCCTCAGCTCCTGAACACACCGTGTAAGCGCCCTGTTATCGTTCCTCTCCCTCTCCAATCTACGACACACTTTCCAGTACAAGAACAGCTTAGCCTGCACCAGCAAGACCATAACCAGCGAACTTGCCAGAGAAACTGCAGAGGGTATCCACCATTTCCTGCAAATCTCATCGTTTTTCCCATGATTTTCACCCTCAGAAGAAGAATAGAGAATGGTGAAGAAGAAGCCATGGAAGACGAGGAAGAAGCAGCAGAGCTGAAAGATCTCTCTTTTAATAGAGTCGATCCTCGATTCCTTCAGCAGGCAAAGTTTCAGAAGCAACAAGTGACCTGGACTCTCAGATATTTCCGACAATGGGTGCTGCTGAATCATTTCGAGGATTCCCCTGTTCGAACCCATCTGTCGTTTCTCTTGATGCTCTTCGTCTACTGGAATTTCCACCACATATGCATCTCTGGTTTCACCCATTGTCCCAAAAAAACAAAGAGAGATCGAAAACGGAAGAACAGACGGGGAAATCAGCTATGAGAGAGAGAGAGATTCGAAGAACAATGAGTTTGCTATATAACCAGGTTTTGCTCGATCAGTGAAGAACGAGAGCAGAGTTTTCAGGTATTTAAATTGGTGTTCCCTTGCCAACGGTTATATTTACAACGGTCGGATTTTCCCACGACGTTTCGCTTGTTACGGTCATAACAATAAAAAAAATACCGTACCACCATTGACGGTAACGGCTACATTTCTCCACTTCCTTTATGGGCCAACATTTGGGCCTCTATTGAGCCTTTAAATTGATCTTTGGCCCAATGAAATTATTTATTTTTATTTTCGGATTTATTTTACGTTTCAACTTTTCATGATCATGAAACTGTCAAAGATCTAAGATTATCCTATAAATCAGACCATATAAGTTGATAGAAACACTCATTTGATTTCATTCAAAGTCATTAACAGGAAGAAAAAAAAAAGACGACGACAAGGTACAGAAAAGATTCAAAGAAGGAAACTTATTTTAAGAAGAGTCAGCCTGAGAAAAATTATCAACATCTGACTTGTACCGCAAGTAACCTCTCGGGTCATTCCCCATCTCCTTAACCCTCACACCGACCGCCGACTCAACCATCCTCTCCACGACTCCGCCACCCACACCCACCTGCCTCCCCACCCACACCAACGCCCCTAACCCCACCACCCACATGGCTCCAGCCGCCCCGAACCCAGCCCGGGCCGCGCTCCCAACAGCACCGGACTGAATATCAGTAGCACCGGCGCAGCTATCAGAAACAGAGTGGCCGTGGCCAAGAAGCTCAAGCTCATCAGAGCCAGGAGCGGGCCACCAACGGCTAGGGCTGCTGCTGTGGCCCCCACTGCCGTAGCAGTGGTGATTTCTCGGTGGCCGCCGTTGCCGGAGATGGCTATCTCTCTGCCCTGAGTGTCTTCCATTAGAGTCAGAGAATTTAGTTGGCGTTGCATATATAGGAGAGATACTGTGGGGTGATGGACACGTGGCTTCTCGAAAGCATCGCTGACGTGACACGTGTAAACCAAGTCTGCTCCTTCAACGTTATCCATATCTTTCCAGAGACTACGAAGCTTATCAACGTCAGGTTTAGGACCAAACTAGAAGCACGTGTCACAGAACACAAACAAAACCTCGATTTCTTACAAAAACGTAAAGAATTCTGGCAATGGCCTCTTCCTTGCCATAATGAATCTTTATTGATAATGACAGACTACATATATATATCAGGTGAAACAGAATATACGTACGGTTGGTTCCCAATTCATGAAATGGGTACTCTAATGAACTAACAACAGAAGAAAAAGAATTGTTTCAGTAGATGAAAAGAAGGTTGAGCTTAGCTGAAATGTGGTTTGGCAACTTGAGGAAGGGACTTGAAAAGAGACGGAGAAGGTTTCCGGACAGTGTGATTGAGGAGAAGCATGAGGGTGAGAAGAGTCAAAGCCCCTGCTTGGTGTGCACTTCCAAGCGAAACCGGAACATAACTGAGCAGAGTTGATACACCCAATGTCACCTGCAAAAATCCATCAACCATGTTTATCTGGAAATCTGTTCAAGAAATCAATAAAGAGGGCGAACAAGAACGAAGTGTGTTGGCAAAAAAAAAAGAAATGAACCTGAACAGTTGCCATTCCCACAGTGCTTCCTATCAATGTTCTAATGGCTGGGTGTACGTCCAACTTTCTAGTGAACCACCACAAGCTTCCGATTGCTATTAATGTCGTCGTTGCTAGGATACGATGATCGAGCTGAAACCGAGTCAAGGAAAAAAAACCCGGGTCTTAGTTTTTTGTTAGCATGTATAAACTTGTGATATATTCGTTTCTTTTGTATCATTGTGACAGTAAAGTGCATTTTGCAGTACCTGAACAGTTGATGTGTTCTCGAAGAAGTTTCTAATAAGTGGTTTCATCTCAAATATATCATCTGGAATCCATGCATCACCCATCTTCGGGAATGTATTGAATGCACGACCCTGGATTTCACTTTCACATAAGTAAATACTCTGTAACTAAGGGAATCAATATCGTTTCAGGGCAAGTTTGATAAGAGAGAGATTATTTGCTTACAGCATCATTTCCAGCGACAAAGGCCCCTGAGATGGCGGTGATTCCGACAATGAAGCTCACTGGTAGGGTGAGTCTCTTTACTTTTGCCGCCCCACGAACCCAAGCCACTGATTCAGCTGGAGGTTCTGGCATAACAACGGAAAGAGCTGTCCAGAACAGTCCGCAGTAGATGGCAAATGCAGAGGTCAGGTGAGCTGCCAGACGATATGGGCTGACCCTTGGTTGAGCGTATTCAGACGCTGGCTCCTGTGAGCATGAACTTGTTAAAGGTTGCATCATGAACATTCAAAAACACAACATCTCAACTCAATCCCGACAAAAACATATACATATGAGGGTTTATGCACACAAGTTCCTAATGCTTACCTCCAGACCACTTTTCACCATCCACCAACCAATGAAACCCTGTCCAGCACCAAGCGCAAATAGACCAGAGAGCCTAAGTCCAAGGCGTAGAGTAATATACCCTTTACGGAGAAAGTAAGAAAATGGCAATGCAAACATGATTCCCAATCCTCTTCCCCACATCCGGTGAGCATATTCCATCCAATATATGAACTTAAAATCTTCAAGACTCATCCCTTTGTTCACACTGCAAGTGTAAATCCAAAAACATGACAGCATCCACAAGATTCAGAGCCCATTCAAAGAGAAAAAATGCTTGCAACAACGGCCTGTTTACACGGTCAGGTGATTTGATCGCTCACCGCTTGTACTCAGGTGACTGCTGATATTTTTCAAACTCCTTGACCCACTCTTTGTCCGAAAGTGGAGGCAGTTGACCGGTGAATTTCCAGTCAGTCATTGACAAGCCAGATCGAGTTAATCGGGTGACTCCACCGAGCACCACCATGCTGAAAACCCATGCCGCAGAACCGAAAAGCCAAATGCCAACCCATTTCTGCCCTTGGGTTCCTCCAGAGACCAGCAGCTTCAGACCCTCCTTGCTTTCCCTCCCAACCGCAGCTGCAGTCGACATATTTCTCAAGCACGATCCGTTTTGGCCCTACACAAAACAAGATCTTCATCAAACCAGAATCAATACACATCAAGAGACCTTCTCATAGAAATGTGAAGATATACATATGCGGCTAAACTCAACACAGTGTACGATTACGTGGAAGCAACTATTCAAGTCTAAAGGCAAAGAAAACGGCACCTAAACCCTGAAAAATTTCTAATCCGAGCCCATTAGAGTAAACATTTATGATCCACGAAATCGAGATCAAATCATCAAATTCGCTACCTACATCGGAAAATGAAGAGATGGGAGAAAGTAATGACCTTGAGAAGAGATCGGAAGCCATGGAGGGAGCTTCGAGCTAGAGAAGAAGAAGTAGCAGCAGCAGCTGCTGCAGTTTTAGAGGTGAAAACCCGATGGGACGATGTCGTTCCTCGGAGATTCCGCAGAGCTCCATTAACGGCGTCCTTGTTCCTCTTCAGAGCCGATCCCACCACTCGAAACATCTTTCTGCAACTCTCTAGGTTTAAGCGAGGTTTAACGCAGAGAAGAAACAAAGACGACGATCTTCTGCGATTCCAAGACCCTACCCGACCCGGACCCGTTTCATAATTCTGGTTCCGTCGCGTGGATTCGCTCCAGACCACTATTTTCCGAAACCTGTCATCAAAAACGACAGGATGTGTGATATCAGAATCTACAAACAGCATGCAGTTGGATTCAACGAGCTAAAAACAGCAGATGATTGTTCAACCCACACATTCTTTGTAGAGCCCAACTTACAATGGTTTTGTTTAAACCCAATCCATTAAAATATTGGATTTTTATAGATTTGGGTTGGGCCATTGTAAATATTGGACGATTAAAATTTTAAACAAAATTGCATGTGAGTCCTTGTATGTTTCACTTTCTCAACCTCAGTTTCGACTGAACCCAAATTATTTTAATTTTGCCCCTTAGTTCCTAAATTATTCGCAAACGACCCCATATTTTACCAACTGAGAACATTCTGATCGTAACAAAAATGTTAAAATGTATACAGGAATGTCTTGAAAATTCTGACCTTTAAATATAAAGAATTTGTGGAATATTTATCTAAATTTTGTTCTCTTCTCATTTGAATTCTACATCTTACATATGTCAACTTGAAAATATATTTAATTTAGAAAGGAAATAAATGTTACTGTACAAAATTTCTAATATTAATTAAATATAACAATTAAGAGGGGAAAACGGTTACTTAGTGGGAGAATAATTATCCGAGTCCAAAGCGATGAGAGAATTAATACCTGAATTCCGCTAAGGAAGAATCTGAGAATATCTATCTCTCTCTCTCTCTCTCCCTCACTCTCTGGCATTGTTTAGAAATACCACCCTCCGAAATCTCTCTCGCCGGAAAACTTCGAATCTCCAGAGCTCCGGCATCAGAGACGGAGGACAGGAACACGAACACGAACCACGACGATGTGTTGCGGAGGCAGGACGTGCATGCTCTGCACGTGCTTGATCCTGGTCGTCATCCTCATCGGTCTCCTCTTCGGCTTCGGCGTCTTCAAGGACGGTTTCCACAAGATCAAGGACATCTTCCACGCCTGCGATCCCTCCGCCGGTGATGCATGCGGAAGAAGACGATTCTCCGGCGTCAGAGCTCCGCCTCCGCCCGGTTCTCCCTTCTAGCCTTCGCCGATCTCGATCCCGTTTCTAGGGTTTGGTGTCTCGTCTCTTCGATTCCGTCGAAATTGGGATTTCGTCTCTGGTATATTCCTTGATTGTTGAGAATTTGTCTTGTTTTCTAGAGAGAAACCCGTCGATTTGGAATCGGAAATGCATATGAAATTTCGAAAATTCCAGGATATTGTGGAATGATGCGTGAACGAACAGACAGTACGGATGATAGCCAATGAATTCATACCCAACCGCCTGCAAGAATGCAACTTATCGTCGATGGTTTTGGATTTGATTGAATAATGATTACCGACAGAAAAGCTGCTTTCTTTATTATAAAAAAAAAAAGCCAACAATTATCCAAAAACATGAAAATGTGTCGTATTACCATTTTTATTCCTAAATACTTGTATAATGTGACTTCAACCTTATAGTATGGAACTAAATTCGATATTGGAATAGATTTGGTTAACAATATAGATTTATATAACTACGGAATTATATATATTGTATTTTTTATTTATTTATGTTTGATTGGATATGATTAGAAACAAACCAAATTCAGTTATGTTTAGTTTGGTTTTGTTATCTGTAACTCTTTCTAAAATCAAACCAGAATGTTCCCACAAAATCTATCTTCTTTTGGGTATTCATAATCTCACGATTTTTTTAAATCAAACCATCAATCTATCAAATAATATAAAACCATACAATATGTGTTTGATTGCAATCGATGTGCTCATATATATAATTAAACTATTATAATAATGGTGTAGGATTTGGTATGGCGCAACGAGGTTCATGAACATGCATCTTCCTTGTTAAAGTGGTTCGATGGTAAATGTAAGGTTATGTTTTGTGTACCACGTCGAATCCAAACAAGCATCTCCTCTTCTCACCGTCCAATTCAAAAAGGGAATCTATCATTTTATAATTCCACCTTCCTTGTGTCACACTATATATATATATATTAAAATCTTGAAATTACATTATAATCAATTCAAATTCAATGTTTTTTTTATAATCCGAAAGTTCACCAATTTTTTTGTCCAATTATATCTCTCATAAAATATGAGTGAATACCAACCCATTTTAAATTTGAACTCATAATAAAATAATGTTATCACTACACCACCCAAATTTGGGTAATTCGAATTGAATGTTGTGAGGTTCACTGCATAAACCTCTACATATGTTGTAACAACGAATATATTTATTATGAGGATTTGTTTCTGTTTTTTTTTTTTTGTATGGGTGATATTTTTATGTCATATATACACATATACGTACATGTGCAAACATGTTGTGCATTTACAAGTAAAAAAAAAAAATCGATTTAACTCATCATCAATAGCTTTCATCAACACATGTCAACGTTGAGTGGCATTTTGAAAATTGGCTATACAGTTTATTCAAGAGACACCAACTCATAACAATATCAGCCAAACCATACCTTTGCACGGTATACGTACATCATAATGAATATCATATATATATATATATATTGAACAAAATGTTTATGATAATTGAAATTCAAATTTAAATATAAAAATAAAAGCATATATATATCTATATATATCGAATATATGATTACAGATTTAAAAAATTATTCATAATCAATTATGATAGAGCTTTGGGCCTAATTACAAGTTCCGATACACACTATATATGATTTACTACTAAAATAATTTTCTTTAGGACCCATTATAATATTTATAGAGATGAAAACATAAGTTTGAAAATTTAAGTTAAATATATTAATACAAAATTAGGAAACAAGTGTGAAAGCATAGGGCTCAAAGGAATCTAACAGTTTCCCGTTTAAAATGACGTCATATATATAGGATAACACCACATATAAATAAAAATCCGACAATCGATATATAATTTATTTAAAACCTTATAGATTTTCATGATGACGTGTCAATAATCTTCAAGACCCATGCCTGAATTGCCGATTCTGCCACATTGCCCCTTTCATATTATAGATTATTTAGAAAACATTGTTCGATTACGTAACGACCTTTGTGACGACCATTCGATACCATTCATACACTGAAATATATATATATATAATAAGTATACCAACACATGAAATTAATAAACATATATATACATGGTGTATAATTTTTGGCATTTTAAAACTTGACCAATTCACTTTGTCAACCTTTCATGTATCTAGTGTATGTATATATATATATTATGCTTCCGTACGTATTAGAGAATGATATTATGATGAGGTCCCGATTAATTACAGCCACAGTCAATTTTAGAATATATATTTTTATTTGTAGAGTTTATATTTTCCGTTTATTTATTTCATGCATTGGTAAATTTTAGAATATATATTTTTATTTGTAGAGTTGATACTACCGTATGTCTTCATTTTATTTTATTTTTATCCGTTTCATACGACGTGGATTTAATATAAGATCAGACGATAGAATATTATAATTATTATTTTAAAATTATATCGTCTCTACAAAAATAAAATATAAATATTCTAAAAAAAAGTATTTCACAAACAATGTGAACTCCACAAGCGTCCATAAATAACGACGCCTTGCGAGGGCCGAATTCAAAGCCTAAAAAGATCAAAATTACTCAAACACCCCCCGAGAGAATAACCTCATAGTGTCGACATGTCTTCCCAGAACGATCTCTTGGTGAACAAAATCTGCGAGTTGTACGACCAAATCTCGAAGCTCGAAACCCTAAAACCTTCCAAGAATGTCGACATGTTGTTCGGACAACTTGTTTCCACGTGCATGCCACCGAATCCAACCGTCGATGTCACCACCATGTGCGAGAAAGTCCAAGAAATCAGATCTCACCTTATAAAGCTCTGTGGCGAAGCCGAGGGTCACTTGGAGAAACATTTCTCTTCGATCCTGGTCTCTTTTCGAGACAACCCACTTCGCCACTTGGACATCTTTCCTTATTACAACAACTATCTCAAACTCAGCAAACTCGAGTTCGATCTTCTCGGACAGCACTTGAACCATGTCCCGAAGAGAATCGCCTTTCTCGGGTCGGGTCCTCTCCCTCTCACGTCCATCGTCTTGGCCACTTTCCACCTCCGAACCACCGTCTTCCACAACTATGACATCGACCCTTCAGCCAACTCCCTGGCCTCGGGCCTTGTCTCGTCCGATCCCGACCTCTCTCAGCGCATGCTCTTCCACACGACCGATGTGATGGACGTGACGGATGGCCTAAAAGACTATGACGTCGTATACTTGGCGGCTCTCGTTGGCATGGACAAAGAAGATAAGGTCAAAGTCATTGAGCATCTGGAGAAACACATGAATCCAGGGGCCGTACTCATGCTGAGGAGCGCGAATGGCCCGAGAGCTTTTCTCTATCCGATCATCGACCCAAGTGACTTGAAGGGTTTCGAGGTTTTGACGATTTACCACCCGACCGACGAAGTGATCAACTCGGTTGTGATAGCGCGCAAGCTCGGTTCAGGTTCTAACGCTTCTTACCAGATGGATCAAGGAGCTGGAAGGTGCATGCTCATGCCCTGTAACTGTTCCAAGATTCATGCTATGATGAACAACCGTGGCAAGAACAACATGATTGAGGGGTTGGGGCCGGTTGAAGGACAATTCTAATAAACAAACTTGGAATATACATATATATATACGTCTAAGCACTGTATACCTCATTAATACACATACCCATACATAACTACTCGTTGTTTCCAAGTGTGCAAGTCAAGAATTGTGTTTCAGTGTTGTCTTTTTATTACATATATGCAGTGTGCTTTTGAGTTGCTGTTTCATGATTTCGGTACTTAATAAGAGAAGTGTGCATGATTATATATCTCTATATATATATATAAAACATTTTTGAATACAGAAATTATACTGAACATCAATCAACTTAAACTGAACAGTATCTTAAAACATTAATTAGTACTAATGGAATGAGAATCTGAAAGTAACAGATTGTCCGACAGGAAAGGCAGAGTCACAGTAAAAGCCGCTTCCTCTTTTGTTGCTGTAACCAGGATAATCCCGCATGTTAAACGCAGAACTCCCCAACAGTGTGAGACCTTCCTTCTCACCCAGAGTCTCTATGTTCCACTCGCTGAAAGGATATGCGGCCTTGTGTGTGACGTGAATCTCTCCATCAAAACGCTTCACCACATTCTTGGCGCTTCCTCTCACCACCTCCTGATGACGCCTTTAAAACGAACATCCCGAAACCAAAAATAAGCACACACAAAAGAACCGAATATATAATATATATATACATATGCATGGTTTCCTCACGAGATGGCTAAGGGATTACGCTCAGAGAGACCAGGAGTGAACCCTGCATGAGGGAAGTTAAAGACGATCATGTCGTAGCGTTTTGATCGTATAATACAGTTTTGGGTCATCGTATGAACGTTCACTCCATGAATGACCGTGCCACCGAGATCCTTCAGCTCTTGTACGTTGCTTTTTCCATCTCTGTAGTTGCTCTCCAGCTCCTCTACAAATGCATCGGAGAGAGACGAATTCATAAACAGTCCAATGGAACGTGTTTATAAGATACAACCCTATACGATGAAATTTACGAACCGAGTGTATCAAGGGATGTAGCAGTGATATTAGAGGCAGAGCCAAAGGCTTTGGCCAAAGAAAGAGAGAAAGACAAGTCTCCTTCTCCAACGAGCAGAATTTGGTGATCGCTGCTGTAGCTTTTTACCCGTTTGGCCCCTCCCCCCATCTCCCCGAACCCTCTCTCTCACCTGCATGCTTTGCTGTAACTCTCCATCACATTATATATATGCACATGCATGCACGTACATATACGTATGCATGAACACAAATTGGTCAAAGACGTTCCTTAAATGATCGGTTCATGTCTTTAATTTGGGGTTTTAGAAATCGGTTGTTTATGTACTTTAAAGGACGTTCAATAATACATACAATTAATTCAGGCACCCTTCTCAACACCAACATTCAAACGACTCAGTCACTAATTAAAGAAGCAATAACCTCGTTCCACGTATTAGGTTCAAGGCATTAATGATTCGTTGATAAGAAAACATAAATTTTATTGATTAACCGGTTTTTGTAACCAAATCTTCAATAACCAATGATCTTCAAATAACCGGGTTTTCCATCCCTAGACCGGGTCCCGCCTTTGTTTGTTAGCATTGCTAAGTTTTTTTGTACCTTAAATGATTGAATGGGATCTTTGTTTTTTTTTCTTTAAAGGTAAATTGAAGTTAGAGAGAGAGAAAGGGAGACATAAAAGGACAAAAATGGAATTACAAAACCCTTTCCTTAACACTGAAGTGTTTTTAGAGTCCACCAAAACAAAAGAGCAGCACAAGTTCACAAGCAACAAACACATATTCCGGACAGACCAAACAAAAAGCCGAAATCTCCATTCAAACCCTTAGACCAAACTTAAAAAGATTTTTTTAAAAAAAAGAGGCAACACAAAAATCTAAATTAGACTTTGATTACTACTTAATTATGTAAATTACATTTTTTATTTAAATTGGTCCAGTTATATCTATCATTGCTACCATTAAAATTCATCATTTTCTCCAACTTTCACTTGAAAATGAAATTTTAAATAAATAGACTAATAATCTTTTCTCAACTAAGTTATTAACTATACCGTTCGGTCACCCAACAAGGGTAATCGACTCGATAGTTCAAAACATTTAAAGACTGGTTATTCGATTTCTCTTGGTGGAGAGAGATATAATTTTTGGGTTAATTAATGTCCATATACAAAGGTTGATCATGAGTCGGAGGTTTATCTAGTCAGTGCGTCTAAAAAACAGTAATTAGAGATACTCCGTTATAAAAAAAATGACAAAATGACTTTGATCTATTTCGATTGGGTGTAAATTATATATTATATCTCTATTTAATCATTTGTTACCAAGATATCCGAAATTCTAGAATATAAAAACCCAAGATTCTCTATTCTCTAACGTGACCTAAACCCTATATCCTCTTGTTCCGGTTTCAGTCCGTACAATTATTCCACTCTACATAACCATTATCAAATCACATTTCATTTCCTCCCCCTGTATTCTCAAATAATAGAATAGCCACCCCCTCCCTTAAGATACAGACCTAAAACGCCTGTCGTTTTCAAACTTTAAAGCCACCAAGATTTGCTTTTCTAAATCATGAAAACAGCACGCAGGTCCCACTCTCCCTAAACCCCATTAGGCAAAAGCTTCCTGCTTTTTTTTTCCCAAACTCACTTTCCCTTTAGTTTTTTTTTTTAAAGTTTTCCCTCTATTTAAACCAATTCCATTACACAATCCCAGAATTTCCTTCCATTGTTTGTACATATAGCAAAAAAAGAAAAGAAAAGAAAAAGCATAGAACTTTGCTTCTCAAGAGCATTCACCATAGTAAATCCATGTCGAATTTGCTTCCTCTGCCTCCGCCGCCGCATCATCAACAGCCGCCGGAAACGCCGCCATGGGAAACGCCCTCTTCCAAATGGTTTACTCCAAGAAGCACGCCGTGGAGAACGCCACGGAGCAACCACCAAACGCCGACGCAGACGCAGACCCAAGTCGTTGTATCGGTGGCTCCGAGGAGTCCGGTGATACCGAAATTCAAAGGGATTGATGGTGGTGGTGGTGTGGAGGTTAGAAAGGAAACTGTGATTCTCCGACAGCCAAGGAGGACAAACCCATGGATATGGTGTGGAGCCGGTCTGTGTCTTGTCTTCAGCCTCGTCCTCATCTTTTTCGGGATCGCCACTCTGATTGTCTTTCTTGCCATCAGACCAAGAACCCCTGTTTTCGACATCCCCAACGCCAATCTCAACACCATCTACTTCGACTCGCCCGTGTTTTTCAACGGTGACTTGTCCTTGCTGGCGAATTTCACAAACCCGAACAAGAAAATCGACGTGAGGTTCGAGTATCTCGATATAGAGCTCTTCTTCTACAACAGATTGATTGCAACACAAGGGGTTCAGCCATTTTCGCAGAGAAGAGGGGAGACGAGGTTAGAAGCTGTTCACCTGATATCGAGCTTGGTCTATTTACCTGCAAACCATGCGGTGGAGCTTAAAAGACAGGTCCAGAACAACAAGATAAACTACGAAATAAGAGGTACCTTTAAAGTGAGAGCAGATCTGGGAATGATTCATTACTCTTATTGGCTTCATGGGAGGTGCCAGGTTCAAATGACTGGTCCACCAACTGGGGTCTTGGTTTCTCGGAATTGCAGCACTAAGAAATGAAGAGAATAGGCCATAACCCTTTCTTGGGCTGCTTCAAGTTCCTATCTTTGTCATGTTCAAGCAGAGATCTCTGTTTCTTCCCTCTAAAAAAATGTAAAAAAAAATGGAAGAAAAGTCTAGTAAACTCAATGCAGGAACAGAGATGGGTTGTAAAGAATGATCTGGTATGTTTGGGAATCAAGAAACCGAAACAGAATTTTCTTCTATGCTGAGAGATTCTGATTCCTGATTCATATTCTTGTTATCCTTCACCAATCTTGATCCATAAGACAAAATTTGAGGACAAGTATTGTACGGCTGCACTCACCTGAAAAACACCAGAAAAAAGACTAGTTCAAGAACAACAGAGGTTTTCCGACAGTTAGGTTCCTATGTTGGTTCCTTTTTAGGGTTGAGAAATCAAAAGAAATGAAGAAAAAGGAAGCATACGCATCTCCCAACACAGGCCAACATGGGATTTTTTAAATTTTCAGTCTCAACTTGACCAATACTTTCCTAGGAAACTTCATATTTCAGTGTCTAGATACAACAGACTACAAAGCAAGTTCAAGAAATGTGATTGGCTACAGCAAGAGCTGGTTTCGGCAATGCAAGCTTTTAAAGTCGACTGCAAATAAAAAATCAAGTTTCGGGTCAATCTACGACAAAAGAGAAAGAAAAAGACCTGATTGAGGCTTTAAGAAACATCAAATGTCTAATGGGTAGCCTACAACAAGACAGGGATCAACTGAAACAAGTTCACATTTTTAACCCGAACCCGACTCACAGCTAAAGAGTTCTCTTGCCTTCTCAATTGAAACTATCAAATCGACAACAGCATGAATCATCAGTAAACTTGGTTTCTTGCCTTCTCGAGTGACAAGTTCTTATTATGTATATGTATATGCTATATATGGCAGGGAAGATGGACAAACTGGAACTCGTACAAGCTGTATTCCAGATACTAATAAATGAGGACCATGTAGCAAAATCGTTAAAGATATCCAAACGCATGCAACCTTTCATCGCTCATACGTCTAGATCTCATCCTTAGGAAGCTAATAACACGATACTGAGCGGCGCATATGACTAAAGTAGTAAACTTGTTAAAGACTCAGAACAAATCCAAAGCTAATGAACTAAGAGGCAAAGAATTTGACCTGTTTCTCTTCCTTTGAGCCGCTTCAAACTTCAGCCAGTGTCTTTGCCGCCATAAATAAAGCATGTAATCCACTCTGCAACATGTCATATATCAACCTCTGCCTCTTGACCAAGCTATTTTCCCTTGGAAAGCATCCGAAATGATCCTCATGTTGAAATGTGTTTCCTCATCACCACTACCTCGAACAGCAGCATGTCCGACCTGCTGATATGATACATCTTGAACTTCTAACTCAGCAGGATTCAGCTCCCTCTCCAATTTCTCTCTTATCCTCACACCTCTACTCCCCAAATCACCAGAATTCGGTCTATTTTATCGGATTTTGGATCTTATCACTTCCCAATTCCTCACTTCCACCTGTTTAGACCCTGAATCCGTATCAAGAACACTTGTTTTACCTTTACTCGCTTCACGAGTTGACCTGATGCTGCACTCTGAGCCATCTCCGGATCTAAGCTTCAGCATATTAATTAAGGAACCCATTATTCCTTGAAGGAGTCAGACTCTGCTTCAACCCGAGAAGAACCACGAAATCCGTCGTGACCCTCAAAATCTCCGGCAGGGGTCTTCCAGATAATCCCTGAACTAGAATAGCTGCTAGCCCTTTTTGCCAGAACCGAATCGGAATCTGCTTCGATCACAGCATTGTGTTCTTCGTCTAGAAAAGCCCTAACCCATACCTGAACAACGCATCCTTGTACGTTGCTCTCTCTCGTTTTAAACTGCGCATCGAGCGGTTTCAGATTCTTACCATTGAACGGAAGTTCCTTGTTGCACCGGTTGGAACAGCTTGACGATCTCTCGGAGCTTCGGAGGAAGGTCCTCGATCGGTTGGAGTTCCACAGAGCTCGACAGCGACGATGAAGCCGATACCGGCGAAGAAATTCCGATCGGTATCTTTTGGAAAGCGGATGACAGTGCGGCGAAAGGAGATAAATTCCGGCGGTTTCAGCGCCGGCGAAACCATGGTTTTTTTCATCGGATGAAAAGAAAGTGACGTTCTTTTGTGCGGACCCATTATCAGTCCCCTGGTAGAAACCTTTATTGTTCATTCAAACGAAAAAGAGAAGAAAAAAGGTTGTGAATTTCAGAAAAGGGCACATCATTGATCGACAAATTCCACCAAATTAGATCCAACAACTACTAGGGGGTTAATTCTGAACCTTTAGAAAGCATAGGACTCTTTTCGTAAATAAAGTAAACTTCAGATGCAACGTCGCCTTCGTCACCAGACTCACCACACGCTCCGCTATTAAATACTCTCCTCCGAATCAATGTCTGAATCCAGCTTTCTCCCCATTAATTAGCCGAAACAAAATTCGTTAATTTACCAAAATCAATCAATCTACCCCTTTCTCGTCGGATATTTTACTGATTTTCCTTCAGAGAAAGTATCTTCCTTTTTGACGTCTCCAGGTGGGAGGGTTCTTCAGCCGGAGCTAAATCTGGTAATTCCTGAATCTCCGACACGAATCTAAGTGCGTTTTCTATTTCAGTTATATATGCATTTCCTTAGTTCGTTTTCGTCCGTTTCTCTGTTGTTATGAATGAGATTCTGTCTTGATTAACTGGATTTCATCCTCAGACGTTCGATCTGAGAACGATGATTGTACCGCCGCCGAGGCAAAGCTTGCTGACTGTTTTGTGTGATTAAATTGTATCACTTGAGAGATTCTGGGTATCTGGGTAGTTTTGCATTGGGCTGATCTGTGGGTGAAACTGATGCTAATCGAGATTCTATCAACTTCGGTTGCCGGGAAAATTCCACTGTACCCAATTTCGGGTTGCTTGAGAAAATGGGTTTCACATTGCAATAAGAACAGTGGGTAAGGATTGTTTAAGGTGAATTGCAAATTTGTTTTCTGGGATCTATTGGCTTGGACCAAAGTTTGAACTTTAGGTGTTTATTCATTGAGTGAGTTGTTCATGATTCTTGGTGTCTTTTGGTCCTTTCGTTTGGAAGCAATGCACAGTACAGTTCCCTCTTTTCTTGTTTATACATTATTGGAGATGGAAGAGAAATTAAGATTTTGTTTTTTTGTGGTCTTACATGGAATGATTGTCTTGAGATTGATTTCCTCTGTAGGTTACACAGGATGGATTCCGAATCTGTCGTGGACATGATAGAAGCCTCTTCAGGGGTCCATTTTTCTGGTTTCCACATGAATGGGCTGGCGACAAGAACAGTGCAGGAAATCACTTCGGAATCAGACGATATGCACAGACAGCCTTTTGTGATAGGTATGGTTAGGTAATAGTTTGTCCGAATAGTTTTCAATTAAGACAAGCTCCATGGAAATTCTTGATTTTAAGATTAGGCGGTTTGTGTCTTGGTGACTAGGTGTCGCTGGAGGCGCGGCTTCAGGAAAGACTGCTGTTTGTGATATGATAATTCAACAACTGCATGATCAGCGTGTTGTACTTGTTAATCAGGTAATTGGATTGTTTCCATGCATTCTTTTTAGATTACCTCTTCGCCCTTCTTCAGATATCATGAATCAGTGTATGAATCTTGTTGATGATTATCTGGTCATTATGATAGTCCAGAAACAGCAAAACTAAAGATCGAAGATGAATGATGTGGCAGGATTCGTTCTACCATAATTTGACTGAAGAAGAACTTGCTAGAGTTCATGAATACAACTTTGATCACCCGGGTGAGAATATCTTTGGAATGTGGCTGATTTCAATGATCTATTGGAGTCAATATCTATCTCTCTTTAACATTTTTTGCAATTCATTTGTGATGGCACCTTATTACTTTCTGGGAGTACAATGCAAAAAAAATCTCATGTTACATACTTTGCCGCCTCATCCATAAATCTTTGTTGGTTATGAAGTCTTGTGGTCATTGTCTTATTTGTAGATGCATTTGACACTGAGCACTTATTATGCTGTATGGAGAAATTGAGGCGACGACAAGCAGTGGATATTCCAAAATACGACTTCAAAACTTACAAGAGCAACGTTTCCAGAAGGGTATACATCTTTCTCATCAATGCAATTTGGGATGATTATCACTATGCTTCTATCTTGTTGAGGGTCTGACCAGAAATATGTTGTTATGATCCCAGACTCGTTGGAAAATGATACATTCATTTGAAAAATTGTTTTGCAGGTAAACCCTTCAGATGTTATCATACTCGAAGGAATACTATTATTCCATGATACTCGTGTCAGAGAGTTGATGAACATGAAGATTTTTGTTGACACGGGTAATTTTTCTCCGTTCTCCTTCCTCATGGATTGTATGCTGCAACTCTCTTGCTTTACTATATTCCTTCTCTGTTTTTATGGTACATGCCTGTTGTTGCTCTTGAGATTCCAAGTGAAGGAACAACTACTATATCTTGAGGAACGTACCAAACTCTTGAAATAAGCAGGGCAGCTACTTCACATTGGAATTTTTTCAATGCAGACGCTGATGTCCGTTTGGCTAGAAGGATCAAACGTGATACCGCTGAGAAGGGTAGAGATATTGGTGTGGTACTTGATCAGGTTAGCCCGCGTTATTTCTCCGTAATTTTGATTTGCCACCACTATCGTCTTCGGGATTAGCAATTAGTTCTTTATACTTTTCTTGCTTTGAATGCAATGTTAATTTCAACTTTTACCCGTGTATTCTCTAATGTATGTTCTTCCAATCTCGATATCTGGTGCAGTACTCAAAGTTTGTGAAGCCTGCTTTTGATGACTTCATTCTTCCTACGAAGAAATATGCAGATATCATAATTCCTCGTGGTGGGGATAATCATGTAGCAATCGACTTAATTGTGCAACATATTCGCACCAAGCTCGGTCAGCATGATCTCTGTAAAATATATCCTAATCTATATGTTATTCAATCAACATTTCAGGTATTGTACCTATGCTGATTTAACATCTAATAATCGCCATTTCTTATATACCTACAACATTCACATCTCCTTTTCCATCCTTAACTATCAGACAAGTGAGAGCTTATATTTTTAACTGGATATTGTGTTGTGCTCATGTTTTTTTTTCAGATACGAGGTATGCACACCCTTATACGAGATTCTCAAACAACAAAACACGATTTCATATTTTATTCTGATAGATTGATCCGGCTGGTAGGGTTAATTTCTCAAGATTACTATGCGGAATTTTCCTTTTTTGCATTTCTTATGCTCTCAAGTCTCAATCATAGTTATGTACATTTGGCAGGTTGTAGAGCATGGGCTCGGGCATCTACCGTTTACCGAAAAGCAGGTGATTACTCCTACCGGTAAGCTCGTTTGACAATATTTTTCTGCGGTCCGTTTATTGAATTCACCAGTAGTGCCCGTTGTAAAACTCTGGTCTTGCTCCATAATTGATCAAGAACTGGGTCACCTACCTGTTTCTGTTTTGTGAAACCAGGATCTGTATATTCTGGTGTGGATTTCTGTAAAAGGCTATGCGGTGTCTCTGTGATTAGGAGGTACTTACTGAAATCCCTTTCGCCTGTTTTTGGTTCATTATTAACCCGACTGTCTCAACGGCTAATATGAAATAAATGCTAAGTGGTGAGAGCATGGAGAATGCACTGAGAGCGTGTTGCAAAGGCATCAAGATCGGGAAGATCCTAATTCATAGGGAAGGCGATAACGGTCAACAGGTATAACGCAAGATGCCCGTCCAATTTTTCGGTTTGTGCTTTCCATATGCCTATGCCTAGATGTTCTCATTCCCGTTTTTCTCATTCTCAGCTTATCTACGAGAAATTGCCAAACGATATCTCGGAGAGGCATGTCCTACTTTTGGATCCTATTCTCGGGACAGGTGAATTACTCGTCTTTCTTCACTGTTTTTCACTCTTTTAACACCGATTTCATCCCTCTTCATTCTTCTTTTTCTCGGTGACTTAACGAGAAATTAAACTATAAATTCATTCACATGATTTTGCTTTGTCCATCTTCTCAGGCAATTCAGCGGTTCAAGCTATAAGCCTTCTTATAAGCAAGGGCGTGCCAGAGTCCAACATCATATTTCTAAACCTTATTTCGGTAACTTTCAGGAAAACACTTCTCTGGCAACCTCTTCCATTTTTCTGCATTGGCCTGAGATTCTCTTTCCGATTAAACCAGGCACCTCAGGGTGTTCATGTGGTCTGCAAAAGATTCCCGAGAATAAAGATAGTGACATCCGAGATTGAAATCGGTTTGAACGAAGAGTACCGTGTAATTCCCGGGATGGGCGAGTTCGGGGACCGATATTTTGGCACAGACGATGACTTTGAGCAAACAATGGAGTAGTAATCCATCCATGGCTCTGCACAAAACTATCCCCCAAAGAATCACCTTTACTTTCTTTCTGGGAATAATTTTGATTTTTTACTTGATTCAATACCATAATACCCCCCGTGAAGGGTTGATCTGATCGAACTCAGGTACAGTCTTGTTCTTGTACCATACATACATATATATATATATATATATATATATATATATATATATATATATATCTGAACATATAAG
>NW_010965372.1:1864253-1889570 GCF_000463585.1 Tarenaya hassleriana | reverse complement strand
CACACATACATATATATATATATATATATATATATATATATATATATATATATCCCTGAACATATGAGACTCCATATCCATAATACACTGTTGGTTTCCATGGAAGCTACTGCTTAGGACAAAAGCAGGTTGTGCTTTGATTCTAACAGTATATTCCTTGTGATATCATCTGTATATACAAAAAAAAAATGGCTGCAGGTTCTGAAGTCATTGTCCAGATCTCGTTTCTTGCCCTACAAGCAAACCCTGTATGCCTTTGTGGACAAGTACACAGTTACCTCCGAGATCTAAAATCTGTGAAAGGCGCCAGCTTTAGTGGTTTTTGGGTGTGTCTGTGTGTGTATACGTACACTCGATATGTATATGTGACGTGGGTTAACCGTATAATGTTGGAGTTTGATCCGTGTTTCATGTGTTAGCCGTGTTCTGTCTTCTTGAGAATAGATTTTGTTTTTCCCGCAATGGATTCCCCCTTGGATGCGGAAGTGGGTCCCACGGAGGATTTGTATTAAACCCTCAATCTGAGTTCCGGGGGATTTGGGCCACACGCGCCGTCGCCGGGGGAAAACGCCGGAAATATCTTCGGAAATAGGGATTCAACTTGACATTTTGATATGAGAGAGGCTCTGTTAACGAATATATGAGATGTGTAATAAAAAAAACACTGTTGGTATCCAAAAACACGAAGGAATAGAGAGTAACATGCCAAAGGGGTAAACATCATTCATCATTATCATCATCATCATCATGGGATATGTCGTAATGCTCTCCGAACATTACGAGGAAGCCAAGCCATCATTGGTTCGGTAGCTTCTGTCGGATGCCATGCCATGCCATGCAAATGTCAATGAAGTTCTCAGTCTACTGTTGTTTATTCATCCCGAGACGATCTCATCTTACGTTAACGTTTTAAATAACATGATCAAGTATGAAAACTTCTATTTTGGGCATATAATATATATATATATATATATACACATGTATATGTATAGATACACTTTGTTCATATCTCTCTTATGTCACCTTTTTTAATTTCTGTTTTCGGGTGAGTTGTGTCAAGGTGTCATGTTCATGTGCCGTATTAGAGAAGGGTAAGGGCTATTATACCCCAAACCCACCATATGGTTGCACCGTTCTAGCATCATGTACAATGTAATATGCGAACCCCACATGACATCGATGTTTCGTGGTCCGATCGATTTATTAAAAATTTCCGCCTTCAACATTATATATATATATATATATATATATTAAGAAAATATTATAAACATAACCATTGAACAATAAAGACATACATCTTCATTTCAATTCATTGGTTGGACTTCTTCTCAAACTTAGTTCGAATCTTTATTTTGAGAAAGATATTCACTTGGATTCTTCGATCTTTTGAAAGATGTAATTGGATCAAATATCCGATAAATTTTTGGATTATAAAAAAAATCATTGATTCGATTAGAGATATTCGAAATTAAATGTACATGGGAGATAGTAGTCACAATCATCTAGTACAAAAACGAAGAGAAGCAGAACCCGCAAACCACGATTGTCGTGACATGGCACTGCATGTGCTTCATTATGTGCACAATGGGGATTTTTCTCCAAAGAGCAAAGCCTTCAAACACAATCTCTTCACATATACACGTACATATGGGTATATATGTATGTATATAATATTATATAAGAGGGGTAATTCGTACAGCCAATGTTGGATGGAAAGTCATGTTCCGAGACAGCACATGCTCATGTGATGGGAGGCGCGTGGGTCCACGTGATCCACTCCCTTCTGTCTAAAGCCTCTCTCTTCCCTTAAAAAAAAAAATAAGCTAATAAACAACACTAGAGAGAATCTTTCCATCTTCATGTAACTCCAAACACTCCTCTCCTCTCTCTCTTCCCCCCCTTCAATAATTATATTCTCTGAATTCGTTTTTATCGTTTTGGTTCATGGAGTCCTTGTATGTACTATACATTGTGTTACATAAATTAGCAAGCTTTTATATGTTCATGTGAAGACGGTCGATTAACCTAAATTTTGGTTAATTCAACCGGTTTAAAAAAACGTAAAGTGTTTGTCCCGTCCCGAATTCAAATTTCAAATTTGGGGAGGGAACAAATAATCCAAATCAAATGACTGATTTATAGTCACGAAATTAATCTGGGTCTTTGGTGAAGGATGTCCGATTAAAAAAAATCGGTCGATTACAAAATCAAAATCAAGATAACCAATCATATGTACTTGTAAAAAAAAAATGAATATATTGTTATGGGTCTAACAAAAAGTATTTAAAAAAAAAAGGTGAGAACAGAACATCCTACCATGTGTGTTTTGTTGTGGCGTTTTACGTTCCCAAAAAAACAAGCATCCATTCCCATCTTTCCTTATCATTATTTATGTCTAATTTTCATTTTATTTTGGTTACATTACTTGCGAATTAAGCTAACGAAATAAATTACTTCGACCTATTTCCATAAATTTGGATTAAATAGAATCTAACATATCATATCATATACGAAAATTAATTTTTTTTTTAATTTATACAGACTCGTCCGAAAACGCAAACGAACAGTTAGACGATCCATGGGACGAGCCAACTAATCTCTCCGACGGCTGGGGTTTCCCTCCTGCTTTGATGACGTCGCTCTCTGGCCGGCCTCCCGCGTCAACGTGCCTAATCTCGTTGAGCATAGCCACCACGTCTCTCATCATGGGCCGATCCTCGGCCTTGTGGCTAATGCATAAGAATGCGACGGCTAGGGTTTGAAGCATCTCATGCATTATCGGGTCGGACCGACCACGGAACTTGGGGTCGAGAAGTTCTCCCGGTTCGTTTTTTCCGGCCAAGTGGTCCCGAACCCATTGACCCAAATGTGCACCGCCCGGTAGTCCCGGGTCCAACGGGTGTTTTCCCGTCAGAACCTCTAACAATACGATCCCGAAACTGTACACGTCGCTCTTCTCGGTTATCCGTTGGCCCGAGGCATGTTCTGTAATCGCAAAAATCACAAGATGGACTGTTAGATTCCTAACATTTAGACATAACCAACGTGAAATTACGAAATTAGATGGAGTTATTACTTACCAGGGGCCATGTACCCGTATGAACCGGCCAGGAGAGGTCGTTGGTTCGGTTTACTAGAATTGGTGTGACTGGTTATTACGGTTCTGGCTAAACCGAAATCGGCTAGGTACGGTTCGAACCGGGGGCCTAACAGAACGTTCATGGCCTTGACGTCGCCGTGGAGAATCGAGGGGACGCAGTCGTGGTGGAGATAAGCCAGCGCGTGGGCCACACCCAGAACGACGTCGTATCTCGCTTCCCAATCAGTGCCGCCGCCTTTTCCGGCGCCGTGAAGCAGAGAACTCAGGCTTCCGTTGGGGAGATAGTCGTAGAACAGGAGCTTCAAATTGCGGTTCGAGCCCCAACCCAGAAGTCGAATGATGTTCCTGTGTCGGATCGAACCGAGCGTGTTGATCTCGGAGTTGAACGCTCCGGTTTCTTCCGTCGACCACATCTTTTTCACGGCGAGGGTCTCGCCGGAGGGAATAGTGACGCGGTAGACGACGCCGGAGCTTCCGGTTCCGATTACGTTGGCAGATGTCAGATTCTTGACGATGTCGTCTACGGAGAAATCGAGTTTCTGATAAAGGGTCACTTCCCAAGAATCTTCTTCTTCGAGGAGACGCTTTCCGTCGATTCGGGCTCGGACCAGAGTGTAGACCGCGAGCAGGACGAGGACGGCGCTTGCGCTGACGAGGATCGACATGGTTAGTTTCATCGCTGATTTGTGTCGGCTCGAGGTTTCGAGGCTGTCGGATTGAGTTGAGATGCCATTGGAGATGTAGAGACCCTTGTTGGATGCGAGATCGGCGAGAGGGAGCTTCCGGAAGAACGGAGTGTTGGGCAATTCGCCGGAGAAATCGTTGAAGGAGACATTGAGAGAGACAAGGTTCTGCAGATTCGCTAAGACATTCAAGTTTCCGGCGAGTCTGTTGTGTGAGATGTCGAGAACTCCGAGTTTGATCAGGCCGGCGAATTCCGAAGGGATTTCTCCGACAAACCCATTGCAGCTGAGGTTCAGAGAGATCGCCAGAGACGGAATACGACCCAATTCGCCGGGAATTTCGCCGGTGAACGCATTGTCGCCGAGATTGAGAAGCTGTAGATTCCGACAGGACAATATTTCCCTCGGAATCTCACCGGAAAGACGGTTTCTTGCGAGATTGAGCTTTGTCAGCTCATTCAGCGATCCGATTCCACGAGGAAGAAGACCCGTGAGAGAGTTATCAGAGACGTCGATAAACTGCAAGCTGGTGGGGAGTGTATTCGGCAATGAACCCATGAGACCGTTCGAGTGAAGATCGAGAAACTCGAGGCTGAAGCATCCTGAGATGGACGGAGGGATGCTTCCGACAAGATGGTTGTTGCTCAAATCGAGAAAGTTTAGATTTTTCAGGTTACCCATCTCCGCCGGGAGATTTCCGGCGAGTCTGTTACCGTTTAGTCTCAGTCGGTACAGATTCGTGCAGTTTCCTATGTCGGGTGGTATGAATCCGGACAAGTCGTTGGACAGAAGCAGAAGCTTTGTCAGATTTCGTAACCGGAAAATATCTTTCGGGATCGAACCAGAGAGGCTGTTGTAAGAAAGATCGAGAGCTTGAAGCTCTTCACATTGGGATAGACTGTATGGGATGTTTCCGGTTAACTTGTTCTGCCACGCGAAAAACATCGTCAAGCTTTTCAGGTTGCCCATCAATGGCGGAATCTCGCCGGATATCAGGTTGTTGTCGATTTCCAAATGCGTCAGCTTCGTGCAATTCGCGAGTTCCTCAGGGATCGTTCCCGATATCTGGTTAACGCTGAGCTGAAGCTCCTGGAGATTCTTTAGGTTACCGAAACTCCTCGGGATGCTTCCGGTGAGGAGATTTTCAGACAAATCGACAAGCCAGAGATCGAGGCAGTTCCCGAGCTCGACCGGGATTGTCCCGACAAGATTGTTCTGCCATAGGAGCAGACTCTGCAACTTCTTGAGATTCCCAATGGTCCTAGGAATCGAACCCGAAATCGAATTCTGGTACAAGTATAGATTCTGCAGCTCAGCACAGTTGCCGATTTCTTCTGGGATCGGACCGGACAGGAGCGAAGTGTACAGAGCTATTGTCTGAACACGTTTCAGATTCCCGATCGACGCCGGAATTACACCGGAGAGACTCGTCTCGGCGAGACCCAACATCACAAGATTCTCGCAGTTACCTATCTCCCAAGGAATCTTACCTCTGAGATTCTTGTTCCCACCTCCACGGAGAACTCGTAGATTCTTCAACTCTCCGATTCTCCTCGGAATCTCTCCACTCAACTGGTTGTCGTAGAACGTCAGTTCGACGAGGCCGGAGAGATTCCCGATCTCAGACGGAATCTGTCCTTCGAGGAAATTCGTGTTCAGGTACAACATCCTGAGTTTCTTGAGCCTAAAGATTCCGACCGGGATTCCGCCAGACAGAGAATTATCGGACAGGTCGAGAACCTCGAGCCCCGACAAGTCTCCGAGCTCGTCGGGGATTGGTCCGGTGAGATTGACGCCGGACAAGACGAGGGAAGTGAGTGAGTTGAGTGACCGGAGACTCACCGGCGGCGGACCTTGCAAGTCCGCCGTGCCTTTGAGCTGAATCTCGGTGACTTGGCCTCTCCGGTTGCATCTGATCCCGACCCATTTGCAGGGACTGGAATCTCCGGCGGTCCAGGAAGCCAAGGCGGCGCCGGAGATGTTAAGTTGGGATTTCCATGACAAGAGAGCTTGACCCTGCTCGTCAATGGAGAAGCAGGGGAAGATGAAGAAGAAGATGGAAACTAGGAAGAGAACGAAAAAGAAGGAGAAGCTACGGTTTCGTGGCATCGGAGAAGAGATTCGAAGAAGGAGAAGGAGAGAAGTGTGCGTTGGGATTGTAAAGCAGAGAAGGCCATGGAGCTGTCTAGTTTTAGATTTTGTTTATAGAAATAAATAGAGAGAGAGAGAGAGAGAGAATGTGGATCCCAAAAAGTTGAAACAAAAATCCCTATCGTAAACTTAATTTTTTTTAAATTTTAATAAATGGTTAATGTTTTTGGGTAAATAAAAGAATATTAATGTTACATCTAATAAGGCCATCAGTTTTGAAACCAACAAAATTTCCTAAGGGCATGAATAAAAAATAATCTGTAATTATGGGAACTAAAAAAAGGAAATTATTGCAAAAAATATATATAAACAAAATTATAAGAATGAGAGTGGAAAATGACATAAGGCTAAAAGGAGAATGAGATGTCCATCTTTCACTTTCACTGCACCAACTTCATGGTTTTGCCACCCCCACCTCTTCTCTTCCCCCTTCTCTTCTTTGTTATTTTTCGTTTGTCTTTTCCAATATGAAATAATACTAATAATCATAATAATAGAATGCATTTATCAATTAGTAGTTTACATGGTTAGAAGAAAAAAAAAAGTAAGCGAATTTATTATTTTTAGGAAGTGGGTATATGGTGGTGATTTATAATAATAATAATAAATAAATAAATAAATAAAGAAAATCAGAGATCTACTTTGGGTCTGAATTCGATAACTAAAAGTAAAACAAAGGAATCTGAAGAGTGAAATGCACATGCAATTCAAGCCCGGAATTTATGTGAAGATTAAAATATGTTTAGTTAATCTTCTGCCACGTCTGTTCATCTTGTCGGTCCATTTCTCTAGCTGTAATACTCATGCATACACCATCATGCATAAATGCTTATTATATGCATTATACACATATCACAATTTGTTTACACTAATTTTTTTCCAAAATAATAACAAAAATGTATCGTATATTTGAATTTCTTTGAGGCTGCCACAATTTTTCATGATTAATTTTGCCTGTTTCTACACTTATACAAAATGAATTATCGCATTTAAAACATAAACCTTGATTTTTGTGACATTTTAATATTTATGATATTCGATTTCAAATATTAGATTCTCAGAAAATATAGTCCAAGCGGTAGATTTTAAGAAAATAAAAAAAAAATAAATGGAGAAAAATGATAAATTCAAGTTCATGAGTCAAGCATCATCATCATGTCATGAGATTGAACACCCATCTCATGACACATGCCATTGTAGCTACTCCAAAATTTTATATATATATATATATATATATATATATATGGACCATTTCCAATATTGTTGTTTATTCTAAAAATAATTAGTTTTTTATAGTGGGTATTCTAATTGCCGTAAATTGCATACGAAATTGGCGATATATAGTAACTATGTTCATTTCATTATTTGGACCGTTTGTTACTTTATAGAGCACAAATATTCTTTTTCATAATAGAAGATGCATTATTGTTATGCATTAATGGTAACGAGTTCATTTTTCATAAAAATGGCACTATCGGATCTACAATACGACATATATTAAATAAAACATATGGGCCAACTAACAAACTTTACAAGAATCTAGACATTATGAAATTATTTATTTTCAATAAGAACGAATTTTATCGATTTAAACAGAATAATACGTAATTATATAATTTATAAAGCAATAATTAGTTTATTTTTTGTATACAGACAAATATTAACAATTTCGCTAAAGAGTAACGCCAACATTTAGAAAGAACTATACATTTTTATTTATAGAAATCATATATCGAAATGTTTTTGTGATAACAAATTTTAAATACTATAAGAAAACAAATAATTGGACAGATGAAGGGTTTTAAATGAATGAAATTCTCATGATTGGAATAATTAATTAATTTTTATTTTAAAAATATAGAAAGAGGCAGAAATTATGGTCGGAATATGTAATAAAATTAAAAACCAAAAATATATGATGAGTTAAATAGAATGGTCCATGGGGAGATTAAAGTGAAAAGAGAACCAAAAGCCAACAAACAAGAAGGAAGTAAAGAGACAGCAAAAGGTGTAAGAGAAAAAACAAAGACCCAACTGGATTTTGCCATTTTTGTGAATATTTTCTTGTGAAATCTTATAAATGGTCCCTTTTATTGTTTTTCATTGTTTTTTTATTGCCAAAGTGCATTGCATTTGAATTTATTTTTAAATTTCAAATAAAAGATTCGAACATTTTCTATATTTTTAAAGAAAAAAAAAACAAATTGCATAGGCTGTAAAAATGTGACCACAATAAATAATTTTTATTATTATCTAAAAATGTTTAAACTCTAAAAAATTAAGTTTTAGTTAGCATTAGATAAAGTCACCGACGATGCCTGTGGTTGGTAATAAATGTGTTAATGTTAAGTAGATATAATATCATTTAAAGGTAAATTACTATATTTGTGTCAAATAATATGCTATCAAGAGATCTACCCTAATAATATTGCAATATATGTGTGTGTATATATATATATATATATATTATATGAATTACAGAAGTAAAAAAAATGGCATTGAAAAGGATTTTTAAAATTAACAAAATTCAAAAATTATAAATTCAATTTTTTTAACCTTTTAAAATTATTTAATTGAATAGATTTAAGTTATTTGATTTGATAAATTTACTACGGAAAATCTCAAAACTATTCTGTATAAGCCATATAAAGTAATATTAACCCAAGTCGTTTTATCACTGAGACCATAACAAACAAGGATATAATTAATAACGTCATTAAATTTATATCGATATAACAGTGTATATAATATTTACTTATTTGTTAACTGAAGGAAGACGTTGAGTAAATGTAAAATTATTTAAGCATATAGTGTAATATAAATAGAGGATTAAAAGGATTGTAGTGTATCACTCGCATGTTTTATTTATTTATTATTATTATTATTTGTAATGATAAATGGTGATAATATATATAACAAAATTAAGACAAGTCACAAGATGAAAATGGAGAGTTGAAGACAGGCCGCGAGCAAGATCTGAATCTAAATCACGTTTTGATTAGAATATAGATTAGGTCAGAGATCTCATCACATGTCGAGTGGCCTAACACATGTGTCTTTGTGCTTATGTGGTTTGATTAAGAGTTTCTTAATCGCTTAATCACGCCATTATGTGAATGCTAACAACGGGACGATTGTGATCTGTGATGGGCAATGTATATATATATATACATATATATATATATATATATAGTTAATTTTTTTTGTCTGTATTTCGGATTTTAAGTTTAAAATTTTCCACTTGGTCCCTTGTGGGTACACACTAGGAGAAGCAATCCAAGAATGTAATTGGTGTCAATAAAATACTTAAGTGTGGAAAAGAAATGGAGGTCGATTTATATTATTCTTTATTATTAATACGAGGGGAGTCTGACAATTCCTCTCTAGCAAGAGGTTGTGGGTTCGAAACCCATGTATGAAAACTTTTTTTGAACCGGTCAGTTTTAAGAGGCTGGTTTACCTGCTCTGCGTGGTTTGTCGGCTACTGCATAGGAGTACAGTGAGTTTTCTTAGGTCCGCGATGCTGTCCTGATATCGTTCTCGTCCGGTCCATGGGTTGAGAGGTGTTGCGGTGTCCGATGTCCGACCCGAAGGATTGTAGGATAGGGGTTTCCCATCGTAACAAAAAAAAAGAAAAAAAAATGGGGTTCGATCAAAATTTATATTATTCTTTATTATTAATTTGACGATCCAATGCATATATATATATATATATATTATATTGGCGATAATGTATTTTTTTTTTAATTTCTCATGGGTGACCATGTTAATAAACATTCATTGGTTGCACCAATCATGCATGCACTACACCCCTGTCTTAAGAAGACAAATATATATACTATATACTATACTTGCAAAATAGTAAGTCTACATCCATGTCTACTAAAATATAACTATGAGTACACATCTTATAAAAAACCCATTCTATATGAAATTTGACCTTACAATTTTTTTTCTTCATATAATTCAAATTGAGATCCATATTTAAATTTCTTTAACATTAGTATATTCTTTTAGGCGAGCCAAAACATATATTACAAAAACTTATATGTATGTTATGGTATGGTATGGTATGTATGTATGTATGTTATGATGTGAAATGGGGCCCAATACGGTGTTATAAGAGGGGAACCATCATAAGGAGCTTTAGGGGGTGACAGGAACCACACGTGCATGCTCACCCCTCGAGCCTATGGATTTGCACACCTAATCCATCATGCATTACATGTACTTGAAGAATACAAAAAAAATAAGATAACACAATGCAATAACCAAAAAATTTAAATTTAAATATAGTGTTCAATTATTGATATATTTACGTTACGTGCCTCCAAAACAAGATTTGTCACTTTGTCCTCCCCTTTGAAAAGATATGCGCCCCTCTCTTTTCAATTTATCGTTATGTGTTTTATTATATGATTTGCCTTTAGTACTACTTTCATATAATAATAATAACAACAACTCTGCATAATCTAATTATTATTTATTCATAATTTTCATTCGGAAATTACTGCAAAATATATTTTACTTTCATCATGAATTAAAAGAAAATTATTTGTATATATATTCTTTGCTTAGGCAATAGTGTTTGGCCATCTAATCATCACTTACCAGATGACACATATCTATACACCCATATAAATAAATATGTGTATATATATACGTGTGTGTGTGTGTGTATTTGAGATATGTATTTACCTTTATTTTCTCCTTTTCCACTCGTTTAATTTTCTCAGCTTTTTTTTTACCTTTCCGCTTGATTTATCTTTTTTCTTCTTTCCTCTTTTTTTTTTCCTGTTATTTTAATATTTGGAATAATGATATTTTTAGCCTTTTTATTTGCCTTTTTATTATTTTTTTACCATGGCTTTTGTGAAAAGAAAAATAATATACATATAAATATGACGAACTTTGGACTATACCTAATCTGCAGTGTGCTTTTAAAAACTGAGATGGCTTAGTGGAGAAGATGGGCTTTTGCTGTCAACTAATCAATTGTTTTAAGATTTAATTTTAAAAAATCGAGATATTATTATTACGTGTAATCAAATAATATAATAGTGTTATAAAAGGGGTTTAATGTAATGGAAGGTCCATATTAGAGGGTCAAATATTCTTTGGTCCCTTATTTTTTCCTTGTTTCCCGGACTCGGGTTTCGCTTCTCATATTTCTTTACATAACTTAACACAAATAACATATTTTTTTTTGTTAATTTTTTTTTCCACAAATAAAAACGGAATAGTATAAAAATGTATGATTGAAAATATGTTATATATTAATTATATTATGCCCAAAAAAGAAGAAGGTCGAAAGATATACGTAGAGGCTCCTTGTCTTATGCCGGGAGACTTTCTCTTTAAACAAAGAAAACTATCACTTGCGACAATAATGCCGAGGCCCTCGTATTTTTAATATTTTTTTATCAACGGTCAAAATTAGAATGCTAATTAAAGTCGGTCTTTACATCGTGGGGCCCAATGTGTAAGCCCAAAACTTCCATGTTGGGCCCAACTCTCAATGGCATAACAAGAGATATGTACAACTGTTGCGTGTTTCAACATTTAAAAAAATAAAAAATAAAATAAAAGAAGATAATCAAAGTTTGATAATCTTGATTAAAGCCGGTTCCAAAGTAGGCAAAATCTTTTAACATAGCGGGGCCCATTTTATAAGCCCCAAAATTCTATTGTGTGTAACCGTGTTTCAACAATTTGTTTGGAGGAAAAAACAATAATTAGGTGGCCATCTCGGATTCGGATTCGATTTGGTTATATTTTCGGATTCAATTATTTCGATTATAAAAAAGCTATAATCACTCGGTTTATATATAAATTTCGGTTCAATTCGAATTCACTTTTAATATAAAAAATTATTGTTTTTCGGTAATTTTTTTAATCGATTCGGTTTGATTTTGATTTTTCAGATTTAGAGAAATCGGTTATTATATCTCATTAGGATTGGTTTGACAAATCGATGAATAAGCAAAATGACATCGCTAACAATAATCATAAAGAAAATCACTTGGATAATTGTGGTTCAAAGCTAAACCAAAGGCATTTGGTTTCTAATTAGGGCCCATTTGGTAAAATTTGACGTTAGAAACACAATAGAGACAAGCTTATAACAAAACTGATCCCATTTCCATCTTCTTCTGTTGCTAAAGGAACATCACAGAGAAACTGCAGCAAACATCATCATCAAGCATTTTTCTTTCTAACATGATCAAGGACAAGATCTTTAATACGTCTTTTCTCGTAAGCTCATCTCCCGAAAACCCTTAGCACGGAAGACGTGAGGGCGGAACTAAGAAACTTCATGCTGGATGATCCGCCCGGGAAGTAGGAAATACAGTAGTAACCCAGTGCTAGAACCTGTTGATTCATGGAGCAGATTGTCAGCATAATTCCTGAATTCGACATGGATGCTCCAAAGCAATAGCCGTTATGATTGTTTTAGACCGATGATGAATGAGAAGAGGGAAAGAACAGTTCATGTTATTCTACGGTAATCTGCAAATACTATGGTTTGATATAGTTCAAGATAAAGCAGCAGATAATCCTAATTGATCCATCATATTTCATAACTTCATGTCCAGAGAGTCTAAAACAGCTATCATGTTCGAAGCAAGAACTAGAGAGGAGAATTTGCAAACATGGATAGTGTATTGTAGATGAAGCCACGTACTTACCTGCAACACAGAGAAGAGCACGGAGAGGATGTAGCTATGGAGGACCATTGAGACATATATGGTACCAACCATTGTGCCAATGAAACCTAGGGTTAAAGGAAGTCTCTGGAGAAAAAAACAACAGATAACAAAAAAAATTGGCAAGTGATTTTCAGACATGACAGAAGACAAGATTATGGTTTGGGGGATGATATACCTCTTTTGATGACATATGTGAAAGCTGATTCTGTGGGCCACGGAGAGCAAAGAAGGATCCGATAATGAATCCGCATCCGAGGGTGAAACAGATTGCGAATTTCTGAGGCATAATCACCATGACCGGAAGGAACATTGTAAAAGCAATGAAGATGAAGAATACACCGGTTGCAAGAAATAGACCAAAATACATCAGAGCTTTTCCCGAAGACATACTGCTGGTCGCCGACTGCAGATTCCCGGGTAGATCTCTAACTCCTTTTGAAACCCTGAAACCATTTGGGTTCAGAGACAATGAAACATAAAAATGGACAGATGAACATTTTCACTTATAAACACCAATATAAGGGCACACATACAGTTCGTCAAGCAGCTCTGAACATAACAGACATCGATCATCTTACAAGGTCCATAGTTCCGGCTCAGGGCAAATGTAAGCAAACGCATCAACCTAAAGTTCTAGGGACGATCTAAAAATCTGAACTCTGCTCCCAATTCTCTTAATTTCAGCACACTTCTACAACTCTATACAATGATTATCAACAAGAGAGCTCCTTTCATGGAAGATTCGTAACGATATACCAAATACCTTTGATGATGCAGTAACTGAAGAACTTATCAGAATCCTTCGCTATGAAGAATCCGAGTATGAGCAGTTCTCATCAAGAAATCTACCAAAGTAGCTCTTCTCCACCACAAATAATCTAAATCGCAATTGCCCAGATTCAGATTCTCAGTCTACTGCACTGATTCACGAGCACCCAGATTCTCACGAACACACACAAAATCTCATATTCCCAAATTCAAATCATTAGATAAACCCAAAAGAGCAGCGGGATCCATCGAAAGGCCCCCCAGATTCGAGAAGAGATCATAAGGCTTACACACTGAATGTGCCGGAAACAGTGTCGTTGGCAGATCTAACGGCGGATTCGATATCGAACCCGAAGCTTCCGCCTCCTCCGGCATCAGCATCTTGCGATGCAGCGTATGAATTCCAATCGGCGAGGAGAGACGTCCCCGTTTGCTGCTGATCTCCGCTCATCGAAAACCACCCTTGCATCTCTAGGTTTCTAAAATTTCCCAGGAAAATCAAACAGCCAGAAAAAAAAAACAATCGTAGAACGTAGAAGAAGAAAGGAATTCGAATTCGAATTCGAGCTCGAGCTATTATATCACGTTGATCTGCGAATCTCTCGAAAAGCGTCTCTTCCCGGTATTTAATCTTATATGAGGGTATGTATGTACGTATATATATATAAAGAAAATAAAAGAGAAATATTTAGAAACGTTCTTCAAGCATTTCTCTTTTGAGATTTGCCAAAATTCCACTACGAAGAACAAACCCATCAAACTCAGTAATGATATAATGGTTTCCCAATCAATCAAACCTAATTTTAATATGAATGGAAGTGGAAAGCAGATACACACATATACACGCATGTTCATCTTCCAAACTCCAAATCCGAGGTTTTTGTGGCAGTGACAAGGCAAAACACCATAACCAAGGTCAGAAACTCTGCCAAACAAACGACACAGTTATAACACTTTCAAGAGCTGAACCTCAAAGACCAGCGGCTCTTTGGCATGAGACAGAAGGCTACGACGTGGTCCAAACTGCATTCACAACACCACATAGACAGAATGGAATATGATGAGACAGAGCGTTTGAGATTGAGATGTAACATTGGCCAGATGGCATGAGGTAGAAGGAAGACGAGGTTACCTCTTCGGGGATCGGCTTCAGTGTCTCCTTTACGTACCCTTCAGACGGAGGTATCAAAGCTCTACGCTTTCCTGGGCCAAATATATGGGAGAGAATTTCGTCACAGGAACAGGAAGTACATCAAAGGACCAGAAAATTGTGGTGGTTTTCCGGTTTTACCTCCAACTCTCATGCCCATTAAGACTTCCTTCAAGCCCTTTATGATCTGCCGTGAAAAGAAAGAAAAAGCTTATTCCTTTCGATCACCATATCACATTATACACAGATAGGCAACATGTCGTATATAAACTCCAACTCCAGTTTATGAATGCTGGGTTGAGGGGAAGTACTTGGTCCTCATCCAACGGAAGTTTGACAGGAGAGCTCTCTCCACTGAATTGGTCCACAGTACTGGATTAAGACATGAGAAGTGTTAAAAGGTACCAACTTTGCATGAAATATATAGTACAGGATCTGATGGAGATTCCACAGGGCCATGAGGGTTTATCATGAAATTACCTATGAACAAAATATCCATTTGCACGCCTGCAAACATAGTTCACCTCAACCAGGTCACCTTCATGAGCTTCTGGTCCTTCCCCTTCAAGAATCTCTGCGAAAGGACAACCACAAGTTGAGAATCCAATACACAGACAACAAGGCAGAGTATCCATCACTTCCTTTTCATTTAGACAAGTATCCTAATCCTGACCTTGTCAGAAAATCTATTGTGACCATCTGTGATATAGTTTTCCATCAAATTAACATCCGCGAGAATCTTGCCACACCATGGTTATTATATTGTGTAGCCACAGTCTCAAGAATAAACCACCTACGGGAATCCTAAGCTCAATAGATCTAGTTTTGTTGGAGGCCATAGAGCACTTTGGTTTCCATCCCAAGCCAAATTCAATCCAGGATCATCAGTCTTTGCTTATTTCTATGTGTTCTATAGTTATCTGAAGAAACAGAACAAGCAGCAGAATCCTCTGACAGGGATAGTACCTTGAATTCGCACACCACTAGGGAGCTTCAAAGTCCTGGGTTCTTCAATCACCAAACAAAGTAAACATAGGATGAGATATTTAATCCAGGAACTATTGAACAAGCAACGAGTGGAAAGAAATTCTTCTTCTCCGTCTTCATATCATCCAACTTTCTCACACTGCAACTCAATCCAGTTCATAAGTTAAAAGATAATCCTTTCCCACGTTGCATGGCCTTTTAGATCTTTTGCACCATGGATGACATAAAACACATTGAAAGGGAAGCCCAAATGATCAGAGTATGATCAAATTAACAACCTCTCTCCTCAGTACAAAGCATGAACATGGCGCGTAACGAGTAGAGCTATTACAATTCACGGTCTAAAGAGAGTTCATTTCGGCTAATTCAGTAATAGAACAGCTCAAAGACGATACTTGTTTTACCTAGTCACTTCAGGTTCCTTCATCTCAGCCGCCAAACCAGGAAGATCGAGGAGCGACAGGACCGAACCCAACCCAGAGAGCTGCAAAAACATCCTACGCGGAAACTCTACGGTCTTAATCGACGAGAATCGAACACGAAGCATTCCGGAAATTCCATTCCTAGAGTTGTTCGACACACTGCTCAGTTCAATCACCGGCAACGTCACTTCCAAATCCCAAGAAAGCCAAACCAATCAAATCAAATCCCACAATCAACAATGCCATAACGAAGAATTTGAATCTCACCTTGGAGGCGAGAAAGGACGAGGAAGAAGATGAACGATCTCCATTATCTCCGTAGCCGTCGATTTTGGCCACCCCTCCAGTTTGTGGATAAAGACGCTTTATTTTTTCTCTTATTGTTTTTTTTAACATAAAAAACTCTTCAAAATATATAGTGTTTTTAAAATTTAAAATTTATAGATTTATAAATAAATAGTACATATATTCACGTATTTTTTTTGGTTTGAATGGAGATTGATACACGCGCTCTCTTGGCGAGTGAGTTTACATTTCCCATTTCACAGAAGGATCTAGAAACCCTAGAGAATCCCACTATATAATCTTCAATCGTTCCACGTCAAGCATCTCTCGCATTCTGCTTCAAAGGGAAATTCACTTCAATTGTGTCGATCTATACTTCTTCGTCTTCCGTTGCGAAACCCTAGAGGTCGTTGTGGTTCGGAGATGGCGGACACTGAGACGTTTGCCTTCCAGGCGGAGATCAACCAGCTGCTCAGTCTTATTATCAACACCTTTTACAGCAACAAGGAGATCTTTCTCCGTGAGCTCATCAGCAACTCCTCCGATGTACGTATTCTCTCCATCTCTCTCTCTCTCTCTATCTCTCTAGCTCTATGTATGTGTGTGGATTTGATGTGCTTGTGAGAAAGTATGCATTTCTGCTCGTTAGGTCTACATGTGTGAGAGTGTAATTGCGGTAGCTGAGTGGGTTATAGGTTTGTAGGTTACGTTCTGACGATAATCTCCGTAGTGTTGATCAGGGATTCATTTTAAGTAGGTTTTGATCGGAATTGGAGTCTGGGGCTTGATTGAGCTAATATCTGAAAGACTAGGAGTAAGAATTATTCGATAATCTTTACAAAGTGTAACCGCAGTGATCTAACAATCATAGTATCGAATTGCCTTTTGTTGTCGGTTATGTTCTGACCAGTGGCTTGTACTCGTGAATTTATTCGTTTGACCTGGTTACCCTTCATTTCTCATGAACAGGCTCTGGACAAGATTAGATTTGAGTCTTTGACCGACAAGAGCAAGCTCGATGCTCAGCCAGAGCTCTTCATCCACATCATCCCTGACAAGGCCAGCAACACCTTGTCTATTATTGACAGTGGGGTCGGGATGACCAAGGCAGGTGAGTACTAATGTTGCAGACAGAGCATGAAAGATTTTCTGCTTTTTTGTGGCTGACTATTTCATATATCTTTCCCTGATGTTCTGTTGTTGTGTTGTGCAGATTTGGTCAACAACCTCGGTACGATTGCCAGGTCTGGTACCAAGGAATTCATGGAGGCATTGGCAGCTGGTGCTGATGTGAGCATGATCGGGCAGTTCGGTGTTGGTTTCTACTCGGCTTACTTGGTTGCTGATAAGGTCGTTGTCACAACAAAGCACAACGATGATGAGCAATATGTGTGGGAGTCCCAAGCCGGTGGGTCCTTCACAGTGACCAGAGATACCTCTGGGGAGATCCTTGGTAGGGGTACCAAGATTACTCTCCACCTCAAGGAAGACCAACTAGAGTACCTTGAGGAGCGTCGGCTCAAGGATTTGATCAAGAAGCACTCTGAGTTCATCAGCTACCCGATCTCTCTGTGGGTTGAGAAGACAATCGAGAAGGAGATCTCTGATGACGAGGACGAGGAAGAGAAGAAGGATGAAGAAGGAAAAGTTGAAGAGGTAGATGAGGAGAAAGAGAAGGAAGAGAAGAAAAAGAAGAAGATCAAGGAGGTTTCTCATGAATGGTCTCTTGTGAACAAGCAGAAGCCGATCTGGATGAGGAAACCTGAGGAAATCACCAAGGAGGAGTACGCTGCTTTCTACAAGAGTCTTTCCAATGACTGGGAAGAGCATTTGGCCGTCAAGCACTTCTCGGTTGAAGGACAGCTCGAGTTCAAGGCAATTCTCTTTGTCCCCAAGAGAGCTCCGTTCGATCTGTTCGACACGAAGAAGAAACCCAACAACATAAAGCTCTATGTCCGACGTGTCTTCATCATGGACAACTGTGAAGAGATCATCCCAGAGTACCTCGGCTTTGTGAAGGGTATTGTCGATTCCGAGGACTTGCCTCTCAACATCTCGAGAGAGATGCTGCAGCAGAACAAGATCCTCAAGGTTATACGCAAGAACCTGGTGAAGAAATGCATCGAGCTCTTCTTCGAGATCGCTGAGAACAAGGAAGACTACAACAAATTCTACGAGGCGTTCTCGAAGAACCTCAAGCTCGGTATCCATGAGGATTCCCAGAACAGGACCAAGATTGCGGAGCTGCTCCGCTACCACTCCACCAAGAGCGGTGACGAGTTGACAAGTCTCAAGGACTACGTGACGAGGATGAAGGAAGGACAGCAGGACATTTACTACATCACTGGCGAGAGCAAGAAGGCCGTAGAGAACTCCCCTTTCCTCGAGAAGCTGAAGAAGAAAGGGTACGAAGTCCTGTTCATGGTCGATGCAATCGACGAATACGCGATCGGACAGCTGAAGGAATTTGAGGGGAAGAAACTCGTCTCTGCCACCAAGGAGGGTCTGAAACTCGAAGAGTCCGAGGACGAGAAGAAGAAGAAGGAAGAGCAGAAGGAGAAGTTTGAGGGTCTGTGCAAGGTGATAAAGGATGTGCTGGGAGACAAGGTGGAGAAGGTTGTGGTCTCGGACCGTGTGGTGGACTCACCGTGCTGTCTGGTGACGGGAGAGTACGGATGGACGGCCAACATGGAGAGGATAATGAAGGCACAGGCGTTGAGGGACAGTAGCATGGCGGGGTACATGTCGAGCAAGAAGACGATGGAGATAAACCCGGAGAATCCCATCATGGATGAGCTGAGGAAGAGGGCCGATGCCGACAAGAACGATAAGTCGGTGAAGGATCTTGTGCTGCTGCTGTTTGAGACGGCTCTGTTGACATCGGGGTTCAGTCTCGATGACCCGAACACGTTCGGGAGCAGGATCCATAGGATGCTGAAACTCGGTCTGAGCATTGACGACGAAGCTGGGGAGACCGAGGGGGATGCCGACATGCCTCCACTTGAAGACGACGCTGAGGCTGAGGGAAGCAAGATGGAGGAAGTCGACTAAGTCTGATATCACTGGTGCAGTTTTTTTTTTTAATCGTTTTAAGACAATACCCTTTTCTTTTTATCCTCCCTTTCCAAGTTGAGAAACCTTTGTCCGTTTCGGGTTTTGTAGCTCAACTCTGCTGCTAGTTGCTGTTGTTGGCGACATTTTATCGCGTAATCTCTAATTCCGAACGATTCCTGCCGGTTTCTTCTATTTGGGCACATGCCCTTCCCAGACTGTGGTCCGTAGTATAAAACGTTACATGGTCGGTAAGCTTTGTTATTCATGAAACTATGGAAATTACTCATCTATGTTTGGGGTCTAGCTATGCCTTATGTATCTCTTTAAAAACTAAAAATTCAAGAATTTAGTTTTGATTTCAGACACGCACGCCCTGGACAGCTATATTGGTGATGCAAACATATATATGTATATATATTGTATACAACAGCGCAAGCAACAAGGCATAAGCTAAATTTCACCTCCGGTTTTCAAGTTCATGAGCAATTTTTTTTCTCGGGCAATAATAATAAGCTTTGGTAGACATTGCAAAGATTCGGAATGTATCTACAGATGCAAATGGGAATAAAATAAAAATAAAACAACAAACAAATGTGCAGAGAGAGACAACAAAAATCTTGAGAAAGAGCTTGTTTTTTTTCCCCAAACGAAAATAAGACAACACAAAACAAACCTCTCAGATGCATCAGGTGTCCTCAACCTGGGAATGGAACACAAAGCTCGGGAAAGTGGTCGTGATATCCCTGCACAATCACCCACCACATTAACACCCAATCACCCCAAGAAACAACACACCCACATGGTCCGAAGAGAAGTGTTTTGGCAATTTGGAGAGGAGACTCACTTGAGATACTGAAGAGTCATGTTCTTCAGAAGGGATGGATGCCTGATCACAAGGTTTCTCCACTCCTCCTTGTCTATCTTCCCGTCGTGTTTCGTGTCCGCTTCTTCGAACGTCTGCCACATGTCACTTTCACCCTCTTCAATCCAATCTACTGTCCATAACCAACTATGGAGAATACACACACACACGTATATATATATACACGTGTATGTATATGTATAGCATTGTAGGGAGTCGTACCTTGTCGATTATACTCTCGATGACTTCATCAGACAGGTTCATCCCAGACTCGGCAAGTGTAGCCACCACCATCTGCTTCACCTCCTGCCTCTCTATGAAGCCTTGCTGCTTCAGATCATACAGCTGAAACGAAACTGCAAATACGGTTTTCATTAATAAACACTCACACCGAGAAACCCCATCGGAGGAGATTTTGACTCGGTTCCTTTTTTTTTAAAGATAACTAATAACTTGAGACGCACAGTCGATCTTATCGTCTATAGGCGCATTTGGATGAAAGACAGAGAGCGCGCGTGCAAACTCCTCAAACCCCAGTATTCCATTGTGCTTCGTGTCGAACAAGTCAAATACCTGTGGTCAAATGCTTTTTCATGTGTCGGGTCTTGATAAATGACTAAGTAGAAAATAAAACACTTTTGGCAGAGATACGTACCCGATCGGCAAACAAGCTCTCTTTTTTATTCGTCTTGAATAAGGCCAACTGAAACTCTTCCTAGAGATATAACAATAACACAACATTATGAAGCAGTTGGGGAGAAAAACCCAAGGAGGAAGATTATTAGGAGCTAATAATAAGCACATACAAATGGGAAAGATTGTATTAATCATACCTTGTTTATCAGGCCATCATCAATCACGGCGCTGCTGATTTTCTTGAAGAGCTCATAAAGAGCTTCTATTTCACTCACACTAACTGCAATCAAGCAAAGTTCGTTAGAAATACTCAAATTCCTTGAATGGATGACATCGACGACAAGAGTGACATACACTAGAATCATATAACTGAATCTAAACACAGTGGAAATCCATCCACGATGTGGAAATCTTGTCTTATTAACAAAAGATTGAAAAGCCTGACTTAACATCAAAGTCGATAAACATACAAACTGTCTCTCTTGCAAGCAGTTCGGGGTCTCCAAGGCCTCCTGATTGCTTGTATAAATCGATATCGAAACATCGCAAAAAGGAGGTGCACAAATGTTTGAAACCGTCTACGCACTGAGACATGATATCTCTAGTGAATCAAAACTCCCCATGCCTGTAGATAACATAATGGTTAAGAAGTTGTGTTGTGTCAGGGCAAACTCAACAAAACCTAAGGGCATCTTTACATAAACATACCTTTTAACCATCTCCTGTTTTGTCAGTAAAAGCAGCAGAGTAACGCGAAATTCGACTGTCGTTAAGAATATCTGTCCATAGAAAGGAAAAACGATCACTTAGCTTCTAGCTCACAACAGCAGAAAATGGTGACAAAGGGAATTCAAAAGCGAGACAAAGAAAAGGCAAACAAGAATCCTGATGTTGAAATCCAATTCTCTCCGACTGATCATTAAAGCCACAGTCAAATAATCATTCACGGTAGAATATGTAGACATAAAAGGGAAAGAAGCACTTCATGGAGAGAGTCTAATTTCTTTCAGCTCAACAATGCATTCTTCTCATGAACGAGATCTCACATTTATACACCTAATATGTTATCTACGCATTGCATTTCATCAATCCTTGTTGATTTAGGGCATTATTAGGCAACTTGGATTGAACAAACCGATTAAAAACCAAATTGTCTGGGAATAACCCAAAAGCGTCAAACTTTACAGGAAATTATTTTTTGAGGTATCAATATCAATAGGTCCAATTTAACAAATGAGAAACACCACGAGAAAGAGATGAAACAATCCCGATTCCCAACGAGCTCAACTGAAACACAAAACACACGGATCGAAGCTTGCCGTAAACCTCAGCATACATCAACCCAATCTCGAAACAGAACTCAGGCACGAATCCAGCGATTTTAGATTCCGAAGCGCCCGGATTCACAAACTACAAATAAAGGCAATCCGAAACCGAAGAGCACGATATGAAACGCAAAGGCAGCACAAAGGATCTGCTTGGCTGCTAAGGATTTCCAGAGAATTCGATATATTCAATTCTGGCTTTTCCTCGCGATTTTACCGGAAAACCGAACGAGAGGCAAAGCGAACGGAGAATTTGTGAGAGAGCAAGGTAAAAAGGCTTACATCACGGCCGACGAAGAGGCCTCTCCGCGGTGGCTCCGGCGAAGCCTCAGATGAAGCTTGCGGTGGTTGCGGTTGAGACGCGAGACTGATCGGTAAGCGAGGAGGAGAGAGAATTGTATTTGTTCGGAAAACAAAAACCCGGAAAAATCATAATAATCAAACTACGCAATTAAAAAAAATAAAATCAATTTTTTAAAAATTATTTACATTTAAAATATTTTAAAATAAAATAGATTTTGAATTACACGATGTTGATACAGTTGGAACCAAGGCTGGAAAGTCTCGAAATAAACCGCTGGATAAAATCCCACATCGTGCAGTCAATTATATGGCGTTGCTTCCTACGACGTCGTTTCACGTCCCGAAACCAAAATACGACAAGATTAAATTAAATATGATAATTATGACATCATATTTACTTGTCTCAGACGAGATAGAATCCAAAATCTCAATCATAATCATTTTATTCTCAGAGACTAATTACCCTTTTGCCATTCGATTGGTCAATTGGTATTTTCCAAATTTTATATAGATCTCAAGACAAACAAAAAAGTATTTACAATTTTATGGAAAAAGAATTATTTCTCCACCAATAACAGATTTATAATTTAAATCTTCAGAAATTTTAAGAACATTTATTTACCAAAAATATATATTCCACAACAGTGGAAGCAATTAATTTACGAGGAAGAATACGAGAAGAAGCGATATGACTTTCATCATTAACTCCCAAAATTAAATACGACAAGGACATTATAATGGAAAGCTTACAAACCCGGATCTTCAAACCAAACACAAACCGGAAAATCAAATCATAACCGACGGTATACAATACAACAATAATGGAAAGGGCCTATTGGGCCTTGAGAGAATCACTGAGTCGGCCCAATTTGGAAGCCAATAGGGAGCCAAGATTAGACCCGACGGACGAGCCACGTGTCAAGGCGGTGACGCGGTGGTGCCTACACCTGAACGAACCGGCGTGGGTCGTCGGAGAACACAGGCAATTCAGCCTCACCTTCCCAGACGGAGACGGCGATGCTGACGTGGCCTCGCCGCCGGCGATAACCACCTTGGGAGAAGCGTGGAATTGGCTTGTTTTCTTGGTTTCTTGCAGGGCAAGTTTCTCGGGGAGTTTAGGTTTGATCTTTGCGAGTTTCGGAGTCCAACTCTCCTGCGTTAGGGTTTGTTCCTCTCTCTCCATTAGGGTTAGGGCTCGAGGGATTTTGACGAACATAAAGAAGGGGTGTCTCTCTCTAACGTTGTTATTTATGTAACTTGTGGGACACGTAAACGATTTTGAACAAGCTAAATATAGCCTTTTGACAAAGTTTGTTGGCATGGTTCTTTAATGTTGGTGGTCATCCTTTTACCACGTGCTCACGATTTTCTTCCCGTTTCTTTTTCAAATATCAAAAATAGACTTTGATATTTTTAATTCATGTTACTGTCATCATCCATACATGATATAATATATATATATTTGGATATTCTATTAATTTACATCAGATTTTGTAAATTAGCCACGAATTTATGCCACTTATGTTTCCATGTATGAATATATGAGCATGAATTTGAAAAAAAAAATGTTTTTTTGCACGCTAATTATTTTCTTCTATATTTCATTCGAGGCTTTTGTGAATAAATTATTTGAATATATATTTATATTCGGGGCTTTTTAAATTCAGACATATACCTTAAAAATCAAGCCTTTTCCCAAAATTTCAGACATAATACAAGGTTTTTTTTTTCCAAGAATAAAAATCACTAGACAACAATGGAGGACGGACCCTGCACAGTAAAAATATCAACCAAACAGCATCCAAGCAAATGCAGAATTCATCATCTCTCCAAATGTATACAATGTTCTCTGAATCCAACCATATCCCGCCATTGAAGAAAGCTTCCAAGCTTCTGCCGAAACAGAGATCGACTGCTCACTCAGTCTTCTTCAGATCGTTTAGAACAAACTCTGCGTACAGATCCTTCAGGGCGATCACCACAGTTGTCATCAACGGTCCCATAATCGCTCCCTGCAATAGATCCAGACCCGAAAAGAATCTTTACATATCGTTTTTTCCGTTCAAGAACACGTATTCTTCGGTCAACCCCGAGCAAAAAGAACGCACCTCGAGGGCAGAGGGAAACAGAGTCATCCCGCCGATGATGCTTAGCCCGGTTAAGAAGGCGTTGGATCCCGGTATGTCGTCCTGTATCTCGGACACTCCATAGTCTATAAGCACGAGGTGGATAATGGATAAGGTCACCGCCATTATGTATCTTCCCTCCAGGACAAGCTCCAAGGCTGCGGGAACTGTCGCAAACCAGTTCGGGAAGACTGGTAAGAGAGCGCTGAGGAAGGCGAGAACGGTTGACATGTACAAGAAGTGGATATTGTACAGCCTGAACAAGAGCCAGGTGAGACATCCTTGGAAGATGGCGATTTCTGCAGTTGCGAGAAGAACACTCGAGATGGCGAGGTCAAGGACCTCGACTGATCTGATTCTTGCAGTTGGCGAGATTGGGAGCATGTTCATGACTTGCTCCGTTACTCCCCCAGATTCTGATGTGATCAGAACGTATAGAACCCAGAAGAAAACCATCGACTGAGAGACGAAATTGATGAATTCTGCTGCCCCGGAAACGATCGAGTTCCCGATCGAGAACACGAATTTAGCGCCGCCTCCTACAACCGAGGCACTGCTGGCAAATACCCGTTGTGAGACTTCCATTCCCTTAACAGCAAACCCTTTCGCCTTCTCCACGAGATCTTCCTGGGTGATTATCAGTTCCCTAAAAATCACATCGAGCTCCGAATAGATCTGACCCCATTCTTGATTCCGGACCCTCGTCCTCAAACTCAAGAGCTTATCGGTGTATGGAGATGGGGAAAGAAGAGCGG
>NW_010965372.1:1823712-1864180 GCF_000463585.1 Tarenaya hassleriana | reverse complement strand
TCGGATGAACTGTTGTTAGTCGTAGGCTGAGCAATCACGAAATTCTTGATCCCGGTGACTAACTCCGTCATATTATACTGCACTGCCAAGCTATCGACTTGCTCCAGCACGGTTTTGTAGAATTTCGTAGTGTATCTATCTACCATTCCAGGAACATCATTCTCAGCCATCCACTGCTTAATACCGATCTTTTCTGCGTAATTACTCTCTTCGACGTGCGATTTCAGCGAGAACATTGCGTCTTTCCCTTCGACTCCGATCTTGTAGGAGAAAAATATCACACCAGACAAGAATCCGGCAATCATGATCAAGATCAGACCGATGGCGACAATGGTGTCCAGCCTCTTCAGTATCCCTCTCGTGAAATACGCAGAGACACGGCTACGCCTAAAGCTAGTGCTCTTTAAGGAAGAAACGGCTGAGAGGGTTGAATTCACGTTCTTAGAACTGAACAGAAACCCTAATGCGAGAATCATGAGTGACCCGATTCCACCGATTCTCTCATACGCGATCACAAACACACCAAATGAGACTAACCATCTCACCAATTTCGAAAACCCACCTCCGTTCTGTCTCGTCCTCTTGGATTTCGACTTCCTAAGAAAAACCCTAGAACAGACATGCTTGATGTCCACAATCGATCCTATGAACACCTTAAATACAGCGATGGGAACGGCGAGGATTGTCTCCGTGAGACCTAATTTCAAGGGCTCGCTCCAGAAATCGACAAGGGTCTCTTGAATTCCTCTGAGAGGAATCGAACAGAGAATCGCCCACTGAATCGGCCTCAGGTACTCCTGCAACAGCTTGCCGACGAAATACAGGACGAAAATGGCGAAGGCGAGGCCTGCGTGAGCCATGGCTATGTAGATAGCGAGCCGTACCTGAGGATCGGCGGCGGAGAGCGACGTCTTGGCGGGGGGGGCGGCATTCTGCGACGGCTCCGACGACGACGGAGGTGGGTTCTGCGGCGGGGGCGCTTGGGGCTTACGCGTTGAGGCCGATCGGAACATGTCCTGCCACGCGAGAATGGAGGAGTTCGATGACTTCTCGTCCGAATCGTAAGGAACTAATTCCATCCACCACCCTCTCTCTGCCCAGAAAAGCGACGGCTCCGACGACGACGGAGGTGGGTTCTGCGGCGGGGGCGCTTGGGGCTTACGCGTTGAGGCCGATCGGAACATGTCCTGCCACGCGAGAATGGAGGAGTTCGATGACTTCTCGTCCGAATCGTAAGGAACTAATTCCATCCACCACCCTCTCTCTGCCCAGAAAAAAAAAGGAGCGATTTGTCGAACTCTGAAGAGCAAAGTTTTTTTTTTTGGCCCTCGAGTTGACAGAGCTCTGGGAAAGAGGAAATGAAAGAGACTGTTGCAGAATCTCTTCTCTCACAGAGAGAGAGAGAGAGTACGCGGGTTTGCGCAAGTGGACTTTTTGACGATTACAGAGTTAGGAGATCTATTTTTTCAGATAATAATGGAAGTTGATGATTGGCCTTTAATGGAGAAGACGACCACATCAAGAACCATCTAAATTACCAAAATACCCTCGCCGATGTTTTTGTCGGCCGGCCACTCCAAACTGTTGTAATGAATCATCAACTTAGATTACTGGTTCGTATCTTCATTAATAGCTGTAAATATAAGCAAATCCCCAGCATAAAGCTATGGATTTCTTATGTTTTTAATGTCTAAGGATCTTATCATTAACAGGTGTTTCTGAATAATAATGTGGCTAAAAATGAAAATAAAAGCTAGGGCATTATAGTATATCTTATATAATAAAGTTTAGAAACCCATCATTTGTTATTCTTTAATTATTATTTTTTTTCCCTCTGTAAACCCCAAAATGGATTTTTATAAAACAAGTTGTGAAATTAAATGCCATATGCCTCGAACATGCACGACACAATGGCCACACCTTCGTCTAACACGTTCTCCTATTCCGTATTTTATTCTGTCTTGTTTCTATTGGAAAATGTCTCGCGTATCTATGTTTTGAAAGGGTTATAAATAACCATGTAATAATGCGTGTCTAATAATTGAATTACAGCTAATTAATCTGTCAAATGATTGCATGTGGGCCCACTCAGTCAACAGTAAAATTGTTGGACTAGATTTCTGGGCCAGGATTATTAGGCCCAAAGACTATAGGATTACCGTTACAAATCGAACGTATAGGGGTTAACGTAGAATTATATTTAATTTCGTGACTTTTCTGTAATTTAAGATAATAAAGGTAGTTAATTAAAAATTAATTGGAATCGGGTGACCCGAATATTCGACCCGGTTATATGCGGCCATCACCATAGCTAACAGAGGAGTTTCCGCTCAGAACATTCTTCTCTCGGATTCTTCTGCAACTCCGCCGTGATCTTCTTCTGCCCGTGGCGGCGAGTATTCGTGATCGTACGGACGGACTCAGTGAGTTTCCATTCGAGTCAGTAATGGAGAACGGCGAGCTGAGGTATGAGATCTGGCAGAACGCGTACATCAAGCTTGTCCTGCACGCGCCTCCGCACAAGAATGCGGCGGTCAACGGCGTTCTCGTTGGCCGATTCAGCCCTAAGGACGACGGCATCGTGGATATCTCGGATTCTGTGCCGCTTTTCCACTCCAACTTGCTCTACTTTCTCCTCTGTAGGTCTCGCGCTCATCATGGTCTGTGGTTCTTCTTCTTCTCCTTTGATATCCTCACTGTCTCTCTGAAATCGGTCCTCTTTTCAGTTTTCAAAATCGAATTTTGAAGATGACGGTCGATTCTAAATGCGTAGATGTGTACGACGAGCTGCCAATCGCCGTTTCACTGTGTGCTAGTAGACAAGGCAACAGAGGGGCGCTTCCTCAGATTGTTCTTTTGCAGAATCTGCTGCTTGTTCTTGGGGGAAGTTTTCTATGGTTTATATTTTAAGGGCAAGGATAAAGATCTCAAATTGCGTTGGAATTAACGACTAGGAATGCATTCTGCTGTCCTCTCAATGCGAATAGGAATCTGCAGAAGTTGTAGCCCCATTTTTGCATGATCCGAGTCTCGAAACTGATGGATTCTAGCATTTTTTGTTGCCTGGGATTAGATTGAGGACCATTATGTGGCTCAAGGTGTGAGCATCGTGGGGTACTTTCACGTGAACGAAAAGGTTTGATGATCTTTGATCTCTGTGGTGTTGCAAAGAACATTGGTGTCCACATTGCTCGCTATTTGCCTCAGGCTCCAATTCTCTTGGTGAATATTAGCCCTTTACTTTAAAGTGTTGTGGTTTTCTTATTTCTCAAAACTGTATTCTAGCATCTATTTTGATTCTCTCTACTGTTGTGTTTTAAGTTAGACAACAGAAAGCTCGAAGCTTTATCAAAGGGTAAATTCGTAAAGATCGGAGCCCTGTGATGCAGCATGCAGGTTGGTATTTTGAACCACAATCTGATTGACATGCCACTCCTGGTCTACTTGTATTGTGCGAAAAATGCTTTTTGTTTTGGACAAGCAGCTTCTCCTGTGTCAGAGATCTATTAACCTGAGAAATTAGGGAATTTCCTTCAAAACTTTGTCTACTGATTTATTTGGAACTTTCTGTTCACCACAACAGTCTCTGAAAACTCGGATGAGCCAGATACTATGAATATAAGGAAGGGCCTCAGTTTCAATAGACCACATTGTTTCCTTTAGTAATAATTTTTGTTGTATTAACGTGTTAGCTTTATGCAAGGATGCTTCCAAGAATTGGAGATTGAAGGAATCATCGGGTAATGTAGTTTTGTCAGATTACACACTTTACATTTCCTCGGAGAAATGGAAGGACATCACAGATTTTGATGATCGCCTTGGCGACGTCACTGAGTAAGTGCGATAACAATTGTACTGTACACTTTGTAACAGAACAGGCATCCATAATCCGATGTTAATTTCTTTTTGGGTACTAAAAAAAAAAGTCATTCTTTGATTAATTGCAGAAACTGGCTTAACCCTGGACTTTTCAAATGAAGATGGACGTAGCTATGTAGAACTTTGCTTTTTCTTTTCATCATCTTCGGCAACTCAAGTTCTTAGGGTTTCTTGTTTGCAATACTAAGAATCTTGTTCAAGTTTGGAACTTTGGAGGGAATGAAATTGATTTGAGAGCCTATTCACATGCATTCTTGTTTTTCTATGGCCTCGGATGTTCCCCAATGTGCTCTGTACAGAACTGTTACAGAACGTGTGCTGCTGATAGATTATACATCCGACTCTTGTTAATTCTACATTCTCATGGCTAGTTTTTCAGGTATGATCTCGACGGTTCTCAGTTCTACGCATTGCAAGGTGCAAACTCTGTATTTAAACAGTGCATGAAACCAAATCTAATAATTACATCACTTCTTAATCATAGTGTTTACACCTTTCATATAATGAAACACTTAAATCATTCAGCAATAAACAGCCTCTATCTTTTTTGTACAGATTGTAAGAGCAAGAGACATCTTTCGGTAGCTATCAATCAACATTCAAGGCTCGGAACTTCGGAGCAGCCTTCCCATCTAGGCAACGGCCTTAGAACACTGGACAACCCTTGGTGACGATTCCTTTCGCGGTAGGACATCTCGCCAAAGGACAGTGGTCATCGGCCTCGTTCCCCCACCAGTCGGGCATGTTAATGTTGTTGTTTTGCAACGCGAAGAAGATGACTACCGCCATGAATGCAGTGCCCGCGTCCAGAGATGCGGACAAAATGTAGGTGTTTCTTGCCCACCATTCCTTGAACCTCTTGAATATGTAATAGTTGAAGATAACTCCAACGATGAACCAAGACCAGTAATGCACGGCTCTTGCCACTGGTACTGGGCTTGTCGCTGCAAAGATCAAGGGCATGTGGATGTGCTTGATCCACTTCTTTTCTGGGAACTTTCTTGACAGGTACCAACCAGGAACGGGGGCGAGGAGGCCAATAAGGAAGAACCAGTTCAATTCGGGGTAGACACCTTTCTTGGTGAACATTCTCCCCGGACCAATGACTCCCCATATGATTGAAGCATTGTAGAAAACCGTATGGTTAGGACATGTCCATGGGCTACTCTCAGGAAGCAAGTCTGTGTCACAGATGTTCTCAACACTTGTGATGAGCCACCACGTCGTTCCAAAGCTAAAGGTCGATGCAATAATAGTTGCGACGAACTAGAAGGTAATACAGTAGCATTTGTGTTAGGTGAAAGAAGGTCTATCAACCGGAATCGAAGAATGTTTATTGTCTTTGTAGTGGTACCTGAACAACGAACATAGATCTCGGCGGAATCTTCATATAATGGCCCAGTTTAAAGTCTCCGAGGAAGTACAGTGCTTGGGCCATACTGATATATCCATAGGTCTTGAAGGTTACGTTTGCCAGAGGCTTTCCAGGGTAGATGAACCCGATGATCAACTCGGTAATCACGTTTAGGCCCATTTGCTACAATACCATGAAACTTTGTTAAATTCATTGGATTCAGTGAGGAGAATGACTCCAATGTAAGGTTCTCTCGTCATTACCGTGTTTGTTGTTGCCTGGACTACTCCGATAGGCAGGGTGAAGAAGAAGGCGATGGAACATGCGAGTATAAGACCCCACCATGGGAGCTGAAGCTGTCTTCCAAAGCCTTCACAAGCGTAGAGGGAAAGTGCAAACGAAAGGACCAAAATGGTTACAAACCACCACTCAGGTACTGCTTTGTAATTCTTTTTCATCAATCTTGTGTGCACGTCTCCGAACTTGTCCTTGGCTGCAGTTGAGGTCTTCCTCCACATGTCCCAAATAAACCTAGCAGACCACAAGATAAGATAGTAAGAAGCGGTTTTCGTAGGGGAAGGACTAGCTCGAGCTATGAGAGGAATAGATCCCTACTTTCCATCAAAGAGGGCAACATGCGAAATGGTGGCAGTCAGAGTAGCGAAGCTAAGTCCGTAAACCAAGGCGAACATGACAGCCATATAGAGCTTGCTGTAGCTTTCGTAAGCGGGCAAATTGATGTCGAATGTTTCCTGATTGATGATTTGTGTGATGTTATAGCGTTGCCCGGAGTGATCATATAGAGCTGAAGTATAGAATGGAAACTTCTTGGCCTCATAGATGTTGCCCCAGTAGAAGATAGGGAGGACGATGTAGAAGAAGATGACGAAACCGGCAAAGAAATTGGCAATGGCAAAGAAAGGGACAGCCAGAGGACTGCCTAAGAAACCAGCGACTGTTGACCAATCAACGCCAAAAGATCCGATGCCAAGACCGTGCATCCCCGACCCGATCTGCTGGCCAGTCACGGAGTTCTTCCATATCCAGCAAACGAAGGAAATAGCCGATATGGAAGGGAAGAGGTAACCGGGAACAATGTAGTAAGCAAAGCTCGCAAAAAAGATGATGAGGAAGAATTGCAGCCGTGTGTGCTGGCCTTCACGCTTCTCCTCTTTCTCGTGCAACACTCTGAGACAAGAAGAGTTCACAAAATGAGATTACGGGCTAGAGAGATCGGTTTAACAGGACAAAACCTTTGTTGAAAAGTACCTGAAGAGGGAGACTTGAACTAAATTGGATGGCCACCACATGTATGGCGAGTCCACCAGGAATTTCCTGAATATTCCAGCCCACCCGTATCCTAGCAGCTGTGAAACAAATGCACCAAGTCAAGGATTGAGGATCTCGGGACAGAAAAATTCCGTTTTTCGGTAGCTGGAATTCACATTACCTGGGTGGTTTGCACAAGCAGCATAGCGGCCACGGGATCGAGCTTCCGGTGGTAGAACGTCTTGACAATGGTGACGATGTTTGTAGCATAAGCTCCTCCATAACCTGCACTGGCGAAAATGGTGATGAGGACATGTTCCTTCATGTTGAAGGGTCCCGGGTTCAGCGACCACGTCCAGTTCGTCCCTGGAAATGTGAACTTCCTCGTCGGCAGCGTCTTGGCCATGAGCCTTCCTACGGGCAGAGCAATGATCTGAGCCGCCACGGACGAAACCGTGAGGTTGTTCGTCCTGTAGCTGAAAAACTGGTTCACGAAAGCAAGTGCTGCGCATGAGATGATCCCCAATGTCCATGTCCTGAATGTCAGAACCGGTTCTGACGGATCATCGGTAATCGGCACCGTTAGCCGGACTTCCTCTATTGGACTATCTGCCACCTCCTCTTGAGCCTCTTCATCTGCAAAAAACAATAACCGATTCAAGCCGCCGTCAGAAACGGAAACCAAACCGGAGCATGGCCGGGATGAAATGTGACTACGTTACCGGCAATGATGGTGTTGGCCTTTCCCTCCGGGGGATGGGTCTCAGGTCCGGCGACTTCGAAACTGGACATTGTTAGTCCTGTTTTTCTTCCCACGCCGTTGTCTGAATAATATTCCGGTGAAATCTCCGGCGGAAAACTCGCCAGAAACAAAAAACAAGGAAAGATTCGGAAACGGAGAAGGTGAAAATGTCTGGGACCCTACCCCCCGTACATTTTGCATGGGAGCAAGAACGCCAGGTATATATAGAGACCATTGGCTAAGATTACACGAAACGGTGAACAAAAAAACTAGAGAGAGAGAGAACATCTGTCTGGTTTGCTATTATTGAATCGAGGGGACGTAGATGAAGATCCAGTTTCTATTTATAGAAGCCATGGCAACATCGACATACGCAGTCACCTGATTCGAGGTTTGTGTTGAATCTGCTGCTCCTATCCAGGGAATATTTTGTCTGGTTTATCGTTGTTTTTTTGTTTAATCCCATAAAAATCCCCAACGGTAAAAACCTTTCGTATACATGCATGCATTTATATATGTATTTTATTTTACGTTTTAAAATGTTTTTATTTTTATTTTGTTAGCATGATAATTTAGTCAACGCTATGTAGACATTCTGTCATGATACGTTACTCTCCGATGATAGAAATTTTGATCAACCGTTTTTAAGGAAGTTGCAACACCAACGCTTTTTTACAAGTTTGGCAATTTTTTTTTATGGGATTATTAACCCTTTTTTCTGGTAATATTATATGGTTTTATCGTTCAAAGGTAAATTAATTTAGAAAATTTGATGGAACCGGGTTTTGATGACAAATCAGGCGACCCGTTATTCGACCCGGTTTTATACTGTATCACCATCGCTAACAAACACGAGCTCCTCTCTCGCAGCTCTCTTCCCTGATTCCCCTCTGCAACTCCTCCGTCATCGTCTTCTCAGCGGCTGTGGGGCGGATCGTCACGACCGACTCAGCGAGTCCCGATCGAGTCGTCGATGGGGACGAGGAGCAACGGCGAACTCAGGTATGGGATTGCAACCTCGATCTTCTCATGGTCTTGAACTCTTTAGTATCCTTCAATTCGAAGCACCATAGTTTCGCTCGTGTTCACGTACGATGTTGCTTCAGAAACAGAGCATAAGAACTCGAGGTTTGGATGGAAGGTAATAGGCTTCGTGAGAGTTTCTTCACATGCTTTTTCTATTGTCTTAGTGTTTTTTTTTCCCAATACAACATTGGTTTCAGAAGGTGTTACTTCTATTAGATTCTACATCAGAGGTGACGTTGATTCTATGCTAGGGTTTCAGAAATGGTTGGTACTCTGTTACGTTTTTCGTCAAGTTTATGATCTTTGCGGTTCTTATTTCCACGCGCTTGTAAGATGTAAACTGTGTGCTTAAACAAAGGAATGGAACCAAATTTACTAGTTACGTGTTAATCAATCACTTCTTAATAACAGTGTTTACAGCACTTCTGCAATCGTCCAACAATCGAATTTTTCTGCAGCTTGTCCTTGGACAGCAATCAATCACCTTCATGAATCACAACTTGGAGCAACCTTCTCATCCACGAGAGCCTTCTTGAGGATTCCTTAGAAGACCGGACAACCCTTGGTGACCATTCCTTTGGCCGTAGGACATGATGCCAAAGGACATTGGTCACCGGATGTGGTCCCCCACCAATGGGGAATGTTAATATCATTGTGTTGGAACACAAAGAAGATAGCTACCGTCATGAATGCAGTGCCTGCGTCCAGAGCCGCAGACATAATGTAGGTGTGTCTTACCCACCAGTCCTTGAACTTCCTGAATATGAAATAGTTGAATATAACCCCAACGATGAACCAAGACCAGTAATGCACGGCTTTTACATATGGTACCCCGTTCAACCCTGCAAAGATCAAGGGTATGTGGACTTGCTTGATCCATTTCTTTTCTGGGAACTTTCTTGACAGGTACCAACCAGGAACAGGGGCGAGGATGCCAATTAGGAAGAACCAATTCATCTCTGGGTAGACACCTTTATTTGTGAACATTCTTCCCGGACCGATGACTCCCCATATGATTGAAGCATTGTAGAATAGCCTTGGGCCTGGACATTTCCATGGGCTATCTTTGGGAAGCAAGTCTGTCTGGCAGACATTCTCAATGTTTATGATTTGCCACCATATTGTCGCAAAGCAGACGGTCGATGCGACAATAGTTGAGACCAACTGAAAGGTAAAAACAATAGCATTCATTTTAGCTGGAAGAATGTCAGATAAACTGGAATCAAACAATGTTTACTGTCCTTGTAGTTGTACCTGGACAAGGAACATAGATCTCGGCGGGATCTTCATATAGTGGCCCAGTTTAAAGTCTTGGAGGAAGGTTAGCGCTTGGGACATACTTATATATCCATATGTCTTAAAGGATACATTTGCCAAAGGCTTTCCAGGGTAGAGGTACCCGATGACCAACTCAGTGATCACGTTCAGTCCCATTTGCTGCAAAAATCGTAAAACTTAATGTCAAATTCATTCGTTTCAGCAACATGAGTGACTCCCGTCGCGCATAAGGTTCTCTCGTCATCACCTGGTTTGTTGTTGCCTGGATTACTCCGACGGGCAGGGTAAAGAACAAGGCGATGGCACATGCGAGTATAAGCCCCCACCATGGGAGTTGAAGTTGTTTATCAAAGCCCTCACAGGCCCAGAGGGAAAGTCCAAAAGATATGACCAAAATGACTGTGAACCACCATTGAGGTACTGCTTTGTAGTTCTTTTTCATCAATCTCGTATGCACATCTCCGAATTTGTCCTTGGCCGCTGATGAACTCTTTCTCCACATCTCCCATATAAACCTAACAGTTACACAAGATGAGATAGTAAAAGTCGGATTTTTTTTTGTAGGGGAAGGAATATAACCCAAGATGTCATAGGAAAAGAAAAGATGCGTACTTTCCATCAAAGAGGGCAACATGGGAAATGGTGGCTGTGAGATTACCAAAGCTAAGTCCATAGACCAAGGCTAACACGACAGACATGTACAGCTTGCTGTAGCTTTCGTAAGCGGGCAAATTGATATCGAACGTGCTGTGATTGAGGATGTGTGTGGTGTTGAATTGCGCCCCGGTTTGATCATAGACATCTTGAATATATATTGGGAACTTCTTGGCGTCATAGAAGTTGCCCCAGTACAAGATAGGGAGGACTATGTAAATGAAGATGGCAAAACCGACAAAGATATTGAGAATGGCAAAGAAAGGAACAGCCAAAGGACTGCCTAACATAGCGACCGTTGACCAATCAAGGCCGAAAGATCCGATGCCAAGACCATTCATCCCTGAACCGATCTGATGGGCAGTCACCGAGTTCTTCCATATCCAGCAAACAACGGAAATAGCCGATATGGAAGGGAAAATGTAATTTGGGGCAATGGCGTAAGCAAAGCCCGCTAAAAAGACGAGGAGGAAGAATTGCAGCCGTGTGCGCTGGCCTTCACGCTTCTCCTCCTTCTCATGCAACACTCTGAGACAAAGAAGAAGGAATAAGGGAGATGGGGGTGGGTTTAACGTTTAACAAGACAAAACCCAAAAAAAAAAAAAAAAGAACCTGAAGAGGGAGACTTGAACCAAATTGGAAGGCCACCACATATATGGCGAATCCACCAGGAATTTCCTAAACAGTCCAGCCCATCCATATCCCAGCAACTGCGAGATAGATCAGAGAGGTTGAAGATCTGATCTTGATGATGAATTTAGCAATTCGAGTTTTACCTGAGTCGTTTGGACGAGCAACATAGCGGGCAGAGCATCAAGCTTTTGGTGGTAGAACACTTTGACGGCGATGATAATGTTTGTGGCATAAGCTACTGAATAACCTGCACTGGCAAATATGGTGATGAGGACATGTTCCTTCTTGCTGAAAGGTCCCGGGTTCAGTGACCACGTCCAGTTCGTCCCCGGAAACCCGAACCTCCTCCTCGACAGGGTCCCGGCCATTAACTTCCCAAGCGGCAGAGCGATGATCTGAACCGAGACTGCTGTCACGCTTAGTACGTTCGTCCGCAACTGGAAGAACTGGTTCACGAACGCAAGCAGTACGCACGATATTGTCCCCAGTGTCCATGTCCTGAACGTCAGTGCCGGTTCTGTCGGATCGTCGGTTATCGGCACGGTAAGCCGGACTTCTTCTACTGGACTGTCGTTCTCTTCCTTCTCTCCTATCTCTTCATCTGCCAAAGTGCCAGACCAACCTCCCCCGGTTTAATCCATTTCATACCAAAACCAAACCGGATCAATACTGAATAACATGAACTACGTTTATTTGTTTTACCAGTTATAATGATGTTGGACATATTCTCCGGCCGATGGGACTCAGCTCCGGCGACTTCGAAACTCGCCATTCTCTACTAGTATGTGTTTCCTTTTTCTTCAGACTTCGCTGTTCCAGTGAAGTTTCCGGCGGAAAGCTCGCCGGAAAAGGGAAAAGACCCTGAAACAGAGAAAGGTTAAAATGTCTCCCGCACGTTATTTGTTTTACCAGTTATAATGATGTTGGACTTATTCTCCGGCCGATGGGACTCAGCTCCGGCTCTGCAGATTTTCAAGGGAAATTATCTCAAGCCGACGAAAATAGAATCTGTTGGGGTTGGCTTTACATCAGAGGGGATGTTAGATGAAAAGGTTCAGTCTTTTTTTTTTAAAAAATGTATAGAGAGAACTACGTCAGCATGAACACAGTTCTTGCTTTTTTACAGATTTATGACTATACTACTGAGTATCCGGGCAGTGTGAATTTCCTTCCAATATGTAAATTCTATATATATACACGTTCTGGGCAGATTAATTACATTTTTCCTTCAAAACACTTATAAAATATGTGTGTAATGGGTTCGATTCTACATGTGGGGAGAGATGTAATTTCTTGATCAAAATGGTCTATATACAAAGATTGATCCCGAATCTAGATGGATGTAGCCGGGCCGTCCGGATAACTATCCTGATTATTAAAAAAAAAAAAATGTGTGTATATATATTCTTTGCGATATATACTTTTTCTTTGTCAGAATTTGGGATAAATACTTTTGGTTACTATTGGCAAAGAATATTGCTTAGACGGCAAGATGAATCCGATTTTAGAATCACGATTCATGGATTTCCCAGAAACAATAAATGATTATTGACCATAATAGTTATTTTTTTCCCCATCGTATTAGTTTTTCTCTAACTGCAACCTGTACAAAGATGGCCAAAAACAGAAACGCAAAAACGAAATAACGCGTCGTGGACAAAAATAAACATTAATCAAACTAACAAAATCTAATAGTGTAAATACATTATTTAAAAAAACATAAATTATTAACATAAAAATATGAATAGTGTGTATATATATATATATATATAGACATTGCAAGACGTGTGATGGCTGGCCATAGTAAGGAAGAATTTCCTCGGTTTGTGTGTATATTTAGTAATTAATAGTATGAGTATGAAAATGGACCAAATGATATAAAACAAAATGACAGGTTGTGAAAGAATAAATATAGATAGATGTCTGGATCTTAGAGAGACTCGGATTGAGAAAGAGGGTTAGAAGCTGAATCCGATTTTAGAATCACGATTCATGGATTTCCCAGAAACAATAAATGATTATTGACCATAATAGTTATTTTTTTCCCCATCGTATTAGTTTTTCTCTAACTGCAACCTGTACAAAGATGGCCAAAAACAGAAACGCAAAAACGAAATAACGCGTCGTGGACAAAAATAAACATTAATCAAACTAACAAAATCTAATAGTGTAAATACATTATTTAAAAAAACATAAATTATTAACATAAAAATATGAATAGTGTGTATATATATATATATATATAGACATTGCAAGACGTGTGATGGCTGGCCATAGTAAGGAAGAATTTCCTCGGTTTGTGTGTATATTTAGTAATTAATAGTATGAGTATGAAAATGGACCAAATGATATAAAACAAAATGACAGGTTGTGAAAGAATAAATATAGATAGATGTCTGGATCTTAGAGAGACTCGGATTGAGAAAGAGTGTTAGAAGCCCCGGAGATTAACATATGAACCTGGACTTTACTTAAGAACATCATCACATCACATACATTAATTAATTCCTTCAATTGCTCAAATTACATGCATTAACATATATATATATATATATACACACACACACACACATATGCGTGGGTGGGTGTGTGTGTGTCTACAATTAAAGAGTCTGATCCCATTGGATTCCACCATATCTTCATCTAACCCTTTGAAATCATGGTCCCTTGCATAAACTTACCTTATTTTTAGCACTTATTCGATTATATATTTTTTTTTATTAATTACAACCAAACTTGATCAATCTAAAAAAAATGTTTAAATATAATATTTTAAGACCCGTATAAGCCACTTTAAATCTATTTACGATTACAGGTAAAACTAAAAGGTCCATCAATCATGTGACTAAGACCCAAAAATGTGGGCCCATTGAAGCCCATTAAAGCCCAATCTAAAAAAGCGCAAGTATATTTATTTATTATTTATAACCAATCTCTGGTTATTTTAAAAATAAAAAAATTCAATACATAGATACATTTTTTTTTTTATAACTAGGAGGTTTATTGAGCTTTTCGTCCACTTAATCCCTCTAACCCATAGTCAATTTTTAGTAATTAATTGTATTATTTCTCCCTACGAGTGGGTTACATACATAGAGAGATATAAATGTGATGTACAAATTGATGTATGAGTTTCTTTCCATAGCAAGATTCACTTTCCATTTTGTATATTCCAAAATCCAAAAGATAAATGAAATGTTTATATTTATAAATTTTTCATTGGCAATTGAACGGTTACAAATTTAGGCGACTTATTTTAGTTTTCACTATAAAAAATACCAATCAAGAGTTATTTCGATTCAACTTCATATATTTTTTAATTCGCCTGATTATTATTATTATTGTAAAAATTCACAATGCTATAAGATAAAATAACAAATCAATTTATTATATACTATTAGTTATTTGATTCTTGCATTTTCCATATACTATATGGTGCGACTCATTAAAATATGACTCTCATGAAATGGTAATGATGGGAAACAAATTTTACATTACCATGTACGATTTTTATGGATATGTTAAAAGGAAAATAGGATTAAAACACTAAATACCATTTTATCTTTGTATGGAATAAAAATATTTTACCCCATGGGCCAAGACGGAGATTGCGGGCATACCATTATTGGGAGTGAAAAAAACAAACACCCATCAACAAACAAAAAATAAAAAGCAAAAAAGTAAAATGTAACTTTTAGAATTTACCACGTTATTATCCACTCAAAATGACTTCAGAGGGCTTATAAATTTTTTTTAGAAAATGGGTGAGAGATAAGAGGTACCAAGAGAGTTTCTTTTACGCGAATCCCGCCTGTTAGTATGTAAAATTAAATTGAATAATATAATTACATTTATATGAATTTAATATAAAAAATCAGTTGAATATAATAAAATTAAATAACTATTTTAAATAAAAATAGAAGGACCGAATCAAATGGTGCGTGCGTGTAGTGGGGTTAAGAGTGCGTGCCTTGCACGCTCCAATATTGCGCGTCGCAGGCAAGCTTTTGCCTAACCATTAGTGTTCGGCTCTTGTTTGTCATTTATCCACAATATATATTTTTTCCACCACAATTTAATCAAAGAATTTTTATTTTCTGGATAATGGGTATTGGAAGAATGATGATATGAGTACACGTTGTGTACTTTTAGGTTTTTTAGATAAATATAATAAGGTCGGATTATATTTCCTGACCTTTAAAATTTACATTTACCATATTTTTCAGATTGGAGTTAGCCGTAAAAAAAATGTTTATAAGCACAATCTTAATATTTTATTGGTACATTTTGTAATCTTCAGCAAAGTATGACAATAATATTTTAATCAGAAGCATGCCTTTTAATGGCGTATATGTATATGTAAACAATATGTGATATTTTTAAGCTAATAACATATATCAAAATCTAATTTTTTTTAAACAAATCGATGATTTAATCAATGGAGAAACCTTCTACGCGTCATCTAAAATGAAAATTATCGTGTTTTTATATTTTATTATTAATATTTTTTATGTTCATTCTTGATTGAAACCTTTGTCTTCCACTGTCGAGAAAACAAAAATACATGAAAATAATTGAAGCCTAAAAAGTTGAAGGCTTTTTCCTTTGACCCTCCTTTCTCCCCTCTTTTGATGGTAGACCCAACTATTTTCCCACTCTCTGATCTCTCTCTCTCTCTCTCTCTCTCTCTCTCTCTCTCTCTCTACATTTCCATGGAGGGAGATGAATTCCTCCATTTCTATATCTATCTCTACAGCGATGCATGAACAGTGAAAGTTGTCTGCTTTTTCATCTTCCTCTTCTTCCCCCTCCTCTTCATCTCCCCCTGCTTACTTCCCGGGAAAAAGGGACAAAAAAGGGTCTGAGATCTCAAGTCTCTCAGAGCGATTATTCAGGTATTGGGTTGCGACTTTTCTCATCAAAGTCTCTTCCTTTTCGGGGTTTTAGCAACTGGGTTTTCTCTTGGTCTCGCTAGATCCAGAAGGAAGATTGCTTCGTCGTTCTTGCTTATCTGAGATCTGTTACGAGCCTCGGAAAAACTCTACTTTGCATGAAATGTTTGTTCTAATCTATGTTCTCCATAGGATTATTGAGGATTTGAGAGCGCACTGAATTTCTTTGGAGTAATTATAATATTGATGTGGTGATTCTCAGTGAGATTTTAACTCGAGATCCATAAATGGTTTGATTTGTGGTATGCATTGGCAATCAAATTCTTCTAGGATTTCAATTTTTCTCTCTCGTGATTGGTTTGTAAGCGCATGATCCTGAGAATAAAACTGGAAACTGACCGTTATGGAAGAGCCGCGGCTACTGCTGAGTTTATATCCAATCTAAATATAGGAACTTTATGGGGTTTATGTGTGTTTTTTTTACTTAATTGTGTGGTAAAGTCTGGTGCTTGATTAAGGTGAAAATGAAAGCTCAGCTCAATATCCATGATAATTGAAAGTCTTGATGGTTGAGCTTCCCCATTTAACTTTTTGAACAAATCTTATCGCATGTTATCTGAATATTGTAGGGCTTTCATGGTGATTACTCTGATAAGTAGCCCCAGTTTTTCTTCTTCTTCTTCTTGAACAAATCTTATCTCAGGCTATTGTTTGATGGAATCTGTGACAACAGTGGTAACTGGAGTTTAGAGTAGAGTAGTTCCCTGGATCTTGGAAGCTAGATGATGGGTTTCTAGTATCTACAACACAACCATTTTCCTCCATGGCCTCGAGATCTGGTTCTGGATTTCATCCAGAAAGGGTGAGGGAGAAGGGAGACATTCAAACCCCAGAAGGAACACTTTCTAGCTCCAGCCCAAGTATGTCGGTCAACACTTTGGCAGATCAAGTATCGTCAACTTTGTCTTTTGATGAACCAAGCAGTGACAGCAAAACCAGCAGAAGCGCTAAACTTAGTGAGCAGCCTGATCTTGCTGAGAGCGGGAAGAGTAACAGCACGTGTAGACCAAGCACGAGCAGTGATGTCAGTGATGAAAGCACTTGTAGCAGTTTAAGTAGCATTAACAAGCCTCACAAGGCAAATGATGTGAGGTGGGAGGCAATACAAGCTGTTCGGTCCAAGCATGGTTTTCTGGGTTTAAACCATTTTAGGCTCTTGAAGAGGTTGGGATGTGGAGATATTGGAACCGTCCATCTTGCTGAGTTGAACGGGACAAAGTGTTATTTTGCAATGAAGGTTATGGACAAAGCTGCTTTGGCTAGCCGGAAAAAGCTTCTCCGAGCTCAAACAGAGAGGGAGATATTGCAGTGTCTTGACCACCCTTTTCTTCCTACATTGTATAGTCATTTTGAGACAGAGAAGTTCTCGTGTTTGGTTATGGAGTTCTGTCCTGGAGGTGATTTGCATACCCTTCGACAAAGGCAGCCTGGAAAGCGTTTCCCTGAGCAAGCAGCGAAGTAAGAAAAACATGAATCATGATCCATTTAAGTGTTCAATCTGATTGCTCTTTACTCTCTGCCTTCGTTTTTTGTCACTGGAAACCACTTCCTACACAATCAATGCATTAAAATAAAATGAATTTTGACTATGAGTACATTTTGCAAAACAACAGATGAGGCATCTGTTAGTTGGCATGTTTTGTTCTAGGTATCATGTGTTGAAGTTTTGGACTCTCTCTCGGCAAGATGGGAAGAGATGCCTTTCCTGGTTTTCTAAAAACGGAAACTTGCAAGTTGCAGCATCTAATCACAAAACAAACATCTCAAAAGGGAAACTATTTCCTCATCTCACGACTCACATCGTAACCGTGTTCTCGTTACATCATATGATTCTTTGTTCTTTCAGGTTTTATATAGCAGAGGTACTACTTTCACTGGAATATCTCCACATGCTTGGAATCATCTACCGTGATCTAAAGCCAGAGAATGTTCTTGTGAGAGAAGACGGGCATGTGATGCTTTCTGACTTCGACCTCTCCCTCAGATGTGCTGTTAGTCCTACAGTGGTGAGGTCAACTGCTCTTGGATCTGAGACTCTGCAAAAGAACTCGGTCTACTGTGCGCAACCTGCTTGCATCCAACAACCATCTTGCATGGCCATGGCTCCCACTACATGTTTTTCCCCACGGTTCTTCTCCAGTAAATCCAAGAAAGACAAGAAGATGAAAAACGAGACAGGAAACCAGGTAAGCCCGCTGCCTGAACTCATAGCCGAGCCTACAAATGCCCGTTCAATGTCCTTTGTTGGTACACATGAGTACTTGGCTCCTGAGATCATCAAAGGTGAAGGGCATGGAAGTGCAGTTGATTGGTGGACTTTCGGGATATTTCTGTACGAGCTTTTGTTCGGTAAAACTCCATTCAAAGGGTCTGGAAACCGGGCAACGCTCTTCAACGTAGTGGGGCAGCCTCTACGATTCCCTGAATCTCCGGTTGTGAGTTTCGCAGCTCGGGATTTGATCAGGAGTTTGCTTGTGAAGGAACCGCAACACAGATTAGCGTATAAGCGCGGAGCAACAGAGATAAAGCAACATCCTTTCTTCGAAGGAGTGAACTGGGCTCTGGTTAGATGTGCAAGTCCTCCTGAGATACCGAAACCGGTCGAACTTGATAATGTTCCTGCCCCGGCAACATCTATGGGTGGTGGCAGGTCCGACCAGAACAACAATTATCTGGAGTTCGACTTCTTCTGAGATTTCTCATCAAGAACTGGTCTTGGATCCTCATGTTTGTTCCTTCGCAAACACAGATCTGTTCTAGAGTCACTCGATGTTCTTATTCTTTTCACGTTTTTTTCTTGGAAAAGTTCTCGGATTTGTATTCTGCGAAATGAAAGTGTTCACTCTCTTCTGTGGTGATGTTATCTTTGACCCTTTGATACGCTGAATTCTAAGGATTATCCATTTGAGAGCCAAGAACTGCACATGATCGATTCTGTCTGAACCTGTTCTTGTCTTCTCCTTCAGTGGTTTGCTTTCATTCCAGAGTACAAACAGAGAGAATCGAAAGAATATATTATATAACCATTCTTACACAAACCCCCTTAACTCTTGGGGACACAACTCTTGGCCGAACAAATCACTTCCATTTCCAGCAACAACACAGACACAGAGGAAGATATAATCGAACAAATCTCGTCACAAATGCTTGTAGCAGCTATAGGCAAGAGCCACTGATGCAGCAGCGCATAGAACAGCAATAGCAGCGTATGTATCTTCTCTCTCCCAGTTCTCTAACCACGTCGGCATTTCAAAAGCCTTGCAAGTAGAAGATCCTTCCTCGTTATTCACCTGAAAGTTCTCTTTTTCTGTCTCTTTTTCGAGAGTAATAAGCTTCCCGGCATTCTCGCTCCCATTTTGACTGGGTTTGTCCAGATATGACAACAGTGTCCTGTCCTGACAGGAAGAGTTCCCATTCTGTTGGCAACAGCCGTTAATTTCTGCCTCTCTGGACTGGCAACAGACAACGTTGCCACTCTGAATTGGTTCTTGAGACACATTCCCATTCCTCTTGTCTGTATTGACTGCTGCATTGTTTAACTTAATCCTTTCTTCTTGAGTTTTCTTCTGCTCTTCTTCCAATAGACCCATTTCACCCCTGAAAAATTTACACAATCATAATCCATGCAGAGGAATCCGAAGATTGAGATCAAAGACAAACCGAAAGATCAAGAAACAAGTGAGCTTACCTCCATAACCGGTCTACAATTTTGCCCTTTCTGATATGCTGCTCCAACAGAACAGGTACATCATCTGGAGTCACATATCCATACCTAGATACAAGAATGATTCGATCGTCAAGTCAAGAACAGAGGTTCTATCAATTAGACATCACACAAAACTTCTGGTGTTATTTATTCCTTCATCGTGTTAACATGATGCTCCACTCAATCTAAAAGCTTTACAGTTGCATAAAGTTGAAAAGAAATGCATAGAGAAGATGATTGGTTGAACTAAACTCCGATTTACAAAAAAAAAATGGAAACTTGAATTTCTTACCAGTGCCCTGAAACTTTTCCATTGATGTTCGAATAGATGATAACATTTCCGGCGTACTTGTGCCCGCCAATGTGAGAACACGGGCTGACAGTTACTTTATATTGAAAACCATGTAATTCTATTTCTTCTCTGAACCTGCTAACCAGAGCGGGCCCACAAAGCCCACATCGCTTGTCCCGCGATCCATGACAACAAACAAAAACATATGAGCCTTCTAAGAATTCTGGATTTCCCGGAAACCATTCACTATCGTTCACAAGCACAGCTTCAACAAATGTGTCCACATCAAAATGAGTCAGCCTTCTGCATTCGTTGGAACAGTCTAGATCAGTTACAGTGCTTAAAGACAAGGCAAAGTATAGACCTCCATATAGCATTTAGCCGATTTACCTGTATCTGATCATATCAGGGAAAATCAGTACATCCCCATTTGATGTCTCTGTCCCATCATGCCCCTCACATACTGTGAGTCGGGTCTGCAAATTCAGTGACAGTCGCATTGCAAAAAGTCACCACGCAGAAAACCAGAAGACAAGACAGAGTTCACGAGTGATGAAAATCCTAAGAACCCACATTGTAAAAGCCTCATTTTAAGAGTGCAGGATAATAAACAAATTCATGCACACACATACACAAACGACAATCCAGAGATGAATAGCACATGAAACAAGAACATTGCACAAGAGGAGATACTCATATCAGAACAATCTACAACCATATGCTCTTTGCATCAGAAGACATCTGATGCGGACATCATACAGATTAAAGGCAGAGCCAAATATCTATCTGGCGAGCGGATATTCAAGCAAAACAAACACGCAAATATATTTCCTAACACTGAGTTTTTGGCCTCCATGATCCAATATAAATCCAGCAAATCTAAAGGAAAACTTCTTCACGCTTCATTAAGATCTTTGAACCTCTAATTAGCAAAAAAAACAATACGAACCCCAGCTCTAAAACTGCACCAAATCCTAAAGCACCGTAAATCTCTCCAAGTGAACAAGATTTGCAAACAGCAGCAAAAGGTAGTGGTATTAGCAAGTTGGAAGCACAAGCCATCGGATCAAAGCAATATAACTAATCAGACCCACATCCCTTTGAATCACAAACAATCCTCAGAACCAGAGATCCTTATCAATTAACAGCAAGTAACAGATGTATGAACATCAAAAGAAGACGAGAGAATAGAAAGGCTACCTCCTTCTTCATTTTACCCTTCCTCGCCGACACGGTGGCCGAGAGTAGCCTAGGTAATCGATCGAACTCCGCCGCTTCGATTCTCGCGGGCCAAACGGAGGGCTTCTTGTAGCATAAGAAGACATGCCTCTCGTAGAACTGGACGGTCCCGGCGAGTTGGCTCGACCGGAAATCGGGACGGGAGAATCCGAAATCGGAGTCGCTGATGCTCTCTCCACCGCCGCCGAGTAAGCTCTCGTTTTGGAAGCTCCCGGAGCGAGAGGTGGGTTCGCCAAGAAAGCTGTCCAGGTGGTCGGAGACGGTGATCGGAGACGACGCCGATGACGGGTTGCTTGTAAATGACAAAGGGTCTTCTCTATCTCTACCGCTTCCCATTGAATTCGCAGGAAAGTTCAATTTTCGGAGATCGAAGCAGAAATTTTGGAAAGCGAGCGAGATGAAGAGCAAGAAGAAGATCTCTCAATTTCCAGTGCTATGGGAAACCCCAGGTTTATTCTGCAGTGTACTAAATGTTACTCTTAACTTCGACCCAGTTATTAAACCGGCCTAAACCGGGAATTGGATGCAATCATCCCCGATTCAACAATCATACCGACAGAAACCGGATTGCTTTTGTATAGACTAATCTCCGGTTATCTCTCGAATGAAGAAACGTACTTAACAGATTCGCATTTCCGACACAAAGTTTCGATCTTTTCTTTTCCCATTGTTTTGTTTTTTCGTCACACACAAAGTTGAAGCTTATGCAAGAAAGAAGCTCACCTTCATGACCACAAGTAGTAACCAAATAACACAACCTAAATGTCTCTGACTCAAATTTACGAGAAACCGGAAAATGGTTAGCAACCTCAGAAGGGTTCCTCCCCGGGAAGATAAGAAGGAGATCCTCCATCCATTTGATTCTTCTTCCTGTGAAAGATTCCACTTAGATTCGGTAGAAGCACTTTCTTTGAGACCACTGAAGTTCTCGTCTTTTCCAGTTTTCGGATCTCAACCTTTCTCTCTGCGGGCTTCTGTGCCGTGGCTCTGTAATGGCGGGGCGATGATTCCATGGCTACTTTCTCGGCTTCTGCAAGAATCCTAGCCGCAGCTTCGGCTGCCTTCTTCTGCTCTCTTTCCCGCCATCTCCTGAGTTCTCCTTCCACCGCTTTCTTGGCCGACTCAGCCATCTCTGCCTTCTTCAGTGCCTCTTCTGTTGCAGCTTTTAACTCCTCGATATCCTTTCGGGTTATCTCTAACTTCTTCAATGCCTCGTTTTCGCTAGCTCTCACTGCCTCCACCTGGGCCAATGCAGCTGCCACTTTCATCTCGGCTAACCTATCAGATTCCTCGACTTTTCTGCTCAATGATTCGTACTCTTCCCGGGACATTGTGATCTGGCCACCGGATTCAGGTGTTGAATAACGTGCTGCAGTGGTTTTTTCAGACACAGATTTTATTTGTTTGAGGGATCTTGTCTCTGCAGCTTTTGCTTCTTCTACTTCGTCTAGAGCAACCCTAAGATTTAGCTCTGCATCTTCGAGCGCAACATGTGCAGCTTCTGCTTCCTTTCTCAACTCCTCGGCCTTGATTCTCATTTCTTCAGATTCTCGCTGGGCAGTTTCCGTCTCGGAAGATAATTGATTGAGGGTTGACATCATGTCTTCAAACGCAGCCTTTGTATTAGATTCCTCTGCAAGACATGCTTCAAGCTCGCTTTCGCTTTTCCTTAGCTTGAGATGAAGATTTCCGGCCATGGATTCTGTTTCAGCTTCCTTCGTCTTTAGCTCATCATGTTCCGTCTTCACATTTTCCAGTTCTGTTTTCAGAGACTCCACCAGCTCTTTAGAGGATTTCTCTTCTTCAACGAGTTTCTTAAGCGACTCCTTTGCATCAATCAATTCCACTGTCACACTCCTCACAGAATCCATATCTGATGCTTTTGCATTCTCCATTTGCTTCTGAAACGAGCTGATTTCGTCATATGTTTCAGCCAGCTTCAATTCAAGCTTTTTTGCAAGTTCAGGGTCAAACCCGTTCTTCAAATCGAGTAACTTCTTTGCTGACTCTTCCATGCCAGCCCTGTAAGATTGCTTTTGAAGATCCTTCTCTGCAAATATTTGAGTTTGCTCTCTCTGCACTTGCAAACACGCAAGCTTCATCTGTTCAACAGATTCATTAGCATCTGAAATTTCCTTCCTGAGCTCTCTAATCTTCTCTGAGTTAGCTTCAACCACTTTCTTAGCTTCCTCTACCATGTTTATAGCGCAAGTCTTTGTCGCAGAAATCTCATTTGAATCCTGACGGATTTTTCTCAGTTCTTGCTTCGCGATATCAAGCTCACTAATCACTGCCCGTTGCTGTTCCATGACATTTTCTATGTCCTGCTTTTGAGCATCATTGGACTGGGAAACACTTCCTGATTTTGCTTCCTCGATTTCTTTCACTCGACTCTTTGCAGCATCTGTCGCCATAATTGCTGAATCTCTCGAGTCATTGGCCACTTTCAGCTTGTGAGAAAGATCATCAACTGTTCTTTTAGCTTGTTCGAGCTCAGCCAGGGCTTCCTCTTTCGTTGTCTCGGCATTGTGAAGGGCATGGAAGTGCAGTTGATTGGTGGACTTTCGGGATATTTCTGTACGAGCTTTTGTTCGGTAAAACTCCATTCAAAGGGTCTGGAAACCGGGCAACGCTCTTCAACGTAGTGGGGCAGCCTCTACGATTCCCTGAATCTCCGGTTGTGAGTTTCGCAGCTCGGGATTTGATCAGGAGTTTGCTTGTGAAGGAACCGCAACACAGATTAGCGTATAAGCGCGGAGCAACAGAGATAAAGCAACATCCTTTCTTCGAAGGAGTGAACTGGGCTCTGGTTAGATGTGCAAGTCCTCCTGAGATACCGAAACCGGTCGAACTTGATAATGTTCCTGCCCCGGCAACATCTATGGGTGGTGGCAGGTCCGACCAGAACAACAATTATCTGGAGTTCGACTTCTTCTGAGATTTCTCATCAAGAACTGGTCTTGGATCCTCATGTTTGTTCCTTCGCAAACACAGATCTGTTCTAGAGTCACTCGATGTTCTTATTCTTTTCACGTTTTTTTCTTGGAAAAGTTCTCGGATTTGTATTCTGCGAAATGAAAGTGTTCACTCTCTTCTGTGGTGATGTTATCTTTGACCCTTTGATACGCTGAATTCTAAGGATTATCCATTTGAGAGCCAAGAACTGCACATGATCGATTCTGTCTGAACCTTCCTTAGCCAAAACCTTCTGCACCGAAACAATGATATAGAAGAGCACCCTTTGTTTAAGATTCAGCATCGAATACAGTTCCTTTCCCAAAACCATGAGATTTAACCATTTGGATCAGCCAAATCAAGTTCATTCACTAAACTTTGCAAATGAAAAACCAAACTCATAATACATACACTAATCATGACAGATTTTGAGAAGCCCCTCCAAAGAAACAGATCAAGAAGACCAAGATCAAGACTTAAAGAAGATCCTATCCTACAAAGAACAAGATCAAGAAGAAGATTTGTACCTCTGCAGATTGAGGATCCGATTTTCTGATGAAGGATTTCTCACCCGAGTGAGCACTTTCGCCGAAAAGAGTAACCGCGTCTTTAACAGATTGAAAAGGTGCGCTTGTGTCTATCTCCCCGACCTCCACCTTGGAAGATCCCGTCGAATTCCGGCCTCCCTTAGCAACCATTTTGCATTTCCTTATGATGCCTCAGACCAATCCAAGATTAAAAATCTGACACAAACACACAATCCTTTGGAATTCAGCTTTGGCTCAATCTCAGATTGAAATGAAATTATGTCTAGAATTATGAATAATGTCATGTTAGCACTCTGCATATCAGAATCAATTCATCACTGATCAGACTGTTACTGTAAAGTTTCTTCCTTCAAGCACTTTCCTATGCATTCATTCTGGTTCATATGAAGATTAGGGTCCTTCTCGATCTTTCATGGCGATTCCACAAATAGAAAAAGTTACGTAATATTAAAAGAACAGGAATATGAACCGAAACCCTAAGAACATATTATCACACGAGAGAAACCAAAGACAGAGAAATGTTTTCACCATTAACTGATCTGGCTCAAACCCAACGCACAAGAAAGCTCGACCCTAACCAAAATCGATACGATAACACGGCACAGATCGTAGAAACCAATAATCAGACAGTCGATTTCGGGAAAGAACCACAATCTCAGTACCTTTTCTCACGCTTCAAGCCGACGGAAATATCTCAGAACCGGTGACGACCAGTATCGATTTGCTTCCGATATTCGTCTTCTTTCCCGGAAAGTTATCGTCTTTCGACCCCAAAAACGAAACCCAGAAACAAGAAATCCATGTTCTACAAGAAAGTCTCGGAGAGAATCTGGAAGAGACTGTTTCCCTCTCGCGGAGAAAAAAGAGAGAGAAACAGAGGAAAGCTTTTTAATCGGGAAATGGACACCACGGGTCTCTCCGAAGAACAACGCCTGAGTATAGAATCGATAAGAGAAAGACGACGGAAAAATGTTCCGAGCTTCGGGAGAGATGAAGTTTGAAAATTTTGAAAGAAGGAAACTTTCTCTGTATCAGCAAAGTCAGTGGAGAGAGAGAGAGGGAGAGAGGGGAGGGACAAAGTTGGATGTGTTTTCGGTGGACAATTGGCAGCTTGTGATTGGCCAACGTGCTCACAAATTTTGTATCATTATAGGCGGTGAATATTCTATTTCCATGATTATTCATTTTACATGTCCACAGAAGTTAAATCATCTGATTCAAATGTCCAATCAAAGGTTAAATTTCAAGAGTTCATTCCTTACGAGTGTTTTGAATTTGCCCCCTCATAATCAGATTTTATGGTATGTGTGCATTCGCATGCGTACATGATGCATATATATAACATATATATGGTGTGTGTGTGTGTGTATAGGGACCACAGGCCTCCAAGGTTTGATCAGATTGACAATGATTTGTTCCTGTCAATGTCATCACTGTACAGAAAAAAAAAAGGATAGACGGGGGCTGACGGTCTTTTGTATCATATGATAAGAAAATATATGTCTCTATCTGTTTGTCTGCAATTTCTTGGTTGGATCATCATTCATCCATCATCACCATCATCATCATCATCATCATCATCATCATCATCTTCTTTGATTCTTTTATACTACAGTAAGTGTAAAGTTTCCTGACCGGTAACCCAAAGGACTGAAATTTTCCTCGAAAAGTGAAAGGTGCTAAATAAGGCAACAGAACAAAAGGGAAATACAATATTCGATGTAATGAAAATAAAAGATCTGTGTCCCCAAAAAGGGAAAGAAGAACAAGATGACAGGAATCTATACTCTACAGCATGATGATATAATCATTACATATAAACCATGAAGACAATCATTACATATAAACACAATCACTCTGTTCCCGTGGCAACAATGATATTACAACCCTTTAAAGACAACTTCAAGAAGGAACCGTCCCTGATTCTGCTGCAAGCTCCCAGAATCTAGGACTTATGTCGGAAGAAGATAAATAACAGAAGAACAATCTTCAGATGTTCTTGTAAAGACTCCACAGACAGGAGATTATACGCAGCAAAACCATTTTTTCTGAAAAAGAATAAACCCATGATCCAAAGTAAGAAAGGAGGGTTCAAATCCCATGGGCAACCAATTATCAAAAAAGTAAGAAAGGATAGAAATTTACTCAAAATAGTTATGATATTGGATGGTGAGAAAGGCAAACTTACAGGCGGAGGTTTACTAGGATCTGTCCCAGGCTTAACATGAGTCTCGGTGGCTTTACCAGGTGATTCGGGCTTGCCACCGGTTTTTTTCTCATCCCTAGCCTTGTTAAATATCACAGTGAAACCCTCAGCTGAAGCTGGATCATTAACATCCCATTCACCGAATTTTGGTAAGGGGCGACCTTGGTCCTGCTAAAAAGACAAAATTCGATAAAGGCGAGTAGACAAAGGAGCATGCATGCATATTGCATAATACAAAGTTCAATCAACTCAGGGTAAAACCTTTCTAAATTTTATGGAAACTGATTGCCTGCTAACCATGTCAATTTGAAGTCTAGTCAACAGGGAGTGGTTTTGTACTTTCTAATATCAGTCTCAAGCCCTGATAAAGAAGGGACTTGATAAGCAGCTGACAAGCCCAAGCAAGACCAATTTCGTTCAGATCTTTCAGCATCATCCTTCCCTCACGCGGAGGAAAAAGTTTAGCTTTGTCTTGGTAATTGTCAATCAATGTAAGACAAGATAACGAGGAGAATTTGCATAACCCAAGATTAGACAGACAACAACGAGGAAAACCTCTGCGCTCTTTTGTAAAAACTCCCCACAACAGTGAACCAAACTAATGGAGTTTTGCAATTCTTGTTTTCTCCAAAATTGGTTGCATCATAGAGCACACACAGGTCAAAAGGCTACCATATTCATCATATAGAAGTCCCCATCAATATTATCCTCTATAGATATGGAAAATGAAGTTTGGAACTAGTGATTCAAAACAAGCAAACAGAACAATTTTTCCCATTTCTCACAAAATCAAGTCTCTTCATTCTCTTTTCATTCTTTGAATTCGATTGACCATACCAAGGTTAGAAACAAAGTTAGGGTTAAGCTTTGTCTTCTCGTTCTGTTAGATATGATCCGATTTCAATTCTATCCTCGTTTCCTTGAAAACCTAACAAAATCAGAACCCTAAAAACTTACAGCACCTCTATCTCTACGACCATAGCAACACCAAACTGAGAAAACTCTAATATGGACCAGTAGTAGCAACTATCACCTCACCACGGAACAGCTCATCGGACAAAATCGGAAAAGGAAAACGGAAGATCGTATTCACAAAGTGGGAAAAAATGAGATCCAGAAAACCAAAATCAGCAAGAGATTAGCTCATAACGATCAAAGTATATATCTGATTCTTTTTCGTACAAATCTCGAATACCGAAGACTGCGACAGAATCGATCGCAGTAACAAATCCGATCATGATCAACATAGCACCTAGCCAAAGAATATTACTAAGTTCACAGACGAATAAATCGAATCCGAAGATGGAAAAAGCAGCTCAAGAACACCAAAACTAGGAAACCAGGGAACGGTTTGACATACCGACATGGCGTCTGCGGGAGGAAGACTTTTCAGAGAAAGGAAAGGACTTGGAAAGGAGAAGAAAAACCACCGAGAAAACGAGGGAAAGTGAGAGAAAATTTCTTCGGGGAGAGAGAGATTCTGAGCTTAAAAAGATTGAGAGAATTCTCTTTTTTTTCCTTCCAATTTTTTTTTCTTTTTTTTTTCAGTCTTTGGGGCGGAACCTGAAAACTGTGTATATATATATATACAAGAGCGTTAGTGCAACATCAGCAGTGACGTGGCTAAGTCTTCTATATGATCTAACGGAATGATGAGCTGGCAAACGGCGTGAGTAGACGGCAAACGCTGGGTGAGACGCAAATGCAAGTGGCTGGCTCGCTGTCACTGTTTTATTGTGTTGTAGCAGTTTAAACCGTGCGACTCCGACACAAATCTTATTTTGTGATAATTACATTGTCTTAATATTAAATTTTATCTTTAATTATCGGATAATAACACCCTAATTTTTTCATAAATAGTGGAAAGCAAACCGAGAAAAAGGGTCGAATGGTATTCTTAGCTTTTAATTTCGATAGATATAAAGAATCAATTTTACAATCCTCAACATGAAAAACAAATTTTTTTTTTAACCTATATAGTAAATATAGTGAACATATAAATATATATATATATATACACGTGGAGGCTCACGAGTGGGAACTGAGCTGAATGATGGGGACAAAACCAGTTATGCAACAGAGGAAGTGCTAGATTCTGTGTTCCACGCACGTGGATATTATACTTCGATCGATTGGACACGATCCGATCATGCCAGTTCTCGTGCGTGTCTCTTCCGACAGAGATCCTCACCCAATACAGAGATCTCACCATGGTTTTCTTCTCTCCATTCGCCAGAGCTTCCATTGCTGCTCTCTGGTCCCCCACTGGCAACCCCATTTTCCTGGAAAACAGTCAGACTTTCCCTGGAAAATTCGCCAGGAATTTGGTGGGAACGAGACTTTGCAGGAAATGCCAGTGTTCCTGAAATGCCGAAGACGAAACCAGTGAGGAATTTGAATAAGGCCAAGAGTTGAAGATCGATATGATCGGTAAGAAAGTTTTTCACAGAAGAAAAGGCTACGGGGTATGGAACATGACAGCTACGTGAGGGAGAGAAGTTGATCAAATCCAGACTGATTCCAGATGATTCAGCACATGTAATGCCAACATGGCTACAGCTATCAAGACCCTGTTCATCGTCTGTGCCAGAAGAAAAAGTAGGAAACAACAAAACAGAACTCGGCGATTGGAATAAGACAGCATTAAACAACCTGCTTTTGGTTTGTTTTGCTCAAGAAACTCATCAAGTTTTGATCTTTTCAGAGTTTTAGAGTTGTACAGTTGGGAAAAAAAGCCAAATACCTTGCGGGTTCGCCATCCAACTTGCGGTTATTCCGTGTCTCGGGCCACCATCGTTCCGGTTTCTTTTGGGTTTGGCTTTAATCAAAGCCAATATCCTGTCTCCTGAAGAAAAGAGAGGGAGATGGTGAAAAAATCTGCAGGCAAAGCCTGACAGATATTTCAGACAACAGAAAGGAGAATACCTGTTATAAGCTATTCATGGAGAATTAAGTGCGAAGCTGCAACTGCACCTGGAAAGCAAAAGAATAAAAAAAAACATGGGTATATGCTAACAGGAAATACATGAATAGGAAACAAGCAGTAACCATTAAGAATTCAGCATAGACCTAGTTAGGAAGCAACATGTCCTTGAGCTGAAATGAAAAAAGATATCCTTCTTCACTTTGAGAAGTGGATCAGATTATATATCCCTTTCAGACTGTTGTAATTCTTATCTCCTCTTGCTCTGCTGTATGGCCTTCAGCTTCTCCATGGCCATTGTCAAGTTCTTTTGCGATTCTTGAGAAAAGTTGGAGGAGTTAATGAATCCCCTCGCCGCTAAATCCTTCAAAATGATATCCGTCTTAGCAGAAACATTTCTTCGCGAGAGAAAGGCACCACTGATTAGAGCTTTGTAGGTAGTCACGTTGGCTAAGAAGCGACCTCGTTTCATCTCTTCATAGAGTTCAAATGCAGCTTCCACATCACCTCCAGCACAAAGGCCTGATATCAATACGTTATACGAAACGAGATCAAACTTCACCTTATGATTACACATGACATCCCTCAACTTCAGAGCCTCTGTAGCATCACCATTCTTGATGAACATGTGCAATAGAGTAGTGAAACTAGCTATAGTTGGAACAAGATTCTTTCTCAGCATAGACTGAAGCACCAGCATGGCTTCCTCAGTTTTGCCGCATTTTGCAAGAGCTCTCACCACAGCACTCTCAGCTACATGATGGGTACATACCTTAAGAGCAACCATCTCATCCTTCAGCTCAAAAGCAGTCCTTATATCTCCCACTCTACAAAGACCATTAAGCAAAGCTATGAACTTGGTAAGCTCAGGAACAAAACCTTTTTCCAACATTCTGTGCATAAGTACACGAGATTCGTGGAATGAATGGTTCCTTATAAGTCCAGTCACAATAGCTCCAAAGGTATTTCCATCAGGGGATATTCCCAATAACATCATGACCTTAGCTAGATCAAACGCCTTACTGATCTCTCCGTTTATACAACACTTGGAGATTAGCATGTTCAACGTGCACCTGTCAACTTCGATACCTCGGCATACAAATGCTTTCAACATTTTAACACCAATATCCAAGAGGCCAGACACACAAAGCCCAAGAATGAGAGAATGGCATGTGAACTTGTCAAGCGAAATGCCATTCAAAATCATGGATCTGTAGAGCATAAAGCTTGCTGACATGTCTTTCTTCTTTGAATACCCATGCAAGAGAATATTATAGGTAATCAGATTAGGATACAAATTTCGGTTCACCATCTCAGAAAAGAGGTAACTAGCCTTCTCTATTTTTCCCATTCTCGAGTAACCATCTACCATTGCATTTGATGTGACAGTATCAGGACTAAGACCATTTTTCTCCATTTGTTCTTGAAAATAAAATCCAGCCTTGCACAGGCCAGCCCTGAACATACTGTTTAGCAAACAGGTATACATCACCTTGTTGGGAAGTAAACTACCTCTAGCAACAGCTTTCTCTGCAAAAAGTATCGCAATAACTGTCTTGTCCTTCCTACACAACCCCGAGATAAGAGTGGTGTATGTATAATTATCAGGAAAAATGTTTCGCTGCACCATCTCACCAAAGAGAGAAACAGACTTCAGTAAATTCCCTGATTTACACATTTCAGTGAGCAGTGTATTGTACATGACAGTATCTACAGCTGCAGGAATATTGTGGAGGTTACGCAGAAACTTCTCTGCTTCTCTTAAATGCCCACCTTTGCATAATCCCTTGAGCAAGCTACCATACGTGAAAAAAGTCGGTTGATGGCCTAAGTTGGTCATCTCATCAAATACAGAGAATGCTTTTAACGAATCACCCAAGCTTCCATAACCACTGATAATACAATCAAAGGTAACTGAGTTGGGAAGAACACCAACACTTCTCATGTGATGCATAAATCCTTCTGCCTCCTTAACTTTCCCAGCTTTACAAAGTGAATCAACAAGTACATTACACGTGAAATGATCTGAATTATGACCCTCGATATTCATAGCTGCATAAATCCTCATGGCTTCCCTCAATTTTCCCATCTTGCAACAATTGTATATCATTGTTGAGTATATGATGCCATTCGGAGTAAGACCAGCTCGGTAAATCCTACATATAACCTCCATTGCAGCTCCAATCCTCCCCACTGTGCAAAATCCATTTATCAGTGCAGAGTATGTGATGATGTCAGGATGAATACCATCTTTACCCATTTCATTAAGCATCTCAACAGCTTCATCCAAAAACCCGTTTTTACATAAACCATCAATCATTCCCGTGTATGTTATTCGACCAACAAACATCCCATCTTTCCTCATTCTCATGTAAAGGCCTCTAGCTAGTTTGAATTCGGCATGCTTGCATAACCCATCTAAAAGAACTCCATAGCTAACCTCAGTAGGTCTAAGCCCTCGTGCTTCCATCAAATAAAAAATCTTTAAAGCATCCTTAAAGTCACCTTGACTACAATACCCATCTATCAAAGCATTATAAGTAACATGATTGGGGTAAAGTCCAAACGCCAACATCTCATCCACAAGTTGTCCAGCAATGGTAACTTTTCCTTCCTTGGCAAAGCCATTTATCAGCGTGTTATACGTGACTTCATTGGGGTCAATCATCTTCTTTCTCATGTTTCTCAGCAATAAATAACCTTTGCCACTTCTGTTGTTTCTGCACAAGTCGTCAATGAGCATATTATAGGTACAGGCATCAGCTTCCACCCCTTTTGACCCCATATGATCAATAAGGTCAATAGCTGCTTTATATCTCCCTTTTTTACAGTACCAATTGAGGACCGTATTATATGTAACAATAGTTGGGCCATAACCACTCTCCTCCATCTTTTTCAAGAGATAACAAGCTTTCTTAAACCTTCCTTCTTCACAGAGTACATTAATCATTATATTGAATGTAGCCACATTGGGACAAATATTCCTCCCAAGCATTTCCTTCAAGATCAACCAAACAGACTCAGCTCCCTCATTCTTTACAATGGCGCCTAGCATTGAATTGCAAGTATATACAGAAGGATTGAACCTGTAAAGACCCATCAATCGAAATATTTCTAAAGATCCCTTAATCATCCCTTCTTTCAGATAAACTCTAATCAAGAGATCAAAAACTGAAGGGTTTGAATTGCAAAGTCGGTATGATGTCATCAAAGCACCAAAAACAGAGCCTGACTCGTTACCCATCTGAGATAATTCCCTCAAGATGCGCCTTGCAGGTTCATACATTCTAGCTCTGACAAGAATATGGGCAGTAATAGAAAACAAGTGAACAAGGTGGTTTAGCTCCAAACCAGGCTGCTTGACTGCCCAGTTCAAAAGCTTTAAGGCCAGTCTCCCGTGAACTGGTCTAAGACGAGCCTGTCTGTAGTCCATGTGGTTCAGTGAATCCCAACGATCAATTGTAAGAATGGTATATATGCTCTTCTCCATATCAAACCCTGTTCCAAGAGCAAGACCGCAACAAGTTTGAAACTTTAGTTAAAGAACTTCAAAATTCAGCACAAACTCGCAATTCTAAACGTGCAGAAACCTCCACGAAGATAGTCTTATGTTCTAGAACCGATTCACTAACTTTTGGTCACAATTTCTGTGCATTCCGTGCAGGTAAACCAAGTAGGCGTAGCAAAGGGATACACTGGTGGGATCACACTTAAAAGAAGACAGTATCTACATATAACTCTGGAAATGCGATACGTTAATAAGTTACCAATCAAAAACTGTGCATTTCATCCTGAAATCGCAAAAATATCTTAAATACTTTTACACCTTTACTGTCTCTGAACTAATTTTCTACTCTCTAATTCAGCTTAAAGAGGCCACTTCAGCCTAAATCTCCACGAGATTCCATGCCTCGCAAGCTCATACGATTTGATAAGCTTGATCACACATAAAAAAAAACCACGCACATGCGGAAGGAAGAAAGTACCGGAGACACCAAACGCTTCGCGAACGGCAGAATCATCATGTTTCGACTGTTTTCTGGGGTTGAAAGAGGAACCCATGTAAGAGAAACATCTGAACTTCGACGAACAGTAACGCAGAAGAGAGATTGTCCTGTTTCTGGAAGAAATCGAGCTCGAGAACCCAGACATCTCTTCCTCCGTCTGTTCACCGTTCTTCGCTCCGCCAAAAACCAAGAGAGATTCCAGACGATTTGGGACAGGAAAAGAAGGCCCATACTTATCTCTAATGGGCCATTGATACAAGCCCATGTTTACACGACGTCGTTTGGTAGCTGAGATGTGCTTACTGAGCCCATATATGAATCTCGAAAAAAATAACCTTAAATGGGCCTCACGACTAGGCCCATTAAGAAACCTGGCTGATGGTGATGGGCCCGAGGGCTCATACGATTGCAAATTTGAACAAAAATATGAGAGATACAGAGAGAGAATATGTGATTGCGCTTATACGCATTTTTAAGTCTAGGACCCAAAGATTCAATATTAAAAAAATTCAACAATAAAGAAAATTGTTATGCATAGAATAAAACATAAAGTGTCCGAAGAGTTTGTGTGAATTCATCATCAAGGGATTAAAAGAGGAATTTTATATGAACATTGACCATAAGTCACTGAAATTACATCATCATCCACAAACCACTTGCAATTTTATTCTAAGCTTAAAGCCAGAAGCAACTGAGGAATTTTCAAAGAAAGAGAGTGCGAGTTATACCCTCTCATGCTCACTGTTATATGCAGTCGTAATTTCTCAAGACTCAAGATTCCTTCTACCTCGATCGGAGCCTTCGGGGCAAAAGAACTGTAAGACAAAAAGATTTTTTTTTTTCAAACTGTAGCTGTGGAGAAACAACGAAATCTTAAGATGATTTGATTTCATGGAGATTCAGATTCTCTACCTTCTTCTATACTGCAGAAGCTTTTGGGGGGGAAGATCTTCACCGGATCGACGCTTTGCTGGGAAGAAACTGCCAGAAGAACACAGCTCTTGCTGCCATATAACAACGTCCTTTACTTTAGCAATATATATATATATATAACGTCCCCGGTCGGACGCATTAGTGATACGATTCATTCAGATGCAGAAAAAAAAAGAACCTGGCCCATGCGGGGACGAATTTGTTGTTTCGGACACCTACGTCTTCATCCTCGTCTTCATCTTCGTCATCAGAGCATTTGTATGGAGATATGTCGTAAGACTCTTCGGTCGTTCCACCTGCCCGGCTGGTTTCATCCGACACTCTTCCAAGATCGCCGGTTACCTACGAAAAATCGAAGAAGACTCTCGGCTGTATAGTCATAGGCTCGATAACTTCGAAATTACTTATAATTGGTTGGTTTTGGGCAAACAATCAACAGAACTGAACTGTGAATGATGAAAGCTGTACCTTGGAAATGTCTCCAACCGAACTCATTCTCTTGCTATCTTCACTGATGTCACTCTTTGTCGATTGCAACCTAGAATTTGCCTGTTCCTTTGCGGTTTTCATGGCATTACCAAGTTCATGTCTGAGTTCCTTCAATGCCTTTGAGCTTGCTTCCTATAAGATGGTCGTTTTATTCTGTTATTCGCACCGATCATATATGCATTGATATTGAGTAGGACTAGTTAGAACAGGAAGGAGGTTTTTCTCACCATCGCTTGAGTTTTCGATTCTTGTTCTCCTTTTCCGGCAAGTAATTTTGCCTCTGGCTCTCTTTGTTGTTGTTTATGTGCTCCTGCAATGCGCTTTCTTTTAGGTTCCTTCAATTTTTTATCTTCTTCTTCCCTTTGCCTCTTCCTTTCTGCCATTTCCGCCTCCTTTCTCTTGCGTTCTTCTTCCTTCAGCCTTTTCTCTTCTTCTTCCCTTTGCCTCTTCCTTTCAACCATTTCCGCTTCCTTTCTCTTGCGTTCTTCTTCCTTCAGCTTTTTCTCTTCTTCTTCCCTCTGCCTCTTCCTTTCCGCCATTTCTGCCTCCTTTCTCTTGCGTTCTTCTTCCTTCAGCTTTTTCTCTTCATCATCCTTCTGCTTCTTCCTCTCTGCCATTTCTGCCTCCTTTCTCTTCCGCTCTTCTTTCTTCTGCTTCTCCATCTCTTGCTTCCTCTGATTCTCTTGCTCCTGTCTTGCCCGCTCCAGTTTCAGTGCCTCCTTCTTCATCTTACGTTCATTCTCTTTCTTTTCAGCAAGCCGTTTGGCTGCCTCAGCAGCCTCAAGGGCCTTCACTTTGACATCTCTCTTCCCTAGATGGAAAAAAATGAAGAAGATTGGAGTTAGTCAGATAAGTACCAAAACCAAAACTTGAAGCGAATACCAATTGACAGTCACGGTTCAGAAAAGATAATTCGGAATTGCCTGTGATCAGTTCAGATGCTGGTTTTGGCTGCTGCACTAGCGGAATAAACGAGGTGATGTTGGACACGATGTTATTCTGCCTCGGTTCCTTCTCTGATAAACGAGGCCCTTGGATTGTCAAACTAGAGTTCCCGGACAATTTCGGCTTACTGGACCTGTTAATAAGCGGTTCGATTTTTCTTGCAGTTCCTCGGGAGATACCCCGGTTCTCCTTGCCTTTAACCGTGCTTCTTCTTGTACCACCGTTCTGCTTTCCCAGTTTACTCTTGACACTGTTGCACGTAGCTGTAAAGCTGAATGCGGTATTGACAGAGTCAAGGCTTTGTCTATCAACATGCACCTTAGCTTCAGAGACAGCTGCAGGGAATTCTATGTTTTCATTCACAACAAGAAGCGGTTTCCTTTCAGCGGAGGCGTTATTCATTTGGGAATATTCACGGACAGCTTCGAATGATTCGTCAGCATTTTCATTTTCTTCGGCAATGCAAGGAAGGTCTGGACTTGAACTCCCTCGTTTCTCTGAGCTGGCAGACTTTGGCGTATTTCCACTCCACAGCTTCTCAGTTTGCTCATCGATGGTTTCATTCTCTTCAGCAATGCAAGGAAGGTCTGGACTCAGAGTCCCTCGCTTCTCTGAACTGGCAGACTTTTGCATACTTCTATACCACAACTTACCGGACGGAGATGAATAAATATTCCTAGTTTCAACAGATGCTGACCCAGCACCAGATAATGGCAGGCAATCAGAATGCGACCTCCCATGAAAGGCATGGTCAATTTCTGAGTAAACAACGACAGAGCCACCCTCGAGCTTCTTACTCTCATCATCCTTTGTCTGAAGGCTGCTACTAACAAGCATACTTTCAAGAAGCCGATTTGGAACAGATTGGTTCAACTTCGGCTTTTCGTCAAATTTAAACGAGGTAGAGAGTTGCAATGAGGGAGTACTCATGCAAGCAGACCGACAAATCTGCTCCAACACACTTGCACGTTCTACCGTAGTTTTCGGAAGCCGCAAGCAATCAAGATTTATCTGGTCATGAGAACCACTTTGATCTTCATCATCTGTTTGGATTATGAAGCCCTCTAACACAGGGAGGCTTCCATCATCTGAGCATATCAAACCAATTGAATCGTGTGAAACTCTACTAGCTAAGAGATGAGAGGTTTCTTGGCCGCTTGGCACAATGTCTGTATATTCTGATCCAACTCCATGAATTGGGATGGTTTGACTCCCTAATTCTCCGAGTTGTTCTGATTTGAAGGTAAGAGTGGCTGGACTCTTGAATCCAACTTCCTTGAGTAAGTAACCCTGTAAATCTCAACAAGAATCTTATTGTGAGGATTACTGGCGCGAGTTAAAGATCTCTCAGATTTTCAGGTTGAAAAAACCATCATACAGAACAAGAGAACAAATTTGGAAAGTTAAGAGCCGGAGCTACGTCGCAGTAAAATCAGTTTCAGACAACTTATTACTCATGCAATCAGAACCAAGAGATCCGAAACGAAGAGAAAACTCGAAACACTGACTAAAAGAGTATTTGGTTTTAACTATATATAATTCTGTTGGATGATAGTTCTAATCACACTAATAAGGTTTAGGTCCTAACTCCACCACAAAAGCTAGCTTAAGAGTGGAGGTTTGACCCTTACTTATATATTGGCCCAAATCCCTCTCATTTTCCAATGTGAGACACTTATCAATACCGCCCACTTTAGACAGCGACGTCCACGGCGCTGGAGCAAATCTGGTCGCTGGCGGCTTCTCGGTCGATGGCGGCTTCTCGGTCCATCCCCGACCGTTCCTCTCTTGATCGTTCCTCTCTCGACCGTCCCACAACCACCGAGTCGACCGCATGTCCGCAGGAGAACGGTCCGTCAAAGGCCCACCGGAAAGTAGAGAGTTAGGCTCTGATACCAATTAATAAGGTTTAGGTCCTAACTCCACCACAAAAGCTAGCTTAAGAGTGGAGGTTTGACCCTTACTTATATATTGGCCCAAATCCCTCTCATTTTCCAATGTGGGACACTTATCACACACGTATCATGCTCTTGCCCCTCGAGGGGCAGTAGAACACAAGAAATCGTGGCCCTTAGTTCTAGAGTGAGATTATCATAGTAGAATAATTGTCAGTTGAAAGTCATCATAGTAGAAATCAAGTATTAGCAGATAAACTAATTTTTAAAGGACATTGTAAAAAATGAAAAAAGAAAAAAAAACTATTTTGTAAGGCACAAAGTTTACTCTTTTCTGGCGGAAAGGATTGCTCTCTATTGTACTAAATAAATTTGAAGATGTGTGAGACATGTAGCTACTACCTCGTCAAGTCGTAACTCGGTTGAAGATGCAGATCCAATCATCTTTTGCAGCTCAACATCATAGTGACTGAGACTGAGGCATTCCACACTGTGATGAACTGTACCATGTTTTCCCTCAGCAGAACCTGAATCAAGAGCATCATCCTGCCATAAAAAGAAAGGTAGATATATTAAGTCTAAACTATCCAGCATACATTCAATTTCCCTGGACATAAAGTCAGATGCTTCACCGGTAGGCTTGCTGATGAAGGCATCCCATGAGCTAGTTTATCTAGAGTCCTTCTTCGCTTATTCTGCAGATGGGAGATTTCCGTAAAGGGACTAGACTGGCAGAATTCCCGAATAGAGCTTTCAGGAGCTTGGACTTCTCTTGATTCTGTGCATGCTATATTTTGACCAGTATGGGGACAGCAACCTTTTCCAAAGGATGTCTGTACCTGATGTAGAGATTGTTCTGTTTGTTGATGCAAAGAATCATCACTGAATCCACTACCTACTGCTGCAGAATATTTCTCAGTCTCATCTGAACAAAGATAGGAATTACCTGACTGGTTCCATTCCCCCACACAAAGATCAGCCTTCATTTCTCTTTCACTATCCTCAGCAATAGTCTTTTCTTCACTTCTCTTGTTCGATGTAGATAAAGCGTGTTTAAATACATCTAGCTGGTATATATCCTCCTCAAATGGAACTTTGATCTCTTTGTTAGCACTCAGATTGGACAGACAAGACAATGGTTGCTCCTTTGACATCTCACAGAGGGAAGATTTCCCAGCAGCCTGCGATTGGGCCGAATTATCTGACGAATTGTTTGGCACAGAGGGGTTGAGCCTTCTTTTAAGACTGTTTGTCGACGCAACTATGCAAACATTGGATATGTTATTTATTGATAATCCAGTATTAGCCTCTGCATGTTCACTCTCTCCAGCTTCTAAGTCAGCGCCGCCAATAGGTGATTCCCTCGCTGGTATCCGTTCTTTCTCTCGCCCATCATGCTCCACGATGGCACTCAATTTGCTATCCACCAAGAGATTTATTTCCGGATCAGTGGGAGATGAAGCATTAATTTCTCTTGCTGCTGCTGCTGGTATGGGGCCATCCCCCTTGGCTGATTCTTCTCGATAATTCAGTAGCATCTCGTCGAAGTTTTGCTCTTCATCGTCATTAAAATGAAGCGGCTCAAGCTTCACAGGTGCAGGAAGATTATGTAGTGTGTTGGATGGAGAATTCACCACTCCAGAATCAAGTTGTTCATCAACCAATTCATGTTCAGAACTAACAGAAGGGGCTTCATATTCTGTTGCTAAGTCCTCTTGTATGCTTGAGCTTCTCAACCTGCTTATTTTTCCATGATGGCTACTCTCCGGCTTGATCCATGAACTATTTGGCTGCACTACCTTGGAACCACCACTAACATCAGATGTTGTAGAATGTTCAACCAAGTCTCCAGACACAACACCATTTTCCTGCAGAGCAAACTCACCCACTACAGCAGGATCATCCACCGAGATTTCAGCTTGACCTAAACTTCTAACTGTTGAAATTCTGCTAGGGTGAATAGATTCGTCCTTTTCTTTGCATAGTTTACCACCAGCAGAATCTTCTTGAACTGATAAACATTTTTCACTGACGGTAGGAGGTTTTAATAATTCCCTTTCATCACCAGACTGCAGCACTGCAGCTGAATGTCTTGGCTGCAGTTCAATTGAAGATAACTCGAACTGACCCAAATACTCAGCCTTGGATTTACTGTCTTGGATCTGACCCACTTCTGTAGACTCATCCAACATGCTGTCATCCTGACCTAAGCTTTCAGATCTTGAAACTATGCTTGTGTCAATAGATTCACCCTTTTCTTTCCATTGTTTGTCATCGGTGTAATCTTCAACTAAGAAACCTTCACCACTAACAGTAGTGGGCTTCAGTAACTTCCTTTCATCATCACATTGCGGTGATGCAACTGAATGCCTCGACTGCAGATCGACTGAAGAGAAATCAACTTTACCTAAATGCTCAGTCTTGGATCTGCACCCTTGAGCAGCATTTCTGGATCTTGTAACTCTTTCAGAATACACATTTTGCGACAGAGAGTTGCTCATAGACTCTCGGCTGTATAGTCATAGGCTCCATAACTTCGAAAA